>NC_139222.1:34697508-35271443 GCF_055691185.1 Crinia signifera
TTCTTTCAACTCAGTTATACATTTTGGATGTGTACCTAGAGTTTAAAGCAGAAAAAACGGAACTTTTAGAATTTTCATTTTTTGACCAAAACGACAGCCCCGGGGGTTATTAACATGTTGATATGGTTGTGATTTTTTTTCTGACTGCGGTTTCAAAACCATGCACCAGAATCCACTTCTTTCAACTCAGTAATACATTTTGGATGTGTACCTAGAGTTTAAAGCAGAAAAAACTGAACTTTTAGAATTTTCATTTTTTGACCAAAACGACAGCCCCGGGGAATATTAACATGTTGATATGGTTGTGATTTTTTTTCTGACTGCGGTTTCAAAACCATGCACCAGAATCCACTTCTTTCAACTCAGTAATACATTTTGGATGTGTACCTAGAGTTTAAAGCAGAAAAAATGGAACTTTTAGAATTTTCATTTTTTGACCAAAACGACAGCCCCGGGGGTTATAAACATGTTGATATGGTTGTGATTTTTTTTCTGACTGCGGTTTCAAAACCATGCACCAGAATCCACTTCTTTCAACTAAGTAATACATTTTGGATGTGTACCTAGAGTTTAAAGCAGAAAAAACAGAACTTTTAGAATTTTCATTTTTTGACCAAAACGACAGCCCCGGGGGTTATTAACATGTTGATATGGTTGTGATTTTTTTTCTGACTGCGGTTTCAAAACCATGCACCAGAATCCACTTCTTTCAACTCAGTAATATATTTTGGATGTGTACCTAGAGTTTAAAGCAGAAAAAACGGAACTTTTAGAATTTTCATTTTTTGACCAAAACGACAGCCCCGGGGGTTATAAACATGTTTATATGGTTGTGATTTTTTTTCTGACTGCGGTTTCAAAACCATGCACCAGAATCCACTTCTTTCAACTCAGTTATACATTTTGGATGTGTACCTAGAGTTTAAAGCAGAAAAAACAGAACTTTTAGAATTTTCATTTTTTGACCAAAACGACAGACCCGGGGGTTATAAACATGTTGATATGGTTGTGATTTTTTTTCTGACTGCGGTTTCAAAACCATGCACCAGAATCCACTTCTTTCAACTCAGTAATACATTTTGGATGTGTACCTAGAGTTTAAAGCAGAAAAAACTGAACTTTTAGAATTTTCATTTTTTGACCAAAACGACAGCCCCGGGGGTTATAAACATGTTGATATGGTTGTGATTTTTTTTCTGACTGCGGTTTCAAAACCATGCACCAGAATCCACTTCTTTCAACTCAGTAATACATTTTGGATGTGTACATAGAGTTTAAAGCAGAAAAAACTGAACTTTTAGAATTTTCATTTTTTGACCAAAACGACAGCCCCGGGGGTTATTAACATGTTGATATGGTTGTGATTTTTTTTCTGACTGCGGTTTCAAAACCATGCACCAGAATCCACTTCTTTCAACTCAGTTATACATTTTGGATGTGTACCTAGAGTTTAAAGCAGAAAAAACGGAACTTTTAGAATTTTCATTTTTTGACCAAAACGACAGCCCCGGGGGTTATTAACATGTTGATATGGTTGTGATTTTTTTTCTGACTGCGGTTTCAAAACCATGCACCAGAATCCACTTCTTTCAACTCAGTAATACATTTTGGATGTGTACCTAGAGTTTAAAGCAGAAAAAACTGAACTTTTAGAATTTTCATTTTTTGACCAAAACGACAGCCCCGGGGAATATTAACATGTTGATATGGTTGTGATTTTTTTTCTGACTGCGGTTTCAAAACCATGCACCAGAATCCACTTCTTTCAACTCAGTAATACATTTTGGATGTGTACCTAGAGTTTAAAGCAGAAAAAATGGAACTTTTAGAATTTTCATTTTTTGACCAAAACGACAGCCCCGGGGGTTATAAACATGTTGATATGGTTGTGATTTTTTTTCTGACTGCGGTTTCAAAACCATGCACCAGAATCCACTTCTTTCAACTAAGTAATACATTTTGGATGTGTACCTAGAGTTTAAAGCAGAAAAAACAGAACTTTTAGAATTTTCATTTTTTGACCAAAACGACAGCCCCGGGGGTTATTAACATGTTGATATGGTTGTGATTTTTTTTCTGACTGCGGTTTCAAAACCATGCACCAGAATCCACTTCTTTCAACTCAGTAATATATTTTGGATGTGTACCTAGAGTTTAAAGCAGAAAAAACAGAACTTTTAGAATTTTCATTTTTTGACCAAAACGACAGCCCCGGGGGTTATTAACATGTTGATATGGTTGTGATTTTTTTTCTGACTGCGGTTTCAAAACCATGCACCAGAATCCACTTCTTTCAACTCAGTAATATATTTTGGATGTGTACCTAGAGTTTAAAGCAGAAAAAACGGAACTTTTAGAATTTTCATTTTTTGACCAAAACGACAGCCCCGGGGGTTATAAACATGTTGATATGGTTGTGATTTTTTTTCTGACTGCGGTTTCAAAACCATGCACCAGAATCCACTTCTTTCAACTCAGTAATACATTTTGGATGTGTACCTAGAGTTTAAAGCAGAAAAAACGGAACTTTTAGAATTTTCATTTTTTGACCAAAACGACAGCCCCGGGGGTTATAAACATGTTGATATGGTTGTGATTTTTTTTCTGACTGCGGTTTCAAAACCATGCACCAGAATCCACTTCTTTCAACTAAGTAATACATTTTGGATGTGTACCTAGAGTTTAAAGCAGAAAAAACGGAACTTTTAGAATTTTCATTTTTTGACCAAAACGACAGACCCGGGGGTTATAAACATGTTGATATGGTTGTGATTTTTTTTCTGACTGCGGTTTCAAAACCATGCACCAGAATCCACTTCTTTCAACTCAGTAATACATTTTGGATGTGTACCTAGAGTTTAAAGCAGAAAAAACGGAACTTTTAGAATTTTCATTTTTTGACCAAAACGACAGCCCCGGGGGTTATAAACATGTTGATATGGTTGTGATTTTTTTTCTGACTGCGGTTTCAAAACCATGCACCAGAATCCACTTCTTTCAACTCAGTTATACATTTTGGATGTGTACCTAGAGTTTAAAGCAGAAAAAACAGAACTTTTAGAATTTTCATTTTTTGTCCAAAACGACAGCCCCGGGGGTTATAAACATGTTGATATGGATGTGATTTTTTTTATGACTGCGGTTTCAAAACCATGCTCCAGAATCCACTTCTTTCAACTCAGTAATACATTTTGGATGTGTACCTAGAGTTTAAAGCAGAAAAAACTGAACTTTTAGAATTTTCATTTTTTGACCAAAACGACAGCCCCGGGGGTTATTAACATGTTGATATGGTTGTGATTTTTTTTCTGACTGCAGTTTTAAAACCATGCACCAGAATCCACTTCTTTCAACTCAGTAATACATTTTGGATGTGTACCTAGAGTTTAAAGCAGAAAAAACGGAACTTTTAGAATTTTCATTTTTTGACCAAAACGACAGCCCCGGGGGTTATAAACATGTTGATATGGTTGTGATTTTTTTTCTGACTGCGGTTTCAAAACCATGCACCAGAATCCACTTCTTTCAACTCAGTAATACATTTTGGATGTGTACCTAGAGTTTAAAGCAGAAAAAACGGAACTTTTAGAATTTTCATTTTTTGACCAAAACGACAGCCCCGGGGGTTATAAACATGTTGATATGGTTGTGATTTTTTTTCTGACTGCGGTTTCAAAACCATGCACCAGAATCCACTTCTTTCAACTCAGTTATACATTTTGGATGTGTACCTAGAGTTTAAAGCAGAAAAAACAGAACTTTTAGAATTTTCATTTTTTGTCCAAAACGACAGCCCCGGGGGTTATAAACATGTTGATATGGATGTGATTTTTTTTATGACTGCGGTTTCAAAACCATGCTCCAGAATCCACTTCTTTCAACTCAGTAATACATTTTGGATGTGTACCTAGAGTTTAAAGCAGAAAAAACTGAACTTTTAGAATTTTCATTTTTTGACCAAAACGACAGCCCCGGGGGTTATTAACATGTTTATATGGTTGTGATTTTTTTTCTGACTGCGGTTTCAAAACCATGCACCAGAATCCACTTCTTTCAACTCAGTAATACATTTTGGATGTGTACCTAGAGTTTAAAGCAGAAAAAACGGAACTTTTAGAATTTTCATTTTTTGACCAAAACGACAGCCCCGGGGGTTATAAACATGTTGATATGGTTGTGATTTTTTTCTGACTGCGGTTTCAAAACCATGCACCAGAATCCACTTCTTTCAACTCAGTAATACATTTTGGATGTGTACCTAGAGTTTAAAGCAGAAAAAACGGAACTTTTAGAATTTTCATTTTTTGACCAAAACGACAGCCCCGGGGGTTATAAACATGTTTATATGGTTGTGATTTTTTTTCTGACTGCGGTTTCAAAACCATGCACCAGAATCCACTTCTTTCAACTCAGTTATACATTTTGGATGTGTACCTAGAGTTTAAAGCAGAAAAAACGGAACTTTTAGAATTTTCATTTTTTGATCAAAACGACAGCCCCGGGGGTTATAAACATGTTTATATGGTTGTGATTTTTTTTTCTGACTGCGGTTTCAAAACCATGCACCAGAATCCACTTCTTTCAACTCAGTTATACATTTTGGATGTGTACCTAGAGTTTAAAGCAGAAAAAACTGAACTTTTAGAATTTTCATTTTTTGACCAAAACGACAGCCCCGGGGGTTATAAACATGTTGATATGGATGTGATTTTTTTTATGACTGCGGTTTCAAAACCATGCTCCAGAATCCACTTCTTTCAACTCAGTAATACATTTTGGATGTGTACCTAGAGTTTAAAGCAGAAAAAACTGAACTTTTAGAATTTTCATTTTTTGACCAAAACGACAGACCCGGGGGTTATAAACATGTTGATATGGTTGTGATTTTTTTTCTGACTGCGGTTTCAAAACCATGCACCAGAATCCACTTCTTTCAACAGTAATACATTTTGGATGTGTACATAGAGTTTAAAGCAGAAAAAACGGAACTTTTAGAATTTTCATTTTTTGACCAAAACGACAGCCCCGGGGGTTATTAACATGTTGATATGGTTGTGATTTTTTTTCTGACTGCGGTTTCAAAACCATGCACCAGAATCCACTTCTTTCAACTCAGTTATACATTTTGGATGTGTACCTAGTGTTTAAAGCAGAAAAAACGGAACTTTTAGAATTTTCATTTTTTGACCAAAACGACAGCCCCGGGGGTTATAAACATGTTGATATGGATGTGATTTTTTTTCTGACTGCGGTTTCAAAACCATGCACCAGAATCCACTTCTTTCAACTCAGTAATACATTTTGGATGTGTACCTAGAGTTTAAAGCAGAAAAAACGGAACTTTTAGAATTTTCATTTTTTGACCAAAACGACAGCCCCGGGGGTTATTAACATGTTGATATGGTTGTGATTTTTTTTCTGACTGCGGTTTCAAAACCATGCACCAGAATCCACTTCTTTCAACTCAGTAATACATTTTGGATGTGTACCTAGAGTTTAAAGCAGAAAAAACTGAACTTTTAGAATTTTCATTTTTTGACCAAAACGACAGCCCCGGGGGTTATTAACATGTTGATATGGTTGTGATTTTTTTTCTGACTGCGGTTTCAAAACCATGCACCAGAATCCACTTCTTTCAACTCAGTAATACATTTTGGATGTGTACCTAGAGTTTAAAGCAGAAAAAACGGAACTTTTAGAATTTTCATTTTTTGACCAAAACGACAGCCCCGGGGGTTATAAACATGTTTATATGGTTGTGATTTTTTTTCTGACTGCGGTTTCAAAACCATGCACCAGAATCCACTTCTTTCAACTCAGTAATACATTTTGGATGTGTACCTAGAGTTTAAAGCAGAAAAAACGGAACTTTTAGAATTTTCATTTTTTGACCAAAACGACAGCCCCGGGGGTTATAAACATGTTGATATGGTTGTGATTTTTTTTCTGACTGCGGTTTCAAAACCATGCACCAGAATCCACTTCTTTCAACTCAGTAATACATTTTGGATGTGTACATAGAGTTTAAAGCAGAAAAAACTGAACTTTTAGAATTTTCATTTTTTGACCAAAACGACAGCCCCGGGGGTTATTAACATGTTGATATGGTTGTGATTTTTTTCTGACTGCGGTTTCAAAACCATGCACCAGAATCCACTTCTTTCAACTCAGTAATACATTTTGGATGTGTACCTAGAGTTTAAAGCAGAAAAAACGGAACTTTTAGAATTTTCATTTTTTGACCAAAACGACAGCCCCGGGGGTTATAAACATGTTTATATGGTTGTGATTTTTTTTCTGACTGCGGTTTCAAAACCATGCACCAGAATCCACTTCTTTCAACTCAGTTATACATTTTGGATGTGTACCTAGAGTTTAAAGCAGAAAAAACGGAACTTTTAGAATTTTCATTTTTTGATCAAAACGACAGCGCCGGGGGTTATAAACATGTTTATATGGTTGTGATTTTTTTTCTGACTGCGGTTTCAAAACCATGCACCAGAATCCACTTCTTTCAACTCAGTAATACATTTTGGATGTGTACATAGAGTTTAAAGCAGAAAAAACTGAACTTTTAGAATTTTCATTTTTTGACCAAAACGACAGCCCCGGGGGTTATTAACATGTTGATATGGTTGTGATTTTTTTCTGACTGCGGTTTCAAAACCATGCACCAGAATCCACTTCTTTCAACTCAGTAATACATTTTGGATGTGTACCTAGAGTTTAAAGCAGAAAAAACGGAACTTTTAGAATTTTCATTTTTTGACCAAAACGACAGCCCCGGGGGTTATAAACATGTTTATATGGTTGTGATTTTTTTTCTGACTGCGGTTTCAAAACCATGCACCAGAATCCACTTCTTTCAACTCAGTTATACATTTTGGATGTGTACCTAGAGTTTAAAGCAGAAAAAACGGAACTTTTAGAATTTTCATTTTTTGATCAAAACGACAGCGCCGGGGGTTATAAACATGTTTATATGGTTGTGATTTTTTTTTCTGACTGCGGTTTCAAAACCATGCACCAGAATCCACTTCTTTCAACTCAGTTATACATTTTGGATGTGTACCTAGAGTTTAAAGCAGAAAAAACTGAACTTTTAGAATTTTCATTTTTTGACCAAAACGACAGCCCCGGGGGTTATAAACATGTTGATATGGATGTGATTTTTTTTATGACTGCGGTTTCAAAACCATGCTCCAGAATCCACTTCTTTCAACTCAGTAATACATTTTGGATGTGTACCTAGAGTTTAAAGCAGAAAAAACTGAACTTTTAGAATTTTCATTTTTTGACCAAAACGACAGACCCGGGGGTTATAAACATGTTGATATGGTTGTGATTTTTTTTCTGACTGCGGTTTCAAAACCATGCACCAGAATCCACTTCTTTCAACAGTAATACATTTTGGATGTGTACATAGAGTTTAAAGCAGAAAAAACGGAACTTTTAGAATTTTAATTTTTTGACCAAAACGACAGCCCCGGGGGTTATTAACATGTTGATATGGTTGTGATTTTTTTTCTGACTGCGGTTTCAAAACCATGCACCAGAATCCACTTCTTTCAACTCAGTTATACATTTTGGATGTGTACCTAGTGTTTAAAGCAGAAAAAACGGAACTTTTAGAATTTTCATTTTTTGACCAAAACGACAGCCCCGGGGGTTATAAACATGTTGATATGGATGTGATTTTTTTTCTGACTGCGGTTTCAAAACCATGCACCAGAATCCACTTCTTTCAACTCAGTAATACATTTTGGATGTGTACCTAGAGTTTAAAGCAGAAAAAACGGAACTTTTAGAATTTTCATTTTTTGACCAAAACGACAGCCCCGGGGGTTATTAACATGTTGATATGGTTGTGATTTTTTTTCTGACTGCGGTTTCAAAACCATGCACCAGAATCCACTTCTTTCAACTCAGTAATACATTTTGGATGTGTACCTAGAGTTTAAAGCAGAAAAAACTGAACTTTTAGAATTTTCATTTTTTGACCAAAACGACAGCCCCGGGGGTTATTAACATGTTGATATGGTTGTGATTTTTTTTCTGACTGCGGTTTCAAAACCATGCACCAGAATCCACTTCTTTCAACTCAGTAATACATTTTGGATGTGTACCTAGAGTTTAAAGCAGAAAAAACGGAACTTTTAGAATTTTCATTTTTTGACCAAAACGACAGCCCCGGGGGTTATAAACATGTTTATATGGTTGTGATTTTTTTTCTGACTGCGGTTTCAAAACCATGCACCAGAATCCACTTCTTTCAACTCAGTAATACATTTTGGATGTGTACCTAGAGTTTAAAGCAGAAAAAACGGAACTTTTAGAATTTTCATTTTTTGACCAAAACGACAGCCCCGGGGGTTATAAACATGTTGATATGGTTGTGATTTTTTTTCTGACTGCGGTTTCAAAACCATGCACCAGAATCCACTTCTTTCAACTCAGTAATACATTTTGGATGTGTACATAGAGTTTAAAGCAGAAAAAACTGAACTTTTAGAATTTTCATTTTTTGACCAAAACGACAGCCCCGGGGGTTATTAACATGTTGATATGGTTGTGATTTTTTTTCTGACTGCGGTTTCAAAACCATGCACCAGAATCCACTTCTTTCAACTCAGTAATACATTTTGGATGTGTACCTAGAGTTTAAAGCAGAAAAAACTGAACTTTTAGAATTTTCATTTTTTGACCAAAACGACAGCCCCGGGGAATATTAACATGTTGATATGGTTGTGATTTTTTTTCTGACTGCGGTTTCAAAACCATGCACCAGAATCCACTTCTTTCAACTCAGTAATACATTTTGGATGTGTACCTAGAGTTTAAAGCAGAAAAAATGGAACTTTTAGAATTTTCATTTTTTGACCAAAACGACAGCCCCGGGGGTTATAAACATGTTGATATGGTTGTGATTTTTTTTCTGACTGCGGTTTCAAAACCATGCACCAGAATCCACTTCTTTCAACTAAGTAATACATTTTGGATGTGTACCTAGAGTTTAAAGCAGAAAAAACAGAACTTTTAGAATTTTCATTTTTTGACCAAAACGACAGCCCCGGGGGTTATTAACATGTTGATATGGTTGTGATTTTTTTTCTGACTGCGGTTTCAAAACCATGCACCAGAATCCACTTCTTTCAACTCAGTAATATATTTTGGATGTGTACCTAGAGTTTAAAGCAGAAAAAACGGAACTTTTAGAATTTTCATTTTTTGACCAAAACGACAGCCCCGGGGGTTATAAACATGTTGATATGGTTGTGATTTTTTTTCTGACTGCGGTTTCAAAACCATGCACCAGAATCCACTTCTTTCAACTCAGTAATACATTTTGGATGTGTACCTAGAGTTTAAAGCAGAAAAAACGGAACTTTTAGAATTTTCATTTTTTGACCAAAACGACAGCCCCGGGGGTTATAAACATGTTGATATGGTTGTGATTTTTTTTCTGACTGCGGTTTCAAAACCATGCACCAGAATCCACTTCTTTCAACTAAGTAATACATTTTGGATGTGTACCTAGAGTTTAAAGCAGAAAAAACGGAACTTTTAGAATTTTCATTTTTTGACCAAAACGACAGACCCGGGGGTTATAAACATGTTGATATGGTTGTGATTTTTTTTCTGACTGCGGTTTCAAAACCATGCACCAGAATCCACTTCTTTCAACTCAGTAATACATTTTGGATGTGTACCTAGAGTTTAAAGCAGAAAAAACGGAACTTTTAGAATTTTAATTTTTTGACCAAAACGACAGCCCCGGGGGTTATAAACATGTTGATATGGTTGTGATTTTTTTTCTGACTGCGGTTTCAAAACCATGCACCAGAATCCACTTCTTTCAACTCAGTAATACATTTTGGATGTGTACATAGAGTTTAAAGCAGAAAAAACTGAACTTTTAGAATTTTCATTTTTTGACCAAAACGACAGCCCCGGGGGTTATTAACATGTTGATATGGTTGTGATTTTTTTTCTGACTGCGGTTTCAAAACCATGCACCAGAATCCACTTCTTTCAACTCAGTAATACATTTTGGATGTGTACCTAGAGTTTAAAGCAGAAAAAATGGAACTTTTAGAATTTTCATTTTTTGACCAAAACGACAGCCCCGGGGGTTATAAACATGTTGATATGGTTGTGATTTTTTTTCTGACTGCGGTTTCAAAACCATGCACCAGAATCCACTTCTTTCAACTAAGTAATACATTTTGGATGTGTACCTAGAGTTTAAAGCAGAAAAAACGGAACTTTTAGAATTTTCATTTTTTGACCAAAACGACAGACCCGGGGGTTATAAACATGTTGATATGGTTGTGATTTTTTTTCTGACTGCGGTTTCAAAACCATGCACCAGAATCCACTTCTTTCAACTCAGTAATACATTTTGGATGTGTACCTAGAGTTTAAAGCAGAAAAAACGGAACTTTTAGAATTTTAATTTTTTGACCAAAACGACAGCCCCGGGGGTTATAAACATGTTGATATGGTTGTGATTTTTTTTCTGACTGCGGTTTCAAAACCATGCACCAGAATCCACTTCTTTCAACTCAGTAATACATTTTGGATGTGTACATAGAGTTTAAAGCAGAAAAAACTGAACTTTTAGAATTTTCATTTTTTGACCAAAACGACAGCCCCGGGGGTTATTAACATGTTGATATGGTTGTGATTTTTTTTCTGACTGCGGTTTCAAAACCATGCACCAGAATCCACTTCTTTCAACTCAGTTATACATTTTGGATGTGTACCTAGAGTTTAAAGCAGAAAAAACGGAACTTTTAGAATTTTCATTTTTTGACCAAAACGACAGCCCCGGGGGTTATTAACATGTTGATATGGTTGTGATTTTTTTTCTGACTGCGGTTTCAAAACCATGCACCAGAATCCACTTCTTTCAACTCAGTAATACATTTTGGATGTGTACCTAGAGTTTAAAGCAGAAAAAACTGAACTTTTAGAATTTTCATTTTTTGACCAAAACGACAGCCCCGGGGGTTATTAACATGTTGATATGGTTGTGATTTTTTTTCTGACTGCGGTTTCAAAACCATGCACCAGAATCCACTTCTTTCAACTCAGTTATACATTTTGGATGTGTACCTAGAGTTTAAAGCAGAAAAAACGGAACTTTTAGAATTTTCATTTTTTGACCAAAACGACAGCCCCGGGGGTTATTAACATGTTGATATGGTTGTGATTTTTTTTCTGACTGCGGTTTCAAAACCATGCACCAGAATCCACTTCTTTCAACTCAGTAATACATTTTGGATGTGTACCTAGAGTTTAAAGCAGAAAAAACTGAACTTTTAGAATTTTCATTTTTTGACCAAAACGACAGCCCCGGGGAATATTAACATGTTGATATGGTTGTGATTTTTTTTCTGACTGCGGTTTCAAAACCATGCACCAGAATCCACTTCTTTCAACTCAGTAATACATTTTGGATGTGTACCTAGAGTTTAAAGCAGAAAAAATGGAACTTTTAGAATTTTCATTTTTTGACCAAAACGACAGCCCCGGGGGTTATAAACATGTTGATATGGTTGTGATTTTTTTTCTGACTGCGGTTTCAAAACCATGCACCAGAATCCACTTCTTTCAACTAAGTAATACATTTTGGATGTGTACCTAGAGTTTAAAGCAGAAAAAACAGAACTTTTAGAATTTTCATTTTTTGACCAAAACGACAGCCCCGGGGGTTATTAACATGTTGATATGGTTGTGATTTTTTTTCTGACTGCGGTTTCAAAACCATGCACCAGAATCCACTTCTTTCAACTCAGTAATATATTTTGGATGTGTACCTAGAGTTTAAAGCAGAAAAAACGGAACTTTTAGAATTTTCATTTTTTGACCAAAACGACAGCCCCGGGGGTTATAAACATGTTTATATGGTTGTGATTTTTTTTCTGACTGCGGTTTCAAAACCATGCACCAGAATCCACTTCTTTCAACTCAGTTATACATTTTGGATGTGTACCTAGAGTTTAAAGCAGAAAAAACAGAACTTTTAGAATTTTCATTTTTTGACCAAAACGACAGACCCGGGGGTTATAAACATGTTGATATGGTTGTGATTTTTTTTCTGACTGCGGTTTCAAAACCATGCACCAGAATCCACTTCTTTCAACTCAGTAATACATTTTGGATGTGTACCTAGAGTTTAAAGCAGAAAAAACTGAACTTTTAGAATTTTCATTTTTTGACCAAAACGACAGCCCCGGGGGTTATAAACATGTTGATATGGTTGTGATTTTTTTTCTGACTGCGGTTTCAAAACCATGCACCAGAATCCACTTCTTTCAACTCAGTAATACATTTTGGATGTGTACATAGAGTTTAAAGCAGAAAAAACTGAACTTTTAGAATTTTCATTTTTTGACCAAAACGACAGCCCCGGGGGTTATTAACATGTTGATATGGTTGTGATTTTTTTTCTGACTGCGGTTTCAAAACCATGCACCAGAATCCACTTCTTTCAACTCAGTTATACATTTTGGATGTGTACCTAGAGTTTAAAGCAGAAAAAACGGAACTTTTAGAATTTTCATTTTTTGACCAAAACGACAGCCCCGGGGGTTATTAACATGTTGATATGGTTGTGATTTTTTTTCTGACTGCGGTTTCAAAACCATGCACCAGAATCCACTTCTTTCAACTCAGTAATACATTTTGGATGTGTACCTAGAGTTTAAAGCAGAAAAAACTGAACTTTTAGAATTTTCATTTTTTGACCAAAACGACAGCCCCGGGGAATATTAACATGTTGATATGGTTGTGATTTTTTTTCTGACTGCGGTTTCAAAACCATGCACCAGAATCCACTTCTTTCAACTCAGTAATACATTTTGGATGTGTACATAGAGTTTAAAGCAGAAAAAACTGAACTTTTAGAATTTTCATTTTTTGACCAAAACGACAGCCCCGGGGGTTATTAACATGTTGATATGGTTGTGATTTTTTTTCTGACTGCGGTTTCAAAACCATGCACCAGAATCCACTTCTTTCAACTCAGTTATACATTTTGGATGTGTACCTAGAGTTTAAAGCAGAAAAAACGGAACTTTTAGAATTTTCATTTTTTGACCAAAACGACAGCCCCGGGGGTTATTAACATGTTGATATGGTTGTGATTTTTTTTCTGACTGCGGTTTCAAAACCATGCACCAGAATCCACTTCTTTCAACTCAGTAATACATTTTGGATGTGTACCTAGAGTTTAAAGCAGAAAAAACTGAACTTTTAGAATTTTCATTTTTTGACCAAAACGACAGCCCCGGGGGTTATTAACATGTTGATATGGTTGTGATTTTTTTTCTGACTGCGGTTTCAAAACCATGCACCAGAATCCACTTCTTTCAACTCAGTTATACATTTTGGATGTGTACCTAGAGTTTAAAGCAGAAAAAACGGAACTTTTAGAATTTTCATTTTTTGACCAAAACGACAGCCCCGGGGGTTATTAACATGTTGATATGGTTGTGATTTTTTTTCTGACTGCGGTTTCAAAACCATGCACCAGAATCCACTTCTTTCAACTCAGTAATACATTTTGGATGTGTACCTAGAGTTTAAAGCAGAAAAAACTGAACTTTTAGAATTTTCATTTTTTGACCAAAACGACAGCCCCGGGGAATATTAACATGTTGATATGGTTGTGATTTTTTTTCTGACTGCGGTTTCAAAACCATGCACCAGAATCCACTTCTTTCAACTCAGTAATACATTTTGGATGTGTACCTAGAGTTTAAAGCAGAAAAAATGGAACTTTTAGAATTTTCATTTTTTGACCAAAACGACAGCCCCGGGGGTTATAAACATGTTGATATGGTTGTGATTTTTTTTCTGACTGCGGTTTCAAAACCATGCACCAGAATCCACTTCTTTCAACTAAGTAATACATTTTGGATGTGTACCTAGAGTTTAAAGCAGAAAAAACAGAACTTTTAGAATTTTCATTTTTTGACCAAAACGACAGCCCCGGGGGTTATTAACATGTTGATATGGTTGTGATTTTTTTTCTGACTGCGGTTTCAAAACCATGCACCAGAATCCACTTCTTTCAACTCAGTAATATATTTTGGATGTGTACCTAGAGTTTAAAGCAGAAAAAACGGAACTTTTAGAATTTTCATTTTTTGACCAAAACGACAGCCCCGGGGGTTATAAACATGTTTATATGGTTGTGATTTTTTTTCTGACTGCGGTTTCAAAACCATGCACCAGAATCCACTTCTTTCAACTCAGTTATACATTTTGGATGTGTACCTAGAGTTTAAAGCAGAAAAAACAGAACTTTTAGAATTTTCATTTTTTGACCAAAACGACAGACCCGGGGGTTATAAACATGTTGATATGGTTGTGATTTTTTTTCTGACTGCGGTTTCAAAACCATGCACCAGAATCCACTTCTTTCAACTCAGTAATACATTTTGGATGTGTACCTAGAGTTTAAAGCAGAAAAAACTGAACTTTTAGAATTTTCATTTTTTGACCAAAACGACAGCCCCGGGGGTTATAAACATGTTGATATGGTTGTGATTTTTTTTCTGACTGCGGTTTCAAAACCATGCACCAGAATCCACTTCTTTCAACTCAGTAATACATTTTGGATGTGTACATAGAGTTTAAAGCAGAAAAAACTGAACTTTTAGAATTTTCATTTTTTGACCAAAACGACAGCCCCGGGGGTTATTAACATGTTGATATGGTTGTGATTTTTTTTCTGACTGCGGTTTCAAAACCATGCACCAGAATCCACTTCTTTCAACTCAGTTATACATTTTGGATGTGTACCTAGAGTTTAAAGCAGAAAAAACGGAACTTTTAGAATTTTCATTTTTTGACCAAAACGACAGCCCCGGGGGTTATTAACATGTTGATATGGTTGTGATTTTTTTTCTGACTGCGGTTTCAAAACCATGCACCAGAATCCACTTCTTTCAACTCAGTAATACATTTTGGATGTGTACCTAGAGTTTAAAGCAGAAAAAACTGAACTTTTAGAATTTTCATTTTTTGACCAAAACGACAGCCCCGGGGAATATTAACATGTTGATATGGTTGTGATTTTTTTTCTGACTGCGGTTTCAAAACCATGCACCAGAATCCACTTCTTTCAACTCAGTAATACATTTTGGATGTGTACCTAGAGTTTAAAGCAGAAAAAATGGAACTTTTAGAATTTTCATTTTTTGACCAAAACGACAGCCCCGGGGGTTATAAACATGTTGATATGGTTGTGATTTTTTTTCTGACTGCGGTTTCAAAACCATGCACCAGAATCCACTTCTTTCAACTAAGTAATACATTTTGGATGTGTACCTAGAGTTTAAAGCAGAAAAAACAGAACTTTTAGAATTTTCATTTTTTGACCAAAACGACAGCCCCGGGGGTTATTAACATGTTGATATGGTTGTGATTTTTTTTCTGACTGCGGTTTCAAAACCATGCACCAGAATCCACTTCTTTCAACTCAGTAATATATTTTGGATGTGTACCTAGAGTTTAAAGCAGAAAAAACAGAACTTTTAGAATTTTCATTTTTTGACCAAAACGACAGCCCCGGGGGTTATTAACATGTTGATATGGTTGTGATTTTTTTTCTGACTGCGGTTTCAAAACCATGCACCAGAATCCACTTCTTTCAACTCAGTAATATATTTTGGATGTGTACCTAGAGTTTAAAGCAGAAAAAACGGAACTTTTAGAATTTTCATTTTTTGACCAAAACGACAGCCCCGGGGGTTATAAACATGTTGATATGGTTGTGATTTTTTTTCTGACTGCGGTTTCAAAACCATGCACCAGAATCCACTTCTTTCAACTCAGTAATACATTTTGGATGTGTACCTAGAGTTTAAAGCAGAAAAAACGGAACTTTTAGAATTTTCATTTTTTGACCAAAACGACAGCCCCGGGGGTTATAAACATGTTGATATGGTTGTGATTTTTTTTCTGACTGCGGTTTCAAAACCATGCACCAGAATCCACTTCTTTCAACTAAGTAATACATTTTGGATGTGTACCTAGAGTTTAAAGCAGAAAAAACGGAACTTTTAGAATTTTCATTTTTTGACCAAAACGACAGACCCGGGGGTTATAAACATGTTGATATGGTTGTGATTTTTTTTCTGACTGCGGTTTCAAAACCATGCACCAGAATCCACTTCTTTCAACTCAGTAATACATTTTGGATGTGTACCTAGAGTTTAAAGCAGAAAAAACGGAACTTTTAGAATTTTCATTTTTTGACCAAAACGACAGCCCCGGGGGTTATAAACATGTTGATATGGTTGTGATTTTTTTTCTGACTGCGGTTTCAAAACCATGCACCAGAATCCACTTCTTTCAACTCAGTTATACATTTTGGATGTGTACCTAGAGTTTAAAGCAGAAAAAACAGAACTTTTAGAATTTTCATTTTTTGTCCAAAACGACAGCCCCGGGGGTTATAAACATGTTGATATGGATGTGATTTTTTTTATGACTGCGGTTTCAAAACCATGCTCCAGAATCCACTTCTTTCAACTCAGTAATACATTTTGGATGTGTACCTAGAGTTTAAAGCAGAAAAAACTGAACTTTTAGAATTTTCATTTTTTGACCAAAACGACAGCCCCGGGGGTTATTAACATGTTGATATGGTTGTGATTTTTTTTCTGACTGCAGTTTTAAAACCATGCACCAGAATCCACTTCTTTCAACTCAGTAATACATTTTGGATGTGTACCTAGAGTTTAAAGCAGAAAAAACGGAACTTTTAGAATTTTCATTTTTTGACCAAAACGACAGCCCCGGGGGTTATAAACATGTTGATATGGTTGTGATTTTTTTTCTGACTGCGGTTTCAAAACCATGCACCAGAATCCACTTCTTTCAACTCAGTAATACATTTTGGATGTGTACCTAGAGTTTAAAGCAGAAAAAACGGAACTTTTAGAATTTTCATTTTTTGACCAAAACGACAGCCCCGGGGGTTATAAACATGTTGATATGGTTGTGATTTTTTTTCTGACTGCGGTTTCAAAACCATGCACCAGAATCCACTTCTTTCAACTCAGTTATACATTTTGGATGTGTACCTAGAGTTTAAAGCAGAAAAAACAGAACTTTTAGAATTTTCATTTTTTGTCCAAAACGACAGCCCCGGGGGTTATAAACATGTTGATATGGATGTGATTTTTTTTATGACTGCGGTTTCAAAACCATGCTCCAGAATCCACTTCTTTCAACTCAGTAATACATTTTGGATGTGTACCTAGAGTTTAAAGCAGAAAAAACTGAACTTTTAGAATTTTCATTTTTTGACCAAAACGACAGCCCCGGGGGTTATTAACATGTTTATATGGTTGTGATTTTTTTTCTGACTGCGGTTTCAAAACCATGCACCAGAATCCACTTCTTTCAACTCAGTAATACATTTTGGATGTGTACCTAGAGTTTAAAGCAGAAAAAACGGAACTTTTAGAATTTTCATTTTTTGACCAAAACGACAGCCCCGGGGGTTATAAACATGTTGATATGGTTGTGATTTTTTTCTGACTGCGGTTTCAAAACCATGCACCAGAATCCACTTCTTTCAACTCAGTAATACATTTTGGATGTGTACCTAGAGTTTAAAGCAGAAAAAACGGAACTTTTAGAATTTTCATTTTTTGACCAAAACGACAGCCCCGGGGGTTATAAACATGTTTATATGGTTGTGATTTTTTTTCTGACTGCGGTTTCAAAACCATGCACCAGAATCCACTTCTTTCAACTCAGTTATACATTTTGGATGTGTACCTAGAGTTTAAAGCAGAAAAAACGGAACTTTTAGAATTTTCATTTTTTGATCAAAACGACAGCCCCGGGGGTTATAAACATGTTTATATGGTTGTGATTTTTTTTTCTGACTGCGGTTTCAAAACCATGCACCAGAATCCACTTCTTTCAACTCAGTTATACATTTTGGATGTGTACCTAGAGTTTAAAGCAGAAAAAACTGAACTTTTAGAATTTTCATTTTTTGACCAAAACGACAGCCCCGGGGGTTATAAACATGTTGATATGGATGTGATTTTTTTTATGACTGCGGTTTCAAAACCATGCTCCAGAATCCACTTCTTTCAACTCAGTAATACATTTTGGATGTGTACCTAGAGTTTAAAGCAGAAAAAACTGAACTTTTAGAATTTTCATTTTTTGACCAAAACGACAGACCCGGGGGTTATAAACATGTTGATATGGTTGTGATTTTTTTTCTGACTGCGGTTTCAAAACCATGCACCAGAATCCACTTCTTTCAACAGTAATACATTTTGGATGTGTACATAGAGTTTAAAGCAGAAAAAACGGAACTTTTAGAATTTTCATTTTTTGACCAAAACGACAGCCCCGGGGGTTATTAACATGTTGATATGGTTGTGATTTTTTTTCTGACTGCGGTTTCAAAACCATGCACCAGAATCCACTTCTTTCAACTCAGTTATACATTTTGGATGTGTACCTAGTGTTTAAAGCAGAAAAAACGGAACTTTTAGAATTTTCATTTTTTGACCAAAACGACAGCCCCGGGGGTTATAAACATGTTGATATGGATGTGATTTTTTTTCTGACTGCGGTTTCAAAACCATGCACCAGAATCCACTTCTTTCAACTCAGTAATACATTTTGGATGTGTACCTAGAGTTTAAAGCAGAAAAAACGGAACTTTTAGAATTTTCATTTTTTGACCAAAACGACAGCCCCGGGGGTTATTAACATGTTGATATGGTTGTGATTTTTTTTCTGACTGCGGTTTCAAAACCATGCACCAGAATCCACTTCTTTCAACTCAGTAATACATTTTGGATGTGTACCTAGAGTTTAAAGCAGAAAAAACTGAACTTTTAGAATTTTCATTTTTTGACCAAAACGACAGCCCCGGGGGTTATTAACATGTTGATATGGTTGTGATTTTTTTTCTGACTGCGGTTTCAAAACCATGCACCAGAATCCACTTCTTTCAACTCAGTAATACATTTTGGATGTGTACCTAGAGTTTAAAGCAGAAAAAACGGAACTTTTAGAATTTTCATTTTTTGACCAAAACGACAGCCCCGGGGGTTATAAACATGTTTATATGGTTGTGATTTTTTTTCTGACTGCGGTTTCAAAACCATGCACCAGAATCCACTTCTTTCAACTCAGTAATACATTTTGGATGTGTACCTAGAGTTTAAAGCAGAAAAAACGGAACTTTTAGAATTTTCATTTTTTGACCAAAACGACAGCCCCGGGGGTTATAAACATGTTGATATGGTTGTGATTTTTTTTCTGACTGCGGTTTCAAAACCATGCACCAGAATCCACTTCTTTCAACTCAGTAATACATTTTGGATGTGTACATAGAGTTTAAAGCAGAAAAAACTGAACTTTTAGAATTTTCATTTTTTGACCAAAACGACAGCCCCGGGGGTTATTAACATGTTGATATGGTTGTGATTTTTTTCTGACTGCGGTTTCAAAACCATGCACCAGAATCCACTTCTTTCAACTCAGTAATACATTTTGGATGTGTACCTAGAGTTTAAAGCAGAAAAAACGGAACTTTTAGAATTTTCATTTTTTGACCAAAACGACAGCCCCGGGGGTTATAAACATGTTTATATGGTTGTGATTTTTTTTCTGACTGCGGTTTCAAAACCATGCACCAGAATCCACTTCTTTCAACTCAGTTATACATTTTGGATGTGTACCTAGAGTTTAAAGCAGAAAAAACGGAACTTTTAGAATTTTCATTTTTTGATCAAAACGACAGCGCCGGGGGTTATAAACATGTTTATATGGTTGTGATTTTTTTTCTGACTGCGGTTTCAAAACCATGCACCAGAATCCACTTCTTTCAACTCAGTAATACATTTTGGATGTGTACATAGAGTTTAAAGCAGAAAAAACTGAACTTTTAGAATTTTCATTTTTTGACCAAAACGACAGCCCCGGGGGTTATTAACATGTTGATATGGTTGTGATTTTTTTCTGACTGCGGTTTCAAAACCATGCACCAGAATCCACTTCTTTCAACTCAGTAATACATTTTGGATGTGTACCTAGAGTTTAAAGCAGAAAAAACGGAACTTTTAGAATTTTCATTTTTTGACCAAAACGACAGCCCCGGGGGTTATAAACATGTTTATATGGTTGTGATTTTTTTTCTGACTGCGGTTTCAAAACCATGCACCAGAATCCACTTCTTTCAACTCAGTTATACATTTTGGATGTGTACCTAGAGTTTAAAGCAGAAAAAACGGAACTTTTAGAATTTTCATTTTTTGATCAAAACGACAGCGCCGGGGGTTATAAACATGTTTATATGGTTGTGATTTTTTTTTCTGACTGCGGTTTCAAAACCATGCACCAGAATCCACTTCTTTCAACTCAGTTATACATTTTGGATGTGTACCTAGAGTTTAAAGCAGAAAAAACTGAACTTTTAGAATTTTCATTTTTTGACCAAAACGACAGCCCCGGGGGTTATAAACATGTTGATATGGATGTGATTTTTTTTATGACTGCGGTTTCAAAACCATGCTCCAGAATCCACTTCTTTCAACTCAGTAATACATTTTGGATGTGTACCTAGAGTTTAAAGCAGAAAAAACTGAACTTTTAGAATTTTCATTTTTTGACCAAAACGACAGACCCGGGGGTTATAAACATGTTGATATGGTTGTGATTTTTTTTCTGACTGCGGTTTCAAAACCATGCACCAGAATCCACTTCTTTCAACAGTAATACATTTTGGATGTGTACATAGAGTTTAAAGCAGAAAAAACGGAACTTTTAGAATTTTAATTTTTTGACCAAAACGACAGCCCCGGGGGTTATTAACATGTTGATATGGTTGTGATTTTTTTTCTGACTGCGGTTTCAAAACCATGCACCAGAATCCACTTCTTTCAACTCAGTTATACATTTTGGATGTGTACCTAGTGTTTAAAGCAGAAAAAACGGAACTTTTAGAATTTTCATTTTTTGACCAAAACGACAGCCCCGGGGGTTATAAACATGTTGATATGGATGTGATTTTTTTTCTGACTGCGGTTTCAAAACCATGCACCAGAATCCACTTCTTTCAACTCAGTAATACATTTTGGATGTGTACCTAGAGTTTAAAGCAGAAAAAACGGAACTTTTAGAATTTTCATTTTTTGACCAAAACGACAGCCCCGGGGGTTATTAACATGTTGATATGGTTGTGATTTTTTTTCTGACTGCGGTTTCAAAACCATGCACCAGAATCCACTTCTTTCAACTCAGTAATACATTTTGGATGTGTACCTAGAGTTTAAAGCAGAAAAAACTGAACTTTTAGAATTTTCATTTTTTGACCAAAACGACAGCCCCGGGGGTTATTAACATGTTGATATGGTTGTGATTTTTTTTCTGACTGCGGTTTCAAAACCATGCACCAGAATCCACTTCTTTCAACTCAGTAATACATTTTGGATGTGTACCTAGAGTTTAAAGCAGAAAAAACGGAACTTTTAGAATTTTCATTTTTTGACCAAAACGACAGCCCCGGGGGTTATAAACATGTTTATATGGTTGTGATTTTTTTTCTGACTGCGGTTTCAAAACCATGCACCAGAATCCACTTCTTTCAACTCAGTAATACATTTTGGATGTGTACCTAGAGTTTAAAGCAGAAAAAACGGAACTTTTAGAATTTTCATTTTTTGACCAAAACGACAGCCCCGGGGGTTATAAACATGTTGATATGGTTGTGATTTTTTTTCTGACTGCGGTTTCAAAACCATGCACCAGAATCCACTTCTTTCAACTCAGTAATACATTTTGGATGTGTACATAGAGTTTAAAGCAGAAAAAACTGAACTTTTAGAATTTTCATTTTTTGACCAAAACGACAGCCCCGGGGGTTATTAACATGTTGATATGGTTGTGATTTTTTTTCTGACTGCGGTTTCAAAACCATGCACCAGAATCCACTTCTTTCAACTCAGTAATACATTTTGGATGTGTACCTAGAGTTTAAAGCAGAAAAAACTGAACTTTTAGAATTTTCATTTTTTGACCAAAACGACAGCCCCGGGGAATATTAACATGTTGATATGGTTGTGATTTTTTTTCTGACTGCGGTTTCAAAACCATGCACCAGAATCCACTTCTTTCAACTCAGTAATACATTTTGGATGTGTACCTAGAGTTTAAAGCAGAAAAAATGGAACTTTTAGAATTTTCATTTTTTGACCAAAACGACAGCCCCGGGGGTTATAAACATGTTGATATGGTTGTGATTTTTTTTCTGACTGCGGTTTCAAAACCATGCACCAGAATCCACTTCTTTCAACTAAGTAATACATTTTGGATGTGTACCTAGAGTTTAAAGCAGAAAAAACAGAACTTTTAGAATTTTCATTTTTTGACCAAAACGACAGCCCCGGGGGTTATTAACATGTTGATATGGTTGTGATTTTTTTTCTGACTGCGGTTTCAAAACCATGCACCAGAATCCACTTCTTTCAACTCAGTAATATATTTTGGATGTGTACCTAGAGTTTAAAGCAGAAAAAACGGAACTTTTAGAATTTTCATTTTTTGACCAAAACGACAGCCCCGGGGGTTATAAACATGTTGATATGGTTGTGATTTTTTTTCTGACTGCGGTTTCAAAACCATGCACCAGAATCCACTTCTTTCAACTCAGTAATACATTTTGGATGTGTACCTAGAGTTTAAAGCAGAAAAAACGGAACTTTTAGAATTTTCATTTTTTGACCAAAACGACAGCCCCGGGGGTTATAAACATGTTGATATGGTTGTGATTTTTTTTCTGACTGCGGTTTCAAAACCATGCACCAGAATCCACTTCTTTCAACTAAGTAATACATTTTGGATGTGTACCTAGAGTTTAAAGCAGAAAAAACGGAACTTTTAGAATTTTCATTTTTTGACCAAAACGACAGACCCGGGGGTTATAAACATGTTGATATGGTTGTGATTTTTTTTCTGACTGCGGTTTCAAAACCATGCACCAGAATCCACTTCTTTCAACTCAGTAATACATTTTGGATGTGTACCTAGAGTTTAAAGCAGAAAAAACGGAACTTTTAGAATTTTAATTTTTTGACCAAAACGACAGCCCCGGGGGTTATAAACATGTTGATATGGTTGTGATTTTTTTTCTGACTGCGGTTTCAAAACCATGCACCAGAATCCACTTCTTTCAACTCAGTAATACATTTTGGATGTGTACATAGAGTTTAAAGCAGAAAAAACTGAACTTTTAGAATTTTCATTTTTTGACCAAAACGACAGCCCCGGGGGTTATTAACATGTTGATATGGTTGTGATTTTTTTTCTGACTGCGGTTTCAAAACCATGCACCAGAATCCACTTCTTTCAACTCAGTAATACATTTTGGATGTGTACCTAGAGTTTAAAGCAGAAAAAATGGAACTTTTAGAATTTTCATTTTTTGACCAAAACGACAGCCCCGGGGGTTATAAACATGTTGATATGGTTGTGATTTTTTTTCTGACTGCGGTTTCAAAACCATGCACCAGAATCCACTTCTTTCAACTAAGTAATACATTTTGGATGTGTACCTAGAGTTTAAAGCAGAAAAAACGGAACTTTTAGAATTTTCATTTTTTGACCAAAACGACAGACCCGGGGGTTATAAACATGTTGATATGGTTGTGATTTTTTTTCTGACTGCGGTTTCAAAACCATGCACCAGAATCCACTTCTTTCAACTCAGTAATACATTTTGGATGTGTACCTAGAGTTTAAAGCAGAAAAAACGGAACTTTTAGAATTTTAATTTTTTGACCAAAACGACAGCCCCGGGGGTTATAAACATGTTGATATGGTTGTGATTTTTTTTCTGACTGCGGTTTCAAAACCATGCACCAGAATCCACTTCTTTCAACTCAGTAATACATTTTGGATGTGTACATAGAGTTTAAAGCAGAAAAAACTGAACTTTTAGAATTTTCATTTTTTGACCAAAACGACAGCCCCGGGGGTTATTAACATGTTGATATGGTTGTGATTTTTTTTCTGACTGCGGTTTCAAAACCATGCACCAGAATCCACTTCTTTCAACTCAGTTATACATTTTGGATGTGTACCTAGAGTTTAAAGCAGAAAAAACGGAACTTTTAGAATTTTCATTTTTTGACCAAAACGACAGCCCCGGGGGTTATTAACATGTTGATATGGTTGTGATTTTTTTTCTGACTGCGGTTTCAAAACCATGCACCAGAATCCACTTCTTTCAACTCAGTAATACATTTTGGATGTGTACCTAGAGTTTAAAGCAGAAAAAACTGAACTTTTAGAATTTTCATTTTTTGACCAAAACGACAGCCCCGGGGGTTATTAACATGTTGATATGGTTGTGATTTTTTTTCTGACTGCGGTTTCAAAACCATGCACCAGAATCCACTTCTTTCAACTCAGTTATACATTTTGGATGTGTACCTAGAGTTTAAAGCAGAAAAAACGGAACTTTTAGAATTTTCATTTTTTGACCAAAACGACAGCCCCGGGGGTTATTAACATGTTGATATGGT
Organism: Crinia signifera; assembly: GCF_055691185.1. Lineage (NCBI taxonomy): Eukaryota > Metazoa > Chordata > Amphibia > Anura > Myobatrachidae > Crinia > Crinia signifera. The sequence goes on from NC_139222.1 coordinate 34,722,090, forward strand.
TGTGATTTTTTTTCTGACTGCGGTTTCAAAACCATGCACCAGAATCCACTTCTTTCAACTCAGTAATACATTTTGGATGTGTACCTAGAGTTTAAAGCAGAAAAAACTGAACTTTTAGAATTTTCATTTTTTGACCAAAACGACAGCCCCGGGGAATATTAACATGTTGATATGGTTGTGATTTTTTTTCTGACTGCGGTTTCAAAACCATGCACCAGAATCCACTTCTTTCAACTCAGTAATACATTTTGGATGTGTACCTAGAGTTTAAAGCAGAAAAAATGGAACTTTTAGAATTTTCATTTTTTGACCAAAACGACAGCCCCGGGGGTTATAAACATGTTGATATGGTTGTGATTTTTTTTCTGACTGCGGTTTCAAAACCATGCACCAGAATCCACTTCTTTCAACTAAGTAATACATTTTGGATGTGTACCTAGAGTTTAAAGCAGAAAAAACAGAACTTTTAGAATTTTCATTTTTTGACCAAAACGACAGCCCCGGGGGTTATTAACATGTTGATATGGTTGTGATTTTTTTTCTGACTGCGGTTTCAAAACCATGCACCAGAATCCACTTCTTTCAACTCAGTAATATATTTTGGATGTGTACCTAGAGTTTAAAGCAGAAAAAACGGAACTTTTAGAATTTTCATTTTTTGACCAAAACGACAGCCCCGGGGGTTATAAACATGTTTATATGGTTGTGATTTTTTTTCTGACTGCGGTTTCAAAACCATGCACCAGAATCCACTTCTTTCAACTCAGTTATACATTTTGGATGTGTACCTAGAGTTTAAAGCAGAAAAAACAGAACTTTTAGAATTTTCATTTTTTGACCAAAACGACAGACCCGGGGGTTATAAACATGTTGATATGGTTGTGATTTTTTTTCTGACTGCGGTTTCAAAACCATGCACCAGAATCCACTTCTTTCAACTCAGTAATACATTTTGGATGTGTACCTAGAGTTTAAAGCAGAAAAAACTGAACTTTTAGAATTTTCATTTTTTGACCAAAACGACAGCCCCGGGGGTTATAAACATGTTGATATGGTTGTGATTTTTTTTCTGACTGCGGTTTCAAAACCATGCACCAGAATCCACTTCTTTCAACTCAGTAATACATTTTGGATGTGTACATAGAGTTTAAAGCAGAAAAAACTGAACTTTTAGAATTTTCATTTTTTGACCAAAACGACAGCCCCGGGGGTTATTAACATGTTGATATGGTTGTGATTTTTTTTCTGACTGCGGTTTCAAAACCATGCACCAGAATCCACTTCTTTCAACTCAGTTATACATTTTGGATGTGTACCTAGAGTTTAAAGCAGAAAAAACGGAACTTTTAGAATTTTCATTTTTTGACCAAAACGACAGCCCCGGGGGTTATTAACATGTTGATATGGTTGTGATTTTTTTTCTGACTGCGGTTTCAAAACCATGCACCAGAATCCACTTCTTTCAACTCAGTAATACATTTTGGATGTGTACCTAGAGTTTAAAGCAGAAAAAACTGAACTTTTAGAATTTTCATTTTTTGACCAAAACGACAGCCCCGGGGAATATTAACATGTTGATATGGTTGTGATTTTTTTTCTGACTGCGGTTTCAAAACCATGCACCAGAATCCACTTCTTTCAACTCAGTAATACATTTTGGATGTGTACATAGAGTTTAAAGCAGAAAAAACTGAACTTTTAGAATTTTCATTTTTTGACCAAAACGACAGCCCCGGGGGTTATTAACATGTTGATATGGTTGTGATTTTTTTTCTGACTGCGGTTTCAAAACCATGCACCAGAATCCACTTCTTTCAACTCAGTTATACATTTTGGATGTGTACCTAGAGTTTAAAGCAGAAAAAACGGAACTTTTAGAATTTTCATTTTTTGACCAAAACGACAGCCCCGGGGGTTATTAACATGTTGATATGGTTGTGATTTTTTTTCTGACTGCGGTTTCAAAACCATGCACCAGAATCCACTTCTTTCAACTCAGTAATACATTTTGGATGTGTACCTAGAGTTTAAAGCAGAAAAAACTGAACTTTTAGAATTTTCATTTTTTGACCAAAACGACAGCCCCGGGGGTTATTAACATGTTGATATGGTTGTGATTTTTTTTCTGACTGCGGTTTCAAAACCATGCACCAGAATCCACTTCTTTCAACTCAGTTATACATTTTGGATGTGTACCTAGAGTTTAAAGCAGAAAAAACGGAACTTTTAGAATTTTCATTTTTTGACCAAAACGACAGCCCCGGGGGTTATTAACATGTTGATATGGTTGTGATTTTTTTTCTGACTGCGGTTTCAAAACCATGCACCAGAATCCACTTCTTTCAACTCAGTAATACATTTTGGATGTGTACCTAGAGTTTAAAGCAGAAAAAACTGAACTTTTAGAATTTTCATTTTTTGACCAAAACGACAGCCCCGGGGAATATTAACATGTTGATATGGTTGTGATTTTTTTTCTGACTGCGGTTTCAAAACCATGCACCAGAATCCACTTCTTTCAACTCAGTAATACATTTTGGATGTGTACCTAGAGTTTAAAGCAGAAAAAATGGAACTTTTAGAATTTTCATTTTTTGACCAAAACGACAGCCCCGGGGGTTATAAACATGTTGATATGGTTGTGATTTTTTTTCTGACTGCGGTTTCAAAACCATGCACCAGAATCCACTTCTTTCAACTAAGTAATACATTTTGGATGTGTACCTAGAGTTTAAAGCAGAAAAAACAGAACTTTTAGAATTTTCATTTTTTGACCAAAACGACAGCCCCGGGGGTTATTAACATGTTGATATGGTTGTGATTTTTTTTCTGACTGCGGTTTCAAAACCATGCACCAGAATCCACTTCTTTCAACTCAGTAATATATTTTGGATGTGTACCTAGAGTTTAAAGCAGAAAAAACGGAACTTTTAGAATTTTCATTTTTTGACCAAAACGACAGCCCCGGGGGTTATAAACATGTTTATATGGTTGTGATTTTTTTTCTGACTGCGGTTTCAAAACCATGCACCAGAATCCACTTCTTTCAACTCAGTTATACATTTTGGATGTGTACCTAGAGTTTAAAGCAGAAAAAACAGAACTTTTAGAATTTTCATTTTTTGACCAAAACGACAGACCCGGGGGTTATAAACATGTTGATATGGTTGTGATTTTTTTTCTGACTGCGGTTTCAAAACCATGCACCAGAATCCACTTCTTTCAACTCAGTAATACATTTTGGATGTGTACCTAGAGTTTAAAGCAGAAAAAACTGAACTTTTAGAATTTTCATTTTTTGACCAAAACGACAGCCCCGGGGGTTATAAACATGTTGATATGGTTGTGATTTTTTTTCTGACTGCGGTTTCAAAACCATGCACCAGAATCCACTTCTTTCAACTCAGTAATACATTTTGGATGTGTACATAGAGTTTAAAGCAGAAAAAACTGAACTTTTAGAATTTTCATTTTTTGACCAAAACGACAGCCCCGGGGGTTATTAACATGTTGATATGGTTGTGATTTTTTTTCTGACTGCGGTTTCAAAACCATGCACCAGAATCCACTTCTTTCAACTCAGTTATACATTTTGGATGTGTACCTAGAGTTTAAAGCAGAAAAAACGGAACTTTTAGAATTTTCATTTTTTGACCAAAACGACAGCCCCGGGGGTTATTAACATGTTGATATGGTTGTGATTTTTTTTCTGACTGCGGTTTCAAAACCATGCACCAGAATCCACTTCTTTCAACTCAGTAATACATTTTGGATGTGTACCTAGAGTTTAAAGCAGAAAAAACTGAACTTTTAGAATTTTCATTTTTTGACCAAAACGACAGCCCCGGGGAATATTAACATGTTGATATGGTTGTGATTTTTTTTCTGACTGCGGTTTCAAAACCATGCACCAGAATCCACTTCTTTCAACTCAGTAATACATTTTGGATGTGTACCTAGAGTTTAAAGCAGAAAAAATGGAACTTTTAGAATTTTCATTTTTTGACCAAAACGACAGCCCCGGGGGTTATAAACATGTTGATATGGTTGTGATTTTTTTTCTGACTGCGGTTTCAAAACCATGCACCAGAATCCACTTCTTTCAACTAAGTAATACATTTTGGATGTGTACCTAGAGTTTAAAGCAGAAAAAACAGAACTTTTAGAATTTTCATTTTTTGACCAAAACGACAGCCCCGGGGGTTATTAACATGTTGATATGGTTGTGATTTTTTTTCTGACTGCGGTTTCAAAACCATGCACCAGAATCCACTTCTTTCAACTCAGTAATATATTTTGGATGTGTACCTAGAGTTTAAAGCAGAAAAAACAGAACTTTTAGAATTTTCATTTTTTGACCAAAACGACAGCCCCGGGGGTTATTAACATGTTGATATGGTTGTGATTTTTTTTCTGACTGCGGTTTCAAAACCATGCACCAGAATCCACTTCTTTCAACTCAGTAATATATTTTGGATGTGTACCTAGAGTTTAAAGCAGAAAAAACGGAACTTTTAGAATTTTCATTTTTTGACCAAAACGACAGCCCCGGGGGTTATAAACATGTTGATATGGTTGTGATTTTTTTTCTGACTGCGGTTTCAAAACCATGCACCAGAATCCACTTCTTTCAACTCAGTAATACATTTTGGATGTGTACCTAGAGTTTAAAGCAGAAAAAACGGAACTTTTAGAATTTTCATTTTTTGACCAAAACGACAGCCCCGGGGGTTATAAACATGTTGATATGGTTGTGATTTTTTTTCTGACTGCGGTTTCAAAACCATGCACCAGAATCCACTTCTTTCAACTAAGTAATACATTTTGGATGTGTACCTAGAGTTTAAAGCAGAAAAAACGGAACTTTTAGAATTTTCATTTTTTGACCAAAACGACAGACCCGGGGGTTATAAACATGTTGATATGGTTGTGATTTTTTTTCTGACTGCGGTTTCAAAACCATGCACCAGAATCCACTTCTTTCAACTCAGTAATACATTTTGGATGTGTACCTAGAGTTTAAAGCAGAAAAAACGGAACTTTTAGAATTTTCATTTTTTGACCAAAACGACAGCCCCGGGGGTTATAAACATGTTGATATGGTTGTGATTTTTTTTCTGACTGCGGTTTCAAAACCATGCACCAGAATCCACTTCTTTCAACTCAGTTATACATTTTGGATGTGTACCTAGAGTTTAAAGCAGAAAAAACAGAACTTTTAGAATTTTCATTTTTTGTCCAAAACGACAGCCCCGGGGGTTATAAACATGTTGATATGGATGTGATTTTTTTTATGACTGCGGTTTCAAAACCATGCTCCAGAATCCACTTCTTTCAACTCAGTAATACATTTTGGATGTGTACCTAGAGTTTAAAGCAGAAAAAACTGAACTTTTAGAATTTTCATTTTTTGACCAAAACGACAGCCCCGGGGGTTATTAACATGTTGATATGGTTGTGATTTTTTTTCTGACTGCAGTTTTAAAACCATGCACCAGAATCCACTTCTTTCAACTCAGTAATACATTTTGGATGTGTACCTAGAGTTTAAAGCAGAAAAAACGGAACTTTTAGAATTTTCATTTTTTGACCAAAACGACAGCCCCGGGGGTTATAAACATGTTGATATGGTTGTGATTTTTTTTCTGACTGCGGTTTCAAAACCATGCACCAGAATCCACTTCTTTCAACTCAGTAATACATTTTGGATGTGTACCTAGAGTTTAAAGCAGAAAAAACGGAACTTTTAGAATTTTCATTTTTTGACCAAAACGACAGCCCCGGGGGTTATAAACATGTTGATATGGTTGTGATTTTTTTTCTGACTGCGGTTTCAAAACCATGCACCAGAATCCACTTCTTTCAACTCAGTTATACATTTTGGATGTGTACCTAGAGTTTAAAGCAGAAAAAACAGAACTTTTAGAATTTTCATTTTTTGTCCAAAACGACAGCCCCGGGGGTTATAAACATGTTGATATGGATGTGATTTTTTTTATGACTGCGGTTTCAAAACCATGCTCCAGAATCCACTTCTTTCAACTCAGTAATACATTTTGGATGTGTACCTAGAGTTTAAAGCAGAAAAAACTGAACTTTTAGAATTTTCATTTTTTGACCAAAACGACAGCCCCGGGGGTTATTAACATGTTTATATGGTTGTGATTTTTTTTCTGACTGCGGTTTCAAAACCATGCACCAGAATCCACTTCTTTCAACTCAGTAATACATTTTGGATGTGTACCTAGAGTTTAAAGCAGAAAAAACGGAACTTTTAGAATTTTCATTTTTTGACCAAAACGACAGCCCCGGGGGTTATAAACATGTTGATATGGTTGTGATTTTTTTCTGACTGCGGTTTCAAAACCATGCACCAGAATCCACTTCTTTCAACTCAGTAATACATTTTGGATGTGTACCTAGAGTTTAAAGCAGAAAAAACGGAACTTTTAGAATTTTCATTTTTTGACCAAAACGACAGCCCCGGGGGTTATAAACATGTTTATATGGTTGTGATTTTTTTTCTGACTGCGGTTTCAAAACCATGCACCAGAATCCACTTCTTTCAACTCAGTTATACATTTTGGATGTGTACCTAGAGTTTAAAGCAGAAAAAACGGAACTTTTAGAATTTTCATTTTTTGATCAAAACGACAGCCCCGGGGGTTATAAACATGTTTATATGGTTGTGATTTTTTTTTCTGACTGCGGTTTCAAAACCATGCACCAGAATCCACTTCTTTCAACTCAGTTATACATTTTGGATGTGTACCTAGAGTTTAAAGCAGAAAAAACTGAACTTTTAGAATTTTCATTTTTTGACCAAAACGACAGCCCCGGGGGTTATAAACATGTTGATATGGATGTGATTTTTTTTATGACTGCGGTTTCAAAACCATGCTCCAGAATCCACTTCTTTCAACTCAGTAATACATTTTGGATGTGTACCTAGAGTTTAAAGCAGAAAAAACTGAACTTTTAGAATTTTCATTTTTTGACCAAAACGACAGACCCGGGGGTTATAAACATGTTGATATGGTTGTGATTTTTTTTCTGACTGCGGTTTCAAAACCATGCACCAGAATCCACTTCTTTCAACAGTAATACATTTTGGATGTGTACATAGAGTTTAAAGCAGAAAAAACGGAACTTTTAGAATTTTCATTTTTTGACCAAAACGACAGCCCCGGGGGTTATTAACATGTTGATATGGTTGTGATTTTTTTTCTGACTGCGGTTTCAAAACCATGCACCAGAATCCACTTCTTTCAACTCAGTTATACATTTTGGATGTGTACCTAGTGTTTAAAGCAGAAAAAACGGAACTTTTAGAATTTTCATTTTTTGACCAAAACGACAGCCCCGGGGGTTATAAACATGTTGATATGGATGTGATTTTTTTTCTGACTGCGGTTTCAAAACCATGCACCAGAATCCACTTCTTTCAACTCAGTAATACATTTTGGATGTGTACCTAGAGTTTAAAGCAGAAAAAACGGAACTTTTAGAATTTTCATTTTTTGACCAAAACGACAGCCCCGGGGGTTATTAACATGTTGATATGGTTGTGATTTTTTTTCTGACTGCGGTTTCAAAACCATGCACCAGAATCCACTTCTTTCAACTCAGTAATACATTTTGGATGTGTACCTAGAGTTTAAAGCAGAAAAAACTGAACTTTTAGAATTTTCATTTTTTGACCAAAACGACAGCCCCGGGGGTTATTAACATGTTGATATGGTTGTGATTTTTTTTCTGACTGCGGTTTCAAAACCATGCACCAGAATCCACTTCTTTCAACTCAGTAATACATTTTGGATGTGTACCTAGAGTTTAAAGCAGAAAAAACGGAACTTTTAGAATTTTCATTTTTTGACCAAAACGACAGCCCCGGGGGTTATAAACATGTTTATATGGTTGTGATTTTTTTTCTGACTGCGGTTTCAAAACCATGCACCAGAATCCACTTCTTTCAACTCAGTAATACATTTTGGATGTGTACCTAGAGTTTAAAGCAGAAAAAACGGAACTTTTAGAATTTTCATTTTTTGACCAAAACGACAGCCCCGGGGGTTATAAACATGTTGATATGGTTGTGATTTTTTTTCTGACTGCGGTTTCAAAACCATGCACCAGAATCCACTTCTTTCAACTCAGTAATACATTTTGGATGTGTACATAGAGTTTAAAGCAGAAAAAACTGAACTTTTAGAATTTTCATTTTTTGACCAAAACGACAGCCCCGGGGGTTATTAACATGTTGATATGGTTGTGATTTTTTTCTGACTGCGGTTTCAAAACCATGCACCAGAATCCACTTCTTTCAACTCAGTAATACATTTTGGATGTGTACCTAGAGTTTAAAGCAGAAAAAACGGAACTTTTAGAATTTTCATTTTTTGACCAAAACGACAGCCCCGGGGGTTATAAACATGTTTATATGGTTGTGATTTTTTTTCTGACTGCGGTTTCAAAACCATGCACCAGAATCCACTTCTTTCAACTCAGTTATACATTTTGGATGTGTACCTAGAGTTTAAAGCAGAAAAAACGGAACTTTTAGAATTTTCATTTTTTGATCAAAACGACAGCGCCGGGGGTTATAAACATGTTTATATGGTTGTGATTTTTTTTCTGACTGCGGTTTCAAAACCATGCACCAGAATCCACTTCTTTCAACTCAGTAATACATTTTGGATGTGTACATAGAGTTTAAAGCAGAAAAAACTGAACTTTTAGAATTTTCATTTTTTGACCAAAACGACAGCCCCGGGGGTTATTAACATGTTGATATGGTTGTGATTTTTTTCTGACTGCGGTTTCAAAACCATGCACCAGAATCCACTTCTTTCAACTCAGTAATACATTTTGGATGTGTACCTAGAGTTTAAAGCAGAAAAAACGGAACTTTTAGAATTTTCATTTTTTGACCAAAACGACAGCCCCGGGGGTTATAAACATGTTTATATGGTTGTGATTTTTTTTCTGACTGCGGTTTCAAAACCATGCACCAGAATCCACTTCTTTCAACTCAGTTATACATTTTGGATGTGTACCTAGAGTTTAAAGCAGAAAAAACGGAACTTTTAGAATTTTCATTTTTTGATCAAAACGACAGCGCCGGGGGTTATAAACATGTTTATATGGTTGTGATTTTTTTTTCTGACTGCGGTTTCAAAACCATGCACCAGAATCCACTTCTTTCAACTCAGTTATACATTTTGGATGTGTACCTAGAGTTTAAAGCAGAAAAAACTGAACTTTTAGAATTTTCATTTTTTGACCAAAACGACAGCCCCGGGGGTTATAAACATGTTGATATGGATGTGATTTTTTTTCTTACTGCGGTTTCAAAACCATGCACCAGAATCCACTTCTTTCAACTCAGTAATACATTTTGGATGTGTACCTAGATTTTAAAGCAGAAAAAAACGGAACTTTTAGAATTTTAATTTTTTGACCAAAACGACAGCCCCGGGGGTTATTAACATGTTGATATGGTTGTGATTTTTTTTCTGACTGCGGTTTCAAAACCATGCACCAGAATCCACTTCTTTCAACTCAGTAATACATTTTGGATGTGTACCTAGAGTTTAAAGCAGAAAAAACGGAACTTTTAGAATTTTCATTTTTTGACCAAAACGACAGCCCCGGGGGTTATTAACATGTTGATATGGTTGTGATTTTTTTTTCTGACTGCGGTTTCAAAACCATGCACCAGAATCCACTTCTTTCAACTCAGTAATACATTTTGGATGTGTACCTAGAGTATAAAGCAGAAAAAACGGAACTTTTAGAATTTTCATTTTTTGACCAAAACGACAGCCCAGGGGTTATAAACATGTTGATATGGTTGTGATTTTTTTTCTGACTGCGGTTTCAAAACCATGCACCAGAATCCACTTCTTTCAACTCAGTTATACATTTTGGATGTGTACCTAGAGTTTAAAGCAGAAAAAACGGAACTTTTAGAATTTTCATTTTTTGACCAAAACGACAGCCCCGGGGAATTATAAATATGTTGATATGGATGTGATTTTTTTTATGACTGCGGATTCAAAACCATGCTCCAGAATCCACTTCTTTCAACTCAGTAATACATTTTGGATGTGTACCTAGAGTTAAAGCAGAAAAAACGGAACTTTTAGAATTTTCATTTTTTGACCAAAACGACAGCCCCGGGGGTTATTAACATGTTGATATGGTTGTGATTTTTTTCTGACTGCGGTTTCAAAACCATGCACCAGAATCCACTTCTTTCAACTCAGTAATACATTTTGGATGTGTACCTAGAGTTTAAAGCAGAAAAAACGGAACTTTTAGAATTTTCATTTTTTGACCAAAACGACAGCCCCGGGGGTTATAAACATGTTGATATGGTTGTGATTTTTTTTCTGACTGCGGTTTCAAAACCATGCACCAGAATCCACTTCTTTCACTCAGTTATACATTTTGGATGTGTACCTAGAGTTTAAAGCAGAAAAACGGAACTTTTAGAATTTTCATTTTTTGACCAAAACGACAGCCCCGGGGGTTATAAACATGTTTATATGGTTGTGATTTTTTTTCTGACTGCGGTTTCAAAACCATGCACCAGAATCCACTTCTTTCAACTCAGTAATACATTTTGGATGTGTACCTAGAGTTTAAAGCAGAAAAAACGGAACTTTTAGAATTTTCATTTTTGACCAAAACGACAGCCCCGGGGGTTATAAACATGTTGATATGGTTGTGATTTTTTTTCTGACTGCGGTTTCAAAACCATGCACCAGAATCCACTTCTTTCAACTCAGTAATACATTTTGGATGTGTACATAGAGTTTAAAGCAGAAAAAACTGAACTTTTAGAATTTTCATTTTTTGACCAAAACGACAGCCCCGGGGGTTATTAACATGTTGATATGGTTGTGATTTTTTTTCTGACTGCGGTTTCAAAACCATGCACCAGAATCCACTTCTTTCAACTCAGTTATACATTTTGGATGTGTACCTAGAGTTTAAAGCAGAAAAAACGGAACTTTTAGAATTTTCATTTTTTGACCAAAACGACAGCCCCGGGGGTTATTAACATGTTGATATGGTTGTGATTTTTTTTCTGACTGCGGTTTCAAAACCATGCACCAGAATCCACTTCTTTCAACTCAGTAATACATTTTGGATGTGTACCTAGAGTTTAAAGCAGAAAAAACTGAACTTTTAGAATTTTCATTTTTTGACCAAAACGACAGCCCCGGGGAATATTAACATGTTGATATGGTTGTGATTTTTTTTCTGACTGCGGTTTCAAAACCATGCACCAGAATCCACTTCTTTCAACTCAGTAATACATTTTGGATGTGTACCTAGAGTTTAAAGCAGAAAAAATGGAACTTTTAGAATTTTCATTTTTTGACCAAAACGACAGCCCCGGGGGTTATAAACATGTTGATATGGTTGTGATTTTTTTTCTGACTGCGGTTTCAAAACCATGCACCAGAATCCACTTCTTTCAACTAAGTAATACATTTTGGATGTGTACCTAGAGTTTAAAGCAGAAAAAACAGAACTTTTAGAATTTTCATTTTTTGACCAAAACGACAGCCCGGGGGTTATTAACATGTTGATATGGTTGTGATTTTTTTTCTGACTGCGGTTTCAAAACCATGCACCAGAATCCACTTCTTTCAACTCAGTAATATATTTTGGATGTGTACCTAGAGTTTAAAGCAGAAAAAACGGAACTTTTAGAATTTTCATTTTTTGACCAAAACGACAGCCCCGGGGGTTATAAACATGTTGATATGGTTGTGATTTTCTTTTCTGACTGCGGTTTCAAAACCATGCACCAGAATCCACTTCTTTCAACTCAGTAATACATTTTGGATGTGTACCTAGAGTTTAAAGCAGAAAAAACGGAACTTTTAGAATTTTCATTTTTTGACCAAAACGACAGCCCCGGGGGTTATAAACATGTTGATATGGTTGTGATTTTTTTTTCTGACTGCGGTTTCAAAACCATGCACCAGAATCCACTTCTTTCAACTAAGTAATACATTTTGGATGTGTACCTAGAGTTTAAAGCAGAAAAAACGGAACTTTTAGAATTTTCATTTTTTGACCAAAACGACAGACCCGGGGGTTATAAACATGTTGATATGGTTGTGATTTTTTTTCTGACTGCGGTTTCAAAACCATGCACCAGAATCCACTTCTTTCAACTCAGTAATACATTTTGGATGTGTACCTAGAGTTTAAAGCAGAAAAAACGGAACTTTTAGAATTTTAATTTTTTGACCAAAACGACAGCCCCGGGGGTTATAAACATGTTGATATGGTTGTGATTTTTTTTCTGACTGCGGTTTCAAAACCATGCACCAGAATCCACTTCTTTCAACTCAGTAATACATTTTGGATGTGTACATAGAGTTTAAAGCAGAAAAAACTGAACTTTTAGAATTTTCATTTTTTGACCAAAACGACAGCCCCGGGGGTTATTAACATGTTGATATGGTTGTGATTTTTTTTCTGACTGCGGTTTCAAAACCATGCACCAGAATCCACTTCTTTCAACTCAGTAATACATTTTGGATGTGTACCTAGAGTTTAAAGCAGAAAAAAATGGAACTTTTAGAATTTTCATTTTTTGACCAAAACGACAGCCCCGGGGGTTATAAACATGTTGATATGGTTGTGATTTTTTTTCTGACTGCGGTTTCAAAACCATGCACCAGAATCCACTTCTTTCAACTAAGTAATACATTTTGGATGTGTACCTAGAGTTTAAAGCAGAAAAAACGGAACTTTTAGAATTTTCATTTTTTGACCAAAACGACAGACCCGGGGGTTATAAACATGTTGATATGGTTGTGATTTTTTTTCTGACTGCGGTTTCAAAACCATGCACCAGAATCCACTTCTTTCAACTCAGTAATACATTTTGGATGTGTACCTAGAGTTTAAAGCAGAAAAAACGGAACTTTTAGAATTTTAATTTTTTGACCAAAACGACAGCCCCGGGGGTTATAAACATGTTGATATGGTTGTGATTTTTTTTCTGACTGCGGTTTCAAAACCATGCACCAGAATCCACTTCTTTCAACTCAGTAATACATTTTATTTTGGATGTGTACATAGAGTTTAAAGCAGAAAAAACTGAACTTTTAGAATTTTCATTTTTTGACCAAAACGACAGCCCCGGGGGTTATTAACATGTTGATATGGTTGTGATTTTTTTTCTGACTGCGGTTTCAAAACCATGCACCAGAATCCACTTCTTTCAACTCAGTTATACATTTTGGATGTGTACCTAGAGTTTAAAGCAGAAAAAACGGAACTTTTAGAATTTTCATTTTTTGACCAAAACGACAGCCCCGGGGGTTATTAACATGTTGATATGGTTGTGATTTTTTTTCTGACTGCGGTTTCAAAACCATGCACCAGAATCCACTTCTTTCAACTCAGTAATACATTTTGGATGTGTACCTAGAGTTTAAAGCAGAAAAAACTGAACTTTTAGAATTTTCATTTTTTGACCAAAACGACAGCCCCGGGGGTTATTAACATGTTGATATGGTTGTGATTTTTTTTCTGACTGCGGTTTCAAAACCATGCACCAGAATCCACTTCTTTCAACTCAGTTATACATTTTGGATGTGTACCTAGAGTTTAAAGCAGAAAAAACGGAACTTTTAGAATTTTCATTTTTTGACCAAAACGACAGCCCCGGGGGTTATTAACATGTTGATATGGTTGTGATTTTTTTTCTGACTGCGGTTTCAAAACCATGCACCAGAATCCACTTCTTTCAACTCAGTAATACATTTTGGATGTGTACCTAGAGTTTAAAGCAGAAAAAACTGAACTTTTAGAATTTTCATTTTTTGACCAAAACGACAGCCCCGGGGAATATTAACATGTTGATATGGTTGTGATTTTTTTTCTGACTGCGGTTTCAAAACCATGCACCAGAATCCACTTCTTTCAACTCAGTAATACATTTTGGATGTGTACCTAGAGTTTAAAGCAGAAAAAATGGAACTTTTAGAATTTTCATTTTTTGACCAAAACGACAGCCCCGGGGGTTATAAACATGTTGATATGGTTGTGATTTTTTTTCTGACTGCGGTTTCAAAACCATGCACCAGAATCCACTTCTTTCAACTAAGTAATACATTTTGGATGTGTACCTAGAGTTTAAAGCAGAAAAAACAGAACTTTTAGAATTTTCATTTTTTGACCAAAACGACAGCCCCGGGGGTTATTAACATGTTGATATGGTTGTGATTTTTTTTCTGACTGCGGTTTCAAAACCATGCACCAGAATCCACTTCTTTCAACTCAGTAATATATTTTGGATGTGTACCTAGAGTTTAAAGCAGAAAAAACGGAACTTTTAGAATTTTCATTTTTTGACCAAAACGACAGCCCCGGGGTTTATAAACATGTTGATATGGTTGTGATTTTTTTTCTGACTGCGGTTTCAAAACCATGCACCAGAATCCACTTCTTTCAACTCAGTAATACATTTTGGATGTGTACCTAGAGTTTAAAGCAGAAAAAACGGAACTTTTAGAATTTTCATTTTTTGACCAAAACGACAGCCCCGGGGGTTATAAACATGTTGATATGGTTGTGATTTTTTTTCTGACTGCGGTTTCAAAACCATGCACCAGAATCCACTTCTTTCAACTAAGTAATACATTTTGGATGTGTACCTAGAGTTTAAAGCAGAAAAAACGGAACTTTTAGAATTTTCATTTTTTGACCAAAACGACAGACCCGGGGGTTATAAACATGTTGATATGGTTGTGATTTTTTTTCTGACTGCGGTTTCAAAACCATGCACCAGAATCCACTTCTTTCAACTAAGTAATACATTTTGGATGTGTACCTAGAGTTTAAAGCAGAAAAAACGGAACTTTTAGAATTTTCATTTTTTGGCCCAAAACGACAGCCCCGGGGGTTATAAACATGTTGATATGGTTGTGATTTTTTTTCTGACTGCGGTTTCAAAACCATGCACCAGAATCCACTTCTTTCAACTCAGTTATACATTTTGGATGTGTACCTAGAGTTTAAAGCAGAAAAAACGGAACTTTTAGAATTTTCATTTTTTGACCAAAACGACAGCCCCGGGGGTTATAAACATGTTGATATGGATGTGATTTTTTTTATGACTGCGGTTTCAAAACCATGCTCCAGAATCCACTTCTTTCAACTCAGTAATACATTTTGGATGTGTACCTAGAGTTTAAAGCAGAAAAAACGGAACTTTTAGAATTTCATTTTTGGACCAAAACGACAGCCCCGGGGGTTATAAACATGTTGATATGGTTGTGATTTTTTTTCTGACTGCGGTTTCAAAACCATGCACCAGAATCCACTTCTTTCAACTCAGTAATACATTTTGGATGTGTACCTAGAGTTTAAAGCAGAAAAAACTGAACTTTTAGAATTTTCATTTTTTGACCAAAACGACAGCCCCGGGGGTTATTAACATGTTGATATGGCTGTGATTTTTTTTCTGACTGCGGTTTCAAAACCATGCACCAGAATCCACTTCTTTCAACTCAGTAATACATTTTGGATGTGTACCTAGAGTTTAAAGCAGAAAAAACTGAACTTTTAGAATTTTCATTTTTTGACCAAAACGACAGCCCCGGGGGTTATAAACATGTTGATATGGTTGTGATTTTTTTTCTGACTGCGGTTTCAAAACCATGCACCAGAATCCACTTCTTTCAACTCAGTAATACATTTTGGATGTGTACCTAGAGTTTAAAGCAGAAAAAACAGAACTTTTAGAATTTTCATTTTTTGACCAAAACGACAGCCCCGGGAGTTATTAACATGTTGATATGGTTGTGATTTTTTTTCTGACTGCGGTTTCAAAACCATGCACCAGAATCCACTTCTTTCAACTCAGTAATACATTTTGGATGTGTACCTAGAGTTTAAAGCAGAAAAAACGGAACTTTTAGAATTTTCATTTTTTGACCAAAACGACAGCCCCGGGGGTTATTAACATGTTGATATGGTTGTGATTTTTTTTCTGACTGCGGTTTCAAAACCATGCACCAGAATCCACTTCTTTCAACTCAGTAATACATTTTGGATGTGTACCTAGAGTTTAAAGCAGAAAAAACGGAACTTTTAGAATTTTCATTTTTTGACCAAAACGACAGCCCCGGGGGTTATAAACATGTTGATATGGTTGTGATTTTTTTTCTGACTGCGGTTTCAAAACCATGCACCAGAATCCACTTCTTTCAACTCAGTAATACATTTTGGATGTGTACCTAGAGTTTAAAGCAGAAAAAATGGAACTTTTAGAATTTTCATTTTTTTGACCAAAACGACAGCCCCGGGGGTTATAAACATGTTGATATGGTTGTGATTTTTTTTCTGACTGCGGTTTCAAAACCATGCACCAGAATCCACTTCTTTCAACTCAGTAATACATTTTGGATGTGTACCTAGAGTTTAAAGCAGAAAAAACGGAACTTTTAGAATTTTCATTTTTTGACCAAAACGACAGCCCCGGGGGTTATAAACATGTTGATATGGTTGTGATTTTTTTTCTGACTGCGGTTTCAAATCCATGCACCAGAATCCACTTCTTTCAACTCAGTTATACATTTTGGATGTGTACCTAGAGTTTAAAGCAGAAAAAAACGGAACTTTTAGAATTTTCATTTTTTGACCAAAACGACAGCCCCGGGGGTTATAAACATGTTGATATGGATGTGATTTTTTTTCTTACTGCGGTTTCAAAACCATGCACCAGAATCCACTTCTTTCAACTCAGTAATACATTTTGGATGTGTACCTAGATTTTAAAGCAGAAAAAAACGGAACTTTTAGAATTTTCATTTTTTGACCAAAACGACAGCCCCGGGGGTTATTAACATGTTGATATGGTTGTGATTTTTTTTCTGACTGCGGTTTTAAAACCATGCACCAAAATCCACTTCTTTCAACTCAGTAATACATTTTGGATGTGTACCCAGAGTTTAAAGCAGAAAAAACGGAACTTTTAGAATTTTAATTTTTTGACCAAAACGACAGCCCCGGGGGTTATTAACATGTTGATATGGTTGTGATTTTTTTTCTGACTGCGGTTTCAAAACCATGCACCAGAATCCACTTCTTTCAACTCAGTAATACATTTTGGATGTGTACCTAGAGTTTAAAGCAGAAAAAACGGAACTTTTAGAATTTTCATTTTTTGACCAAAACGACAGCCCCGGGGGTTATTAACATGTTGATATGGTTGTGATTTTTTTTCTGACTGCGGTTTCAAAACCATGCACCAGAATCCACTTCTTTCAACTCAGTAATACATTTTGGATGTGTACCTAGAGTTTAAAGCAGAAAAAACGGAACTTTTAGAATTATCATTTTTTGACCAAAACGACAGCCCCGGGGGTTATAAACATGTTGATATGGTTGTGATTTTTTTTCTGACTGCGGTTTCAAAACCATGCACCAGAATCCACTTCTTTCAACTCAGTAATACATTTTGGATGTGTACCTAGAGTTTAAAGCAGAAAAAATTGAACTTATAGAATTTTCATTTTTTTGACCAAAACGACAGCCCCGGGGGTTATAAACATGTTGATATGGTTGTGATTTTTTTTCTGACTGCGGTTTCAAAACCATGCACCAGAATCCACTTCTTTCAACTCAGTAATACATTTTGGATGTGTACCTAGAGTTTAAAGCAGAAAAAACGGAACTTTTAGAATTTTCATTTTTTGACCAAAACGACAGCCCCGGGAGTTATTAACATGTTGATATGGTTGTGATTTTTTTTCTGACTGCGGTTTCAAAACCATGCACCAGAATCCACTTCTTTCAACTCAGTAATACATTTTGGATGTGTACCTAGAGTTTAAAGCAGAAAAAACGGAACTTTTAGAATTTTCATTTTTTGACCAAAACGACAGCCCCGGGGGTTATTAACATGTTGATATGGTTGTGATTTTTTTTCTGACTGCGGTTTCAAAACCATGCACCAGAATCCACTTCTTTCAACTCAGTAATACATTTTGGATGTGTACCTAGAGTTTAAAGCAGAAAAAACGGAACTTTTAGAATTTTCATTTTTTGACCAAAACGACAGCCCCGGGGGTTATAAACATGTTGATATGGTTGTGATTTTTTTTCTGACTGCGGTTTCAAAACCATGCACCAGAATCCACTTCTTTCAACTCAGTAATACATTTTGGATGTGTACCTAGAGTTTAAAGCAGAAAAAATGGAACTTTTAGAATTTTCATTTTTTTGACCAAAACGACAGCCCCGGGGGTTATAAACATGTTGATATGGTTGTGATTTTTTTTCTGACTGCGGTTTCAAAACCATGCACCAGAATCCACTTCTTTCAACTCAGTAATACATTTTGGATGTGTACCTAGAGTTTAAAGCAGAAAAAACGGAACTTTTAGAATTTTCATTTTTTGACCAAAACGACAGCCCCGGGGGTTATAAACATGTTGATATGGTTGTGATTTTTTTTCTGACTGCGGTTTCAAATCCATGCACCAGAATCCACTTCTTTCAACTCAGTTATACATTTTGGATGTGTACCTAGAGTTTAAAGCAGAAAAAAACGGAACTTTTAGAATTTTCATTTTTTGACCAAAACGACAGCCCCGGGGGTTATAAACATGTTGATATGGATGTGATTTTTTTTCTTACTGCGGTTTCAAAACCATGCACCAGAATCCACTTCTTTCAACTCAGTAATACATTTTGGATGTGTACCTAGATTTTAAAGCAGAAAAAAACGGAACTTTTAGAATTTTCATTTTTTGACCAAAACGACAGCCCCGGGGGTTATTAACATGTTGATATGGTTGTGATTTTTTTTCTGACTGCGGTTTCAAAACCATGCACCAGAATCCACTTCTTTCAACTCAGTAATACATTTTGGATGTGTACCTAGAGTTTAAAGCAGAAAAAACGGAACTTTTAGAATTTTAATTTTTTGACCAAAACGACAGCCCCGGGGGTTATTAACATGTTGATATGGTTGTGATTTTTTTTCTGACTGCGGTTTCAAAACCATGCACCAGAATCCACTTCTTTCAACTCAGTAATACATTTTGGATGTGTACCTAGAGTTTAAAGCAGAAAAAACGGAACTTTTAGAATTTTCATTTTTTGACCAAAACGACAGCCCCGGGGGTTATTAACATGTTGATATGGTTGTGATTTTTTTTCTGACTGCGGTTTCAAAACCATGCACCAGAATCCACTTCTTTCAACTCAGTAATACATTTTGGATGTGTACCTAGAGTTTAAAGCAGAAAAAACGGAACTTTTAGAATTTTCATTTTTTGACCAAAACGACAGCCCCGGGGGTTATAAACATGTTGATATGGTTGTGATTTTTTTTCTGACTGCGGTTTCAAAACCATGCACCAGAATCCACTTCTTTCAACTCAGTTATACATTTTGGATGTGTACCTAGAGTTTAAAGCAGAAAAAACAGAACTTTTAGAATTTTCATTTTTTGTCCAAAACGACAGCCCCGGGGTTATAAACATGTTGATATGGTTGTGATTTTTTTTCTGACTGCGGTTTCAAAACCATGCACCAGAATCCACTTCTTTCAACTCAGTAATACATTTTGGATGTGTACCTAGAGTTTAAAGCAGAAAAAACGGAACTTTTAGAATTTTCATTTTTTGACCAAAACGACAGCCCGGGGGTTATAAACATGTTGATATGGTTGTGATTTTTTTTCTGACTGCGGTTTCAAAACCATGCACCAGAATCCACTTCTTTCAACTCAATTATACATTTTGGATGTGTACCTAGAGTTTAAAGCAGAAAAAAACAGAACTTTTAGAATTTTCATTTTTGTCCAAAACGACAGCCCCGGGGGTTATAAACATGTTGATATGGATGTGATTTTTTTTCTGACTGCGGTTTCAAAACCATGCTCCAGAATCCACTTCTTTCAACTCAGTAATACATTTTGGATGTGTACCTAGAGTTTAAAGCAGAAAAAACGGAACTTTTAGAATTTTCATTTTTTGACCAAAACGACAGCCCCGGGGGTTATTAACATGTTGATATGGTTGTGATTTTTTTTCTGACTGCGGTTTCAAAACCATGCACCAGAATCCACTTCTTTCAACTCAGTAATACATTTTGGATGTGTACCTAGAGTTTAAAGCAGAAAAAACTGAACTTTTAGAATTTTCATTTTTTGACCAAAACGACAGCCCCGGGGGTTATAAACATGTTGATATGGTTGTGATTTTTTTTCTGACTGCGGTTTCAAATCCATGCACCAGAATCCACTTCTTTCAACTCAGTTATACATTTTGGATGTGTACCTAGAGTTTAAAGCAGAAAAAACGGAACTTTTAGAATTTTCATTTTTTGACCAAAACGACAGCCCCGGGGATTATTAACATGTTGATATGGTTGTGATTTTTTTTCTGACTGCGGTTTTAAAACCATGCACCAGAATCCACTTCTTTCAACTCAGTAATACATTTTGGATGTGTACCTAGAGTTTAAAGCAGAAAAAACGGAACTTTTAGAATTTTCATTTTTTGACCAAAACGACAGCCCCGGGGGTTATAAACATGTTGATATGGTTGTGATTTTTTTTCTGACTGCGGTTTCAAAACCATGCACCAGAATCCACTTCTTTCAACTCAGTAATACATTTTGGATGTGTACCTAGAGTTTAAAGCAGAAAAAACGGAACTTTTAGAATTTTCATTTTTTGACCAAAACGACAGCCCCGGGGGTTATAAACATGTTGATATGGTTGTGATTTTTTTTCTGACTGCGGTTTCAAAACCATGCACCAGAATCCACTTCTTTCAACTAAGTAATACATTTTGGATGTGTACCTAGAGTTTAAAGCAGAAAAAACGGAACTTTTAGAATTTTCATTTTTTGACCAAAACGACAGCCCCGGGGGTTATTAACATGTTGATATGGTTGTGATTTTTTTTCTGACTGTGGTTTCAAAACCATGCACCAGAATCCACTTCTTTCAACTCAGTAATACATTTTGGATGTGTACCTAGAGTTTAAAGCAGAAAAAACGGAACTTTTAGAATTTTCATTTTTGGACCAAAACGACAGCCCCGGGGGTTATAAACATGTTGATATGGTTGTGATTTTTTTTCTGACTGCGGTTTCAAAACCATGCACCAGAATCCACTTCTTTCAACTCAGTTATACATTTTGGATGTGTACCTAGAGTTTAAAGCAGAAAAAACGGAACTTTTAGAATTTTCATTTTTTGACCAAAACGACAGCCCCGGGGGTTATAAACATGTTGATATGGATGTGATTTTTTTTATGACTGCGGTTTCAAAACCATGCTCCAGAATCCACTTCTTTCAACTCAGTAATACATTTTGGATGTGTACCTAGAGTTTAAAGCAGAAAAAACGGAACTTTTAGAATTTTCATTTTTGGACCAAAACGACAGCCCCGGGGGTTATTAACATGTTGATATGGTTGTGATTTTTTTTCTGACTGCGGTTTCAAAACCATGCACCAGAATCCACTTCTTTCAACTCAGTAATACATTTTGGATGTGTACCTAGAGTTTAAAGCAGAAAAAACGGAACTTTTAGAATTTTCATTTTTGGACCAAAACGACAGCCCCGGGGGTTATAAACATGTTGATATGGTTGTGATTTTTTTTCTGACTGCGGTTTCAAAACCATGCACCAGAATCCACTTCTTTCAACTCAGTAATACATTTTGGATGTGTACCTAGAGTTTAAAGCAGAAAAAACTGAACTTTTAGAATTTTCATTTTTTGACCAA
Organism: Crinia signifera; assembly: GCF_055691185.1. Classification (NCBI taxonomy): domain Eukaryota; kingdom Metazoa; phylum Chordata; class Amphibia; order Anura; family Myobatrachidae; genus Crinia; species Crinia signifera. The sequence continues at coordinate 34,743,882 of NC_139222.1, forward strand.
AACGACAGCCCCGGGGGTTATTAACATGTTGATATGGCTGTGATTTTTTTTCTGACTGCGGTTTCAAAACCATGCACCAGAATCCACTTCTTTCAACTCAGTAATACATTTTGGATGTGTACCTAGAGTTTAAAGCAGAAAAAACGGAACTTTTAGAATTTTCATTTTTGGACCAAAACGACAGCCCCGGGGGTTATAAACATGTTGATATGGTTGTGATTTTTTTTCTGACTGCGGTTTCAAAACCATGCACCAGAATCCACTTCTTTCAACTCAGTAATACATTTTGGATGTGTACCTAGAGTTTAAAGCAGAAAAAACTGAACTTTTAGAATTTTCATTTTTTGACCAAAACGACAGCCCCGGGGGTTATTAACATGTTGATATGGCTGTGATTTTTTTTCTGACTGCGGTTTCAAAACCATGCACCAGAATCCACTTCTTTCAACTCAGTAATACATTTTGGATGTGTACCTAGAGTTTAAAGCAGAAAAAACTGAACTTTTAGAATTTTCATTTTTTGACCAAAACGACAGCCCCGGGGGTTATAAACATGTTGATATGGTTGTGATTTTTTTTCTGACTGCGGTTTCAAAACCATGCACCAGAATCCACTTCTTTCAACTCAGTAATACATTTTGGATGTGTACCTAGAGTTTAAAGCAGAAAAAATGGAACTTTTAGAATTTTCATTTTTTGACCAAAACGACAGCCCCGGGAGTTATTAACATGTTGATATGGTTGTGATTTTTTTTCTGACTGCGGTTTCAAAACCATGCACCAGAATCCACTTCTTTCAACTCAGTAATACATTTTGGATGTGTACCTAGAGTTTAAAGCAGAAAAAACGGAACTTTTAGAATTTTCATTTTTTGACCAAAACGACAGCCCCGGGGGTTATTAACATGTTGATATGGTTGTGATTTTTTTTCTGACTGCGGTTTCAAAACCATGCACCAGAATCCACTTCTTTCAACTCAGTAATACATTTTGGATGTGTACCTAGAGTTTAAAGCAGAAAAAACTGAACTTTTAGAATTTTCATTTTTTGACCAAAACGACAGCCCCGGGGGTTATAAACATGTTGATATGGTTGTGATTTTTTTTCTGACTGCGGTTTCAAAACCATGCACCAGAATCCACTTCTTTCAACTCAGTAATACATTTTGGATGTGTACCTAGAGTTTAAAGCAGAAAAAATGGAACTTTTAGAATTTTCATTTTTTTGACCAAAACGACAGCCCCGGGGGTTATTAACATGTTGATATGGTTGTGATTTTTTTTCTGACTGCGGTTTCAAAACCATGCACCAGAATCCACTTCTTTCAACTCAGTAATACATTTTGGATGTGTACCTAGAGTTTAAAGCAGAAAAAACTGAACTTTTAGAATTTTCATTTTTTGACCAAAACGACAGCCCCGGGGGTTATAAACATGTTGATATGGTTGTGATTTTTTTTCTGACTGCGGTTTCAAAACCATGCACCAGAATCCACTTCTTTCAACTCAGTAATACATTTTGGATGTGTACCTAGAGTTTAAAGCAGAAAAAATGGAACTTTTAGAATTTTCATTTTTTTGACCAAAACGACAGCCCCGGGGGTTATAAACATGTTGATATGGTTGTGATTTTTTTTCTGACTGCGGTTTCAAAACCATGCACCAGAATCCACTTCTTTCAACTCAGTTATACATTTTGGATGTGTACCTAGAGTTTAAAGCAGAAAAAACGGAACTTTTAGAATTTTCATTTTTTGACCAAAACGACAGCCCCGGGGGTTATTAACATGTTGATATGGTTGTGATTTTTTTTCTGACTGCGGTTTTAAAACCATGCACCAAAATCCACTTCTTTCAACTCAGTAATACATTTTGGATGTGTACCTAGAGTTTAAAGCAGAAAAAACGGAACTTTTAGAATTTTAATTTTTTGACCAAAATGACAGCCCCGGGGGTTATTAACATGTTGATATGGTTGTGATTTTTTTTCTGACTGCGGTTTCAAAACCATGCACCAGAATCCACTTCTTTCAACTCAGTAATACATTTTGGATGTGTACCTAGAGTTTAAAGCAGAAAAAACGGAACTTTTAGAATTTTCATTTTTTGACCAAAACGACAGCCCCGGGGGTTATTAACATGTTGATATGGTTGTGATTTTTTTTCTGACTGCGGTTTCAAAACCATGCACCAGAATCCACTTCTTTCAACTCAGTAATACATTTTGGATGTGTACCTAGAGTTTAAAGCAGAAAAAACGGAACTTTTAGAATTTTCATTTTTTGACCAAAACGACAGCCCCGGGGGTTATAAACATGTTGATATGGTTGTGATTTTTTTTCTGACTGCGGTTTCAAAACCATGCACCAGAATCCACTTCTTTCAACTCAGTTATACATTTTGGATGTGTACCTAGAGTTTAAAGCAGAAAAAACGGAACTTTTTGAATTTTCATTTTTTGACCAAAACGACAGCCCCGGGGGTTATTAACATGTTGATATGGTTGTGATTTTTTTTCTGACTGCGGTTTCAAAACCATGCACCAGAATCCACTTCTTTCAACTCAGTAATACATTTTGGATGTGTACCTAGAGTATAAAGCAGAAAAAACGGAACTTTTAGAATTTTCATTTTTTGACCAAAACGACAGCCCCGGGGGTTATAAACATGTTGATATGGTTGTGATTTTTTTTCTGACTGCGGTTTCAAAACCATGCACCAGAATCCACTTCTTTCAACTCAGTTATACATTTTGGATGTGTACCTAGAGTTTAAAGCAGAAAAAACGGAACTTTTAGAATTTTCATTTTTTGACCAAAACGACAGCCCCGGGGAATTATAAATATGTTGATATGGATGTGATTTTTTTTATGACTGCGGATTCAAAACCATGCTCCAGAATCCACTTCTTTCAACTCAGTAATACATTTTGGATGTGTACCTAGAGTTTAAAGCAGAAAAAACGGAACTTTTAGAATTTTCATTTTTTGACCAAAACGACAGCCCCGGGGGTTATTAACATGTTGATATGGTTGTGATTTTTTTTCTGACTGCGGTTTCAAAACCATGCACCAGAATCCACTTCTTTCAACTCAGTAATACATTTTGGATGTGTACCTAGAGTTTAAAGCAGAAAAAACGGAACTTTTAGAATTTTCATTTTTTGACCAAAACGACAGCCCCGGGGGTTATAAACATGTTGATATGGTTGTGATTTTTTTTCTGACTGCGGTTTCAAAACCATGCACCAGAATCCACTTCTTTCAACTCAGTAATACATTTTGGATGTGTACCTAGAGTTTAAAGCAGAAAAAATGGAACTTTTAGAATTTTCATTTTTTTGACCAAAACGACAGCCCCGGGGGTTATAAACATGTTGATATGGTTGTGATTTTTTTTCTGACTGCGGTTTCAAAACCATGCACCAGAATCCACTTCTTTCAACTCAGTAATACATTTTGGATGTGTACCTAGAGTTTAAAGCAGAAAAAACTGAACTTTTAGAATTTTCATTTTTTGACCAAAACGACAGCCCCGGGGGTTATAAACATGTTGATATGGTTGTGATTTTTTTTCTGACTGCGGTTTCAAATCCATGCACCAGAATCCACTTCTTTCAACTCAGTTATACATTTTGGATGTGTACCTAGAGTTTAAAGCAGAAAAAACGGAACTTTTAGAATTTTCATTTTTTGACCAAAACGACAGCCCCGGGGATTATTAACATGTTGATATGGTTGTGATTTTTTTTCTGACTGCGGTTTTAAAACCATGCACCAGAATCCACTTCTTTCAACTCAGTAATACATTTTGGATGTGTACCTAGAGTTTAAAGCAGAAAAAACGGAACTTTTAGAATTTTCATTTTTTGACCAAAACGACAGCCCCGGGGGTTATAAACATGTTGATATGGTTGTGATTTTTTTTCTGACTGCGGTTTCAAAACCATGCACCAGAATCCACTTCTTTCAACTCAGTAATACATTTTGGATGTGTACCTAGAGTTTAAAGCAGAAAAAACGGAACTTTTAGAATTTTCATTTTTTGACCAAAACGACAGCCCCGGGGGTTATAAACATGTTGATATGGTTGTGATTTTTTTTCTGACTGCGGTTTCAAAACCATGCACCAGAATCCACTTCTTTCAACTAAGTAATACATTTTGGATGTGTACCTAGAGTTTAAAGCAGAAAAAACGGAACTTTTAGAATTTTCATTTTTTGACCAAAACGACAGCCCCGGGGGTTATTAACATGTTGATATGGTTGTGATTTTTTTTCTGACTGTGGTTTCAAAACCATGCACCAGAATCCACTTCTTTCAACTCAGTAATACATTTTGGATGTGTACCTAGAGTTTAAAGCAGAAAAAACGGAACTTTTAGAATTTTCATTTTTGGACCAAAACGACAGCCCCGGGGGTTATAAACATGTTGATATGGTTGTGATTTTTTTTCTGACTGCGGTTTCAAAACCATGCACCAGAATCCACTTCTTTCAACTCAGTTATACATTTTGGATGTGTACCTAGAGTTTAAAGCAGAAAAAACGGAACTTTTAGAATTTTCATTTTTTGACCAAAACGACAGCCCCGGGGGTTATAAACATGTTGATATGGATGTGATTTTTTTTATGACTGCGGTTTCAAAACCATGCTCCAGAATCCACTTCTTTCAACTCAGTAATACATTTTGGATGTGTACCTAGAGTTTAAAGCAGAAAAAACGGAACTTTTAGAATTTTCATTTTTGGACCAAAACGACAGCCCCGGGGGTTATTAACATGTTGATATGGTTGTGATTTTTTTTCTGACTGCGGTTTCAAAACCATGCACCAGAATCCACTTCTTTCAACTCAGTAATACATTTTGGATGTGTACCTAGAGTTTAAAGCAGAAAAAACGGAACTTTTAGAATTTTCATTTTTGGACCAAAACGACAGCCCCGGGGGTTATAAACATGTTGATATGGTTGTGATTTTTTTTCTGACTGCGGTTTCAAAACCATGCACCAGAATCCACTTCTTTCAACTCAGTAATACATTTTGGATGTGTACCTAGAGTTTAAAGCAGAAAAAACTGAACTTTTAGAATTTTCATTTTTTGACCAAAACGACAGCCCCGGGGGTTATTAACATGTTGATATGGCTGTGATTTTTTTTCTGACTGCGGTTTCAAAACCATGCACCAGAATCCACTTCTTTCAACTCAGTAATACATTTTGGATGTGTACCTAGAGTTTAAAGCAGAAAAAACGGAACTTTTAGAATTTTCATTTTTGGACCAAAACGACAGCCCCGGGGGTTATAAACATGTTGATATGGTTGTGATTTTTTTTCTGACTGCGGTTTCAAAACCATGCACCAGAATCCACTTCTTTCAACTCAGTAATACATTTTGGATGTGTACCTAGAGTTTAAAGCAGAAAAAACTGAACTTTTAGAATTTTCATTTTTTGACCAAAACGACAGCCCCGGGGGTTATTAACATGTTGATATGGCTGTGATTTTTTTTCTGACTGCGGTTTCAAAACCATGCACCAGAATCCACTTCTTTCAACTCAGTAATACATTTTGGATGTGTACCTAGAGTTTAAAGCAGAAAAAACTGAACTTTTAGAATTTTCATTTTTTGACCAAAACGACAGCCCCGGGGGTTATAAACATGTTGATATGGTTGTGATTTTTTTTCTGACTGCGGTTTCAAAACCATGCACCAGAATCCACTTCTTTCAACTCAGTAATACATTTTGGATGTGTACCTAGAGTTTAAAGCAGAAAAAATGGAACTTTTAGAATTTTCATTTTTTGACCAAAACGACAGCCCCGGGAGTTATTAACATGTTGATATGGTTGTGATTTTTTTTCTGACTGCGGTTTCAAAACCATGCACCAGAATCCACTTCTTTCAACTCAGTAATACATTTTGGATGTGTACCTAGAGTTTAAAGCAGAAAAAACGGAACTTTTAGAATTTTCATTTTTTGACCAAAACGACAGCCCCGGGGGTTATTAACATGTTGATATGGTTGTGATTTTTTTTCTGACTGCGGTTTCAAAACCATGCACCAGAATCCACTTCTTTCAACTCAGTAATACATTTTGGATGTGTACCTAGAGTTTAAAGCAGAAAAAACGGAACTTTTAGAATTTTCATTTTTTGACCAAAACGACAGCCCCGGGGGTTATAAACATGTTGATATGGTTGTGATTTTTTTTCTGACTGCGGTTTCAAAACCATGCACCAGAATCCACTTCTTTCAACTCAGTAATACATTTTGGATGTGTACCTAGAGTTTAAAGCAGAAAAAATGGAACTTTTAGAATTTTCATTTTTTTGACCAAAACGACAGCCCCGGGGGTTATAAACATGTTGATATGGTTGTGATTTTTTTTCTGACTGCGGTTTCAAAACCATGCACCAGAATCCACTTCTTTCAACTCAGTTATACATTTTGGATGTGTACCTAGAGTTTAAAGCAGAAAAAACGGAACTTTTAGAATTTTCATTTTTTGACCAAAACGACAGCCCCGGGGGTTATAAACATGTTGATATGGATGTGATTTTTTTTCTTACTGCGGTTTCAAAACCATGCACCAGAATCCACTTCTTTCAACTCAGTAATACATTTTGGATGTGTACCTAGATTTTAAAGCAGAAAAAAACGGAACTTTTAGAATTTTCATTTTTTGACCAAAACGACAGCCCCGGGGGTTATTAACATGTTGATATGGTTGTGATTTTTTTTCTGACTGCGGTTTTAAAACCATGCACCAAAATCCACTTCTTTCAACTCAGTAATACATTTTGGATGTGTACCTAGAGTTTAAAGCAGAAAAAACGGAACTTTTAGAATTTTAATTTTTTGACCAAAACGACAGCCCCGGGGGTTATTAACATGTTGATATGGTTGTGATTTTTTTTCTGACTGCGGTTTCAAAACCATGCACCAGAATCCACTTCTTTCAACTCAGTAATACATTTTGGATGTGTACCTAGAGTTTAAAGCAGAAAAAACGGAACTTTTAGAATTTTCATTTTTTGACCAAAACGACAGCCCCGGGGGTTATTAACATGTTGATATGGTTGTGATTTTTTTTCTGACTGCGGTTTCAAAACCATGCACCAGAATCCACTTCTTTCAACTCAGTAATACATTTTGGATGTGTACCTAGAGTTTAAAGCAGAAAAAACGGAACTTTTAGAATTTTCATTTTTTGACCAAAACGACAGCCCCGGGGGTTATAAACATGTTGATATGGTTGTGATTTTTTTTCTGACTGCGGTTTCAAAACCATGCACCAGAATCCACTTCTTTCAACTCAGTTATACATTTTGGATGTGTACCTAGAGTTTAAAGCAGAAAAAACGGAACTTTTTGAATTTTCATTTTTTGACCAAAACGACAGCCCCGGGGGTTATTAACATGTTGATATGGTTGTGATTTTTTTTCTGACTGCGGTTTCAAAACCATGCACCAGAATCCACTTCTTTCAACTCAGTAATACATTTTGGATGTGTACCTAGAGTATAAAGCAGAAAAAACGGAACTTTTAGAATTTTCATTTTTTGACCAAAACGACAGCCCCGGGGGTTATAAACATGTTGATATGGTTGTGATTTTTTTTCTGACTGCGGTTTCAAAACCATGCACCAGAATCCACTTCTTTCAACTCAGTTATACATTTTGGATGTGTACCTAGAGTTTAAAGCAGAAAAAACGGAACTTTTAGAATTTTCATTTTTTGACCAAAACGACAGCCCCGGGGAATTATAAATATGTTGATATGGATGTGATTTTTTTTATGACTGCGGATTCAAAACCATGCTCCAGAATCCACTTCTTTCAACTCAGTAATACATTTTGGATGTGTACCTAGAGTTTAAAGCAGAAAAAACGGAACTTTTAGAATTTTCATTTTTTGACCAAAACGACAGCCCCGGGGGTTATTAACATGTTGATATGGTTGTGATTTTTTTTCTGACTGCGGTTTCAAAACCATGCACCAGAATCCACTTCTTTCAACTCAGTAATACATTTTGGATGTGTACCTAGAGTTTAAAGCAGAAAAAACTGAACTTTTAGAATTTTCATTTTTTGACCAAAACGACAGCCCCGGGGGTTATAAACATGTTGATATGGTTGTGATTTTTTTTCTGACTGCGGTTTCAAAACCATGCACCAGAATCCACTTCTTTCAACTCAGTAATACATTTTGGATGTGTACCTAGAGTTTAAAGCAGAAAAAATGGAACTTTTAGAATTTTCATTTTTTTGACCAAAACGACAGCCCCGGGGGTTATAAACATGTTGATATGGTTGTGATTTTTTTTCTGACTGCGGTTTCAAAACCATGCACCAGAATCCACTTCTTTCAACTCAGTTATACATTTTGGATGTGTACCTAGAGTTTAAAGCAGAAAAAACGGAACTTTTAGAATTTTCATTTTTTGACCAAAACGACAGCCCCGGGGGTTATAAACATGTTGATATGGATGTGATTTTTTTTCTTACTGCGGTTTCAAAACCATGCACCAGAATCCACTTCTTTCAACTCAGTAATACATTTTGGATGTGTACCTAGATTTTAAAGCAGAAAAAAACGGAACTTTTAGAATTTTAATTTTTTGACCAAAACGACAGCCCCGGGGGTTATTAACATGTTGATATGGTTGTGATTTTTTTTCTGACTGCGGTTTCAAAACCATGCACCAGAATCCACTTCTTTCAACTCAGTAATACATTTTGGATGTGTACCTAGAGTTTAAAGCAGAAAAAACGGAACTTTTAGAATTTTCATTTTTTGACCAAAACGACAGCCCCGGGGGTTATTAACATGTTGATATGGTTGTGATTTTTTTTCTGACTGCGGTTTCAAAACCATGCACCAGAATCCACTTCTTTCAACTCAGTAATACATTTTGGATGTGTACCTAGAGTATAAAGCAGAAAAAACGGAACTTTTAGAATTTTCATTTTTTGACCAAAACGACAGCCCCGGGGGTTATAAACATGTTGATATGGTTGTGATTTTTTTTCTGACTGCGGTTTCAAAACCATGCACCAGAATCCACTTCTTTCAACTCAGTTATACATTTTGGATGTGTACCTAGAGTTTAAAGCAGAAAAAACGGAACTTTTAGAATTTTCATTTTTTGACCAAAACGACAGCCCCGGGGAATTATAAATATGTTGATATGGATGTGATTTTTTTTATGACTGCGGATTCAAAACCATGCTCCAGAATCCACTTCTTTCAACTCAGTAATACATTTTGGATGTGTACCTAGAGTTTAAAGCAGAAAAAACGGAACTTTTAGAATTTTCATTTTTTGACCAAAACGACAGCCCCGGGGGTTATTAACATGTTGATATGGTTGTGATTTTTTTTCTGACTGCGGTTTCAAAACCATGCACCAGAATCCACTTCTTTCAACTCAGTAATACATTTTGGATGTGTACCTAGAGTTTAAAGCAGAAAAAACGGAACTTTTAGAATTTTCATTTTTTGACCAAAACGACAGCCCCGGGGGTTATAAACATGTTGATATGGTTGTGATTTTTTTTCTGACTGCGGTTTCAAAACCATGCACCAGAATCCACTTCTTTCAACTCAGTTATACATTTTGGATGTGTACCTAGAGTTTAAAGCAGAAAAAACGGAACTTTTAGAATTTTCATTTTTTGACCAAAACGACAGCCCCGGGGGTTATAAACATGTTGATATGGATGTGATTTTTTTTATGACTGCGGTTTCAAAACCATGCTCCAGAATCCACTTCTTTCAACTCAGTAATACATTTTGGATGTGTACCTAGAGTTTAAAGCAGAAAAAACGGAACTTTTAGAATTTTCATTTTTGGACCAAAACGACAGCCCCGGGGGTTATTAACATGTTGATATGGTTGTGATTTTTTTTCTGACTGCGGTTTTAAAACCATGCACCAAAATCCACTTCTTTCAACTCAGTAATACATTTTGGATGTGTACCTAGAGTTTAAAGCAGAAAAAACTGAACTTTTAGAATTTTAATTTTTTGACCAAAACGACAGCCCCGGGGGTTATTAACATGTTGATATGGTTGTGATTTTTTTTCTGACTGCGGTTTCAAAACCATGCACCAGAATCCACTTCTTTCAACTCAGTAATACATTTTGGATGTGTACCTAGAGTTTAAAGCAGAAAAAACGGAACTTTTAGAATTTTCATTTTTTGACCAAAACGACAGCCCCGGGGGTTATTAACATGTTGATATGGTTGTGATTTTTTTTCTGACTGCGGTTTCAAAACCATGCACCAGAATCCACTTCTTTCAACTCAGTAATACATTTTGGATGTGTACCTAGAGTTTAAAGCAGAAAAAACGGAACTTTTAGAATTTTCATTTTTTGACCAAAACGACAGCCCCGGGGGTTATAAACATGTTGATATGGTTGTGATTTTTTTTCTGACTGCGGTTTCAAAACCATGCACCAGAATCCACTTCTTTCAACTCAGTTATACATTTTGGATGTGTACCTAGAGTTTAAAGCAGAAAAAACGGAACTTTTTGAATTTTCATTTTTTGACCAAAACGACAGCCCCGGGGGTTATTAACATGTTGATATGGTTGTGATTTTTTTTCTGACTGCGGTTTCAAAACCATGCACCAGAATCCACTTCTTTCAACTCAGTAATACATTTTGGATGTGTACCTAGAGTATAAAGCAGAAAAAACGGAACTTTTAGAATTTTCATTTTTTGACCAAAACGACAGCCCCGGGGGTTATAAACATGTTGATATGGTTGTGATTTTTTTTCTGACTGCGGTTTCAAAACCATGCACCAGAATCCACTTCTTTCAACTCAGTTATACATTTTGGATGTGTACCTAGAGTTTAAAGCAGAAAAAACGGAACTTTTAGAATTTTCATTTTTTGACCAAAACGACAGCCCCGGGGAATTATAAATATGTTGATATGGATGTGATTTTTTTTATGACTGCGGATTCAAAACCATGCTCCAGAATCCACTTCTTTCAACTCAGTAATACATTTTGGATGTGTACCTAGAGTTTAAAGCAGAAAAAACGGAACTTTTAGAATTTTCATTTTTGGACCAAAACGACAGCCTCGGGGGTTATAAACATGTTGATATGGTTGTGATTTTTTTTCTGACTGCGGTTTCAAAACCATGCACCAGAATCCACTTCTTTCAACTCAGTAATACATTTTGGATGTGTACCTAGAGTTTAAAGCAGAAAAAACGGAACTTTTAGAATTTTCATTTTTTGACCAAAACGACAGCCCCGGGAGTTATTAACATGTTGATATGGTTGTGATTTTTTTTCTGACTGTGGTTTCAAAACCATGCACCAGAATCCACTTCTTTCAACTCAGTAATACATTTTGGATGTGTACCTAGAGTTTAAAGCAGAAAAAACGGAACTTTTAGAATTTTCATTTTTTGACCAAAACGACAGCCCCGGGGGTTATTAACATGTTGATATGGTTGTGATTTTTTTTCTGACTGCGGTTTCAAAACCATGCACCAGAATCCACTTCTTTCAACTCAGTAATACATTTTGGATGTGTACCTAGAGTTTAAAGCAGAAAAAACGGAACTTTTAGAATTTTCATTTTTTGACCAAAACGACAGCCCCGGGGGTTATAAACATGTTGATATGGTTGTGATTTTTTTTTCTGACTGCGGTTTCAAATCCATGCACCAGAATCCACTTCTTTCAACTCAGTTATACATTTTGGATGTGTACCTAGAGTTTAAAGCAGAAAAAACGGAACTTTTAGAATTTTCATTTTTTGACCAAAACGACAGCCCCGGGGGTTATAAACATGTTGATATGGATGTGATTTTTTTTATGACTGCGGTTTCAAAACCATGCTCCAGAATCCACTTCTTTCAACTCAGTAATACATTTTGGATGTGTACCTAGAGTTTAAAGCAGAAAAAACGGAACTTTTAGAATTTTCATTTTTGGACCAAAACGACAGCCCCGGGGGTTATTAACATGTTGATATGGTTGTGATTTTTTTTCTGACTGCGGTTTCAAAACCATGCACCAGAATCCACTTCTTTCAACTCAGTAATACATTTTGGATGTGTACCTAGAGTTTAAAGCAGAAAAAACGGAACTTTTAGAATTTTCATTTTTGGACCAAAACGACAGCCTCGGGGGTTATTAACATGTTGATATGGCTGTGATTTTTTTTCTGACTGCGGTTTCAAAACCATGCACCAGAATCCACTTCTTTCAACTCAGTAATACATTTTGGATGTGTACCTAGAGTTTAAAGCAGAAAAAACTGAACTTTTAGAATTTTCATTTTTTGACCAAAACGACAGCCCCGGGGGTTATAAACATGTTGATATGGTTGTGATTTTTTTTTCTGACTGCGGTTTCAAATCCATGCACCAGAATCCACTTCTTTCAACTCAGTTATACATTTTGGATGTGTACCTAGAGTTTAAAGCAGAAAAAACTGAACTTTTAGAATTTTCATTTTTTGACCAAAACGACAGCCCCGGGAGTTATTAACATGTTGATATGGTTGTGATTTTTTTTCTGACTGTGGTTTCAAAACCATGCACCAGAATCCACTTCTTTCAACTCAGTAATACATTTTGGATGTGTACCTAGAGTTTAAAGCAGAAAAAATGGAACTTTTAGAATTTTCATTTTTTGACCAAAACGACAGCCCCGGGAGTTATTAACATGTTGATATGGTTGTGATTTTTTTTCTGACTGCGGTTTCAAAACCATGCACCAGAATCCACTTCTTTCAACTCAGAAATACATTTTGGATGTGTACCTAGAGTTTAAAGCAGAAAAAACGGAACTTTTAGAATTTTCATTTTTTGACCAAAACGACAGCCCCGGGGGTTATTAACATGTTGATATGGTTGTGATTTTTTTTCTGACTGCGGTTTCAAAACCATGCACCAGAATCCACTTCTTTCAACTCAGTAATACATTTTGGATGTGTACCTAGAGTTTAAAGCAGAAAAAACGGAACTTTTAGAATTTTCATTTTTTGACCAAAACGACAGCCCCGAGGGTTATAAACATGTTGATATGGTTGTGATTTTTTTTTCTGACTGCGGTTTCAAAACCATGCACCAGAATCCACTTCTTTCAACTCAGTAATACATTTTGGATGTGTACCTAGAGTTTAAAGCAGAAAAAATGGAACTTTTAGAATTTTCATTTTTTTGACCAAAACGACAGCCCCGGGGGTTATAAACATGTTGATATGGTTGTGATTTTTTTTCTGACTGCGGTTTCAAAACCATGCACCAGAATCCACTTCTTTCAACTCAGTAATACATTTTGGATGTGTACCTAGAGTTTAAAGCAGAAAAAATGGAACTTTTAGAATTTTCATTTTTTGACCAAAACGACAGCCCCGGGGGTTATAAACATGTTGATATGGTTGTGATTTTTTTTCTGACTGCGGTTTCAAATCCATGCACCAGAATCCACTTCTTTCAACTCAGTTATACATTTTGGATGTGTACCTAGAGTTTAAAGCAGAAAAAACGGAACTTTTAGAATTTTCATTTTTTTACCAAAACGACAGCCCCGGGGGTTATAAACATGTTGATATGGATGTGATTTTTTTTCTTACTGCGGTTTCAAAACCATGCACCAGAATCCACTTCTTTCAACTCAGTAATACATTTTGGATGTGTACCTAGATTTTAAAGCAGAAAAAAACGGAACTTTTAGAATTTTCATTTTTTGACCAAAACGACAGCCCCGGGGGTTATTAACATGTTGATATGGTTGTGATTTTTTTTCTGACTGCGGTTTTAAAACCATGCACCAAAATCCACTTCTTTCAACTCAGTAATACATTTTGGATGTGTACCTAGAGTTTAAAGCAGAAAAAACAGAACTTTTAGAATTTTCATTTTTGGACCAAAACGACAGCCCCGGGGGTTATTAACATGTTGATATGGTTGTGATTTTTTTTCTGACTGCGGTTTCAAAACCATGCACCAGAATCCACTTCTTTCAACTCAGTAATACATTTTGGATGTGTACCTAGAGTTTAAAGCAGAAAAAACGGAACTTTTAGAATTTTCATTTTTTGACCAAAACGACAGCCCCGGGGGTTATTAACATGTTGATATGGTTGTGATTTTTTTTCTGACTGCGGTTTCAAAACCATGCACCAGAATCCACTTCTTTCAACTCAGTAATACATTTTGGATGTGTACCTAGAGTTTAAAGCAGAAAAAACGGAACTTTTAGAATTTTCATTTTTTGACCAAAACGACAGCCCCGGGGGTTATAAACATGTTGATATGGTTGTGATTTTTTTTCTGACTGCGGTTTCAAAACCATGCACCAGAATCCACTTCTTTCAACTCAGTTATACATTTTGGATGTGTACCTAGAGTTTAAAGCAGAAAAAACGGAACTTTTAGAATTTTCATTTTTTGACCAAAACGACAGCCCCGGGGGTTATTAACATGTTGATATGGTTGTGATTTTTTTTCTGACTGCGGTTTCAAAACCATGCACCAGAATCCACTTCTTTCAACTCAGTAATACATTTTGGATGTGTACCTAGAGTATAAAGCAGAAAAAACGGAACTTTTAGAATTTTCATTTTTTGACCAAAACGACAGCCCCGGGGGTTATAAACATGTTGATATGGTTGTGATTTTTTTTCTGACTGCGGTTTCAAAACCATGCACCAGAATCCACTTCTTTCAACTCAGTTATACATTTTGGATGTGTACCTAGAGTTTAAAGCAGAAAAAACGGAACTTTTAGAATTTTCATTTTTTGACCAAAACGACAGCCCCGGGGGTTATTAACATGTTGATATGGTTGTGATTTTTTTTCTGACTGCGGTTTCAAAACCATGCACCAGAATCCACTTCTTTCAACTCAGTAATACATTTTGGATGTGTACCTAGAGTATAAAGCAGAAAAAACGGAACTTTTAGAATTTTCATTTTTTGACCAAAACGACAGCCCCGGGGGTTATAAACATGTTGATATGGTTGTGATTTTTTTTCTGACTGCGGTTTCAAAACCATGCACCAGAATCCACTTCTTTCAACTCAGTTATACATTTTGGATGTGTACCTAGAGTTTAAAGCAGAAAAAACGGAACTTTTAGAATTTTCATTTTTTGACCAAAACGACAGCCCCGGGGGATTATAAATATGTTGATATGGATGTGATTTTTTTTATGACTGCGGATTCAAAACCATGCTCCAGAATCCACTTCTTTCAACTCAGTAATACATTTTGGATGTGTACCTAGAGTTTAAAGCAGAAAAAACGGAGCTTTTAGAATTTTCATTTTTTGACCAAAACGACAGCCCCGGGGGTTATTAACATGTTGATATGGTTGTGATTTTTTTTCTGACTGCGGTTTCAAAACCATGCACCAGAATCCACTTCTTTCAACTCAGTAATACATTTTGGATGTGTACCTAGAGTTTAAAGCAGAAAAAACGGAACTTTTAGAATTTTCATTTTTTGACCAAAACGACAGCCCCGGGGGTTATAAACATGTTGATATGGTTGTGATTTTTTTTCTGACTGCGGTTTTAAAACCATGCACCAGAATCCACTTCTTTCAACTCAGTTATACATTTTGGATGTGTACCTAGAGTTTAAAGCAGAAAAAACGGAACTTTTAGAATTTTCATTTTTTGACCAAAACGACAGCCCCGGGGGTTATAAACATGTTGATATGGATGTGATTTTTTTTATGACTGCGGTTTCAAAACCATGCTCCAGAATCCACTTCTTTCAACTCAGTAATACATTTTGGATGTGTACCTAGAGTTTAAAGCAGAAAAAACGGAACTTTTAGAATTTTCATTTTTGGACCAAAACGACAGCCCCGGGGGTTATTAACATGTTGATATGGTTGTGATTTTTTTTCTGACTGCGGTTTCAAAACCATGCACCAGAATCCACTTCTTTCAACTCAGTAATACATTTTGGATGTGTACCTAGAGTTTAAAGCAGAAAAAAACGGAACTTTTAGAATTTTCATTTTTGGACCAAAACGACAGCCCCGGGGGTTATAAACATGTTGATATGGTTGTGATTTTTTTTCTGACTGCGGTTTCAAAACCATGCACCAGAATCCACTTCTTTCAACTCAGTAATACATTTTGGATGTGTACCTAGAGTTTAAAGCAGAAAAAACTGAACTTTTAGAATTTTCATTTTTTGACCAAAACGACAGCCCCGGGGGTTATTAACATGTTGATATGGCTGTGATTTTTTTTCTGACTGCGGTTTCAAAACCATGCACCAGAATCCACTTCTTTCAACTCAGTAATACATTTTGGATGTGTACCTAGAGTTTAAAGCAGAAAAAAACTGAACTTTTAGAATTTTCATTTTTTGACCAAAACGACAGCCCCGGGGGTTATAAACATGTTGATATGGTTGTGATTTTTTTTCTGACTGCGGTTTCAAAACCATGCACCAGAATCCACTTCTTTCAACTCAGTAATACATTTTGGATGTGTACCTAGAGTTTAAAGCAGAAAAAACGGAACTTTTAGAATTTTCATTTTTTGACCAAAACGACAGCCCCGGGAGTTATTAACATGTTGATATGGTTGTGATTTTTTTTCTGACTGTGGTTACAAAACCATGCACCAGAATCCACTTCTTTCAACTCAGTAATACATTTTGGATGTGTACCTAGAGTTTAAAGCAGAAAAAACGGAACTTTTAGAATTTTCATTTTTTGACCAAAACGACAGCCCCGGGGGTTATAAACATGTTGATATGGTTGTGATTTTTTTTCTGACTGCGGTTTCAAAACCATGCACCAGAATCCACTTCTTTCAACTCAGTTATACATTTTGGATGTGTACCTAGAGTTTAAAGCAGAAAAAACGGAACTTTTAGAATTTTCATTTTTTGACCAAAACGACAGCCCCGGGGGATTATAAATATGTTGATATGGATGTGATTTTTTTTATGACTGCGGATTCAAAACCATGCTCCAGAATCCACTTCTTTCAACTCAGTAATACATTTTGGATGTGTACCTAGAGTTTAAAGCAGAAAAAACGGAGCTTTTAGAATTTTCATTTTTTGACCAAAACGACAGCCCCGGGGGTTATTAACATGTTGATATGGTTGTGATTTTTTTTCTGACTGCGGTTTCAAAACCATGCACCAGAATCCACTTCTTTCAACTCAGTAATACATTTTGGATGTGTACCTAGAGTTTAAAGCAGAAAAAACGGAACTTTTAGAATTTTCATTTTTTGACCAAAACGACAGCCCCGGGGGTTATAAACATGTTGATATGGTTGTGATTTTTTTTCTGACTGCGGTTTTAAAACCATGCACCAGAATCCACTTCTTTCAACTCAGTTATACATTTTGGATGTGTACCTAGAGTTTAAAGCAGAAAAAACGGAACTTTTAGAATTTTCATTTTTTGACCAAAACGACAGCCCCGGGGGTTATAAACATGTTGATATGGATGTGATTTTTTTTATGACTGCGGTTTCAAAACCATGCTCCAGAATCCACTTCTTTCAACTCAGTAATACATTTTTGATGTGTACCTAGAGTTTAAAGCAGAAAAAACGGAACTTTTAGAATTTTCATTTTTGGACCAAAACGACAGCCCCGGGGGTTATTAACATGTTGATATGGTTGTGATTTTTTTTCTGACTGCGGTTTCAAAACCATGCACCAGAATCCACTTCTTTCAACTCAGTAATACATTTTGGATGTGTACCTAGAGTTTAAAGCAGAAAAAAACGGAACTTTTAGAATTTTCATTTTTGGACCAAAACGACAGCCCCGGGTGTTATAAACATGTTGATATGGTTGTGATTTTTTTTCTGACTGCGGTTTCAAAACCATGCACCAGAATCCACTTCTTTCAACTCAGTAATACATTTTGGATGTGTACCTAGAGTTTAAAGCAGAAAAAACTGAACTTTTAGAATTTTCATTTTTTGACCAAAACGACAGCCCCGGGGGTTATTAACATGTTGATATGGCTGTGATTTTTTTTCTGACTGCGGTTTCAAAACCATGCACCAGAATCCACTTCTTTCAACTCAGTAATACATTTTGGATGTGTACCTAGAGTTTAAAGCAGAAAAAAACTGAACTTTTAGAATTTTCATTTTTTGACCAAAACGACAGCCCCGGGGGTTATAAACATGTTGATATGGTTGTGATTTTTTTTCTGACTGCGGTTTCAAAACCATGCACCAGAATCCACTTCTTTCAACTCAGTAATACATTTTGGATGTGTACCTAGAGTTTAAAGCAGAAAAAACGGAACTTTTAGAATTTTCATTTTTTGACCAAAACGACAGCCCCGGGAGTTATTAACATGTTGATATGGTTGTGATTTTTTTTCTGACTGTGGTTTCAAAACCATGCACCAGAATCCACTTCTTTCAACTCAGTAATACATTTTGGATGTGTACCTAGAGTTTAAAGCAGAAAAAACGGAACTTTTAGAATTTTCATTTTTTGACCAAAACGACAGCCCCGGGGGTTATTAACATGTTGATATGGTTGTGATTTTTTTTCTGACTGCGGTTTCAAAACCATGCACCAGAATCCACTTCTTTCAACTCAGTAATACATTTTGGATGTGTACCTAGAGTTTAAAGCAGAAAAAACGGAACTTTTAGAATTTTCATTTTTTGACCAAAACGACAGCCCCGGGGGTTATAAACATGTTGATATGGTTGTGATTTTTTTTCTGACTGCGGTTTCAAATCCATGCACCAGAATCCACTTCTTTCAACTCAGTTATACATTTTGGATGTGTACCTAGAGTTTAAAGCAGAAAAAACGGAACTTTTAGAATTTTCATTTTTTGACCAAAACGACAGCCCCGGGAGTTATTAACATGTTGATATGGTTGTGATTTTTTTTCTGACTGCGGTTTCAAAACCATGCACCAGAATCCACTTCTTTCAACTCAGTAATACATTTTGGATGTGTACCTAGAGTTTAAAGCAGAAAAAACGGAACTTTTAGAATTTTCATTTTTTGACCAAAACGACAGCCCCGGGAGTTATTAACATGTTGATATGGTTGTGATTTTTTTTCTGACTGCGGTTTCAAAACCATGCACCAGAATCCACTTCTTTCAACTCAGTAATACATTTTGGATGTGTACCTAGAGTTTAAAGCAGAAAAAACGGAACTTTTAGAATTTTCATTTTTTGACCAAAACGACAGCGCCGGGGGTTATTAACATGTTGATATGGTTGTGATTTTTTTTCTGACTGCGGTTTCAAAACCATGCACCAGAATCCACTTCTTTTAACTCAGTAATACATTTTGGATGTGTACCTAGAGTTTAAAGCAGAAAAAACTGAACTTTTAGAATTTTCATTTTTTGACCAAAACGACAGCCCCGGGGGTTATAAACATGTTGATATGGTTGTGATTTTTTTCTGACTGCGGTTTAAAAACCATGCACCAGAATCCACTTCTTTCAACTCAGTAATACATTTTGGATGTGTACCTAGAGTTTAAAGCAGAAAAAATGGAACTTTTAGAATTTTCATTTTTTTGACCAAAACGACAGCCCCGGGGGTTATAAACATGTTGATATGGTTGTGATTTTTTTTCTGACTGCGGTTTCAAAACCATGCACCAGAATCCACTTTTTTCAACTCAGTAATACATTTTGGATGTGTACCTAGAGTTTAAAGCAGAAAAAACGGAACTTTTAGAATTTTCATTTTTTGACCAAAACGACAGCCCCGGGGGTTATAAACATGTTGATATGGTTGTGATTTTTTTTCTGACTGCGGTTTCAAATCCATGCACCAGAATCCACTTCTTTCAACTCAGTTATACATTTTGGATGTGTACCTAGAGTTTTAAGCAGAAAAAACGGAACTTTTAGAATTTTCATTTTTTGACCAAAACGACAGCCCCGGGGGTTATAAACATGTTGATATGGATGTGATTTTTTTTCTTACTGCGGTTTCAAAACCGTGCACCAGAATCCACTTCTTTCAACTCAGTAATACATTTTGGATGTGTACCTAGATTTTAAAGCAGAAAAAAACGGAACTTTTAGAATTTTCATTTTTTGACCAAAACGACAGCCCCGGGGGTTATTAACATGTTGATAGGGTTGTGATTTTTTTTCTGACTGCGGTTTTAAAACCATGCACCAAAATCCACTTCTTTCAACTCAGTAATACATTTTGGATGTGTACCTAGAGTTTAAAGCAGAAAAAACGGAACTTTTAGAATTTTAATTTTTTGACCAAAACGACAGCCCCGGGGGTTATTAACATGTTGATATGGTTGTGATTTTTTTTCTGACTGCGGTTTCAAAACCATGCACCAGAATCCACTTCTTTCAACTCAGTAATACATTTTGGATGTGTACCTAGAGTTTAAAGCAGAAAAAACGGAACTTTTAGAATTTTCATTTTTTGACCAAAACGACAGCCCCGGGGGTTATTAACATGTTGATATGGTTGTGATTTTTTTTCTGACTGCGGTTTCAAAACCATGCACCAGAATCCACTTCTTTCAACTCAGTAATACATTTTGGATGTGTACCTAGAGTTTAAAGCAGAAAAAACGGAACTTTTAGAATTTTCATTTTTTGACCAAAACGACAGCCCCGGGGGTTATAAACATGTTGATATGGTTGTGATTTTTTTTCTGACTGCGGTTTCAAAACCATGCACCAGAATCCACTTCTTTCAACTCAGTAATACATTTTGGATGTGTACCTAGAGTTTAAAGCAGAAAAAACGGAACTTTTAGAATTTTCATTTTTTGACCAAAACGACAGCCCCGGGGGTTATAAACATGTTGATATGGTTGTGATTTTTTTTCTGACTGCGGTTTCAAAACCATGCACCAGAATCCACTTCTTTCAACTCAGTTATACATTTTGGATGTGTACCTAGAGTTTAAAGCAGAAAAAACAGAACTTTTAGAATTTTCATTTTTTGTCCAAAACGACAGCCCCGGGGGTTATAAACATGTTGATATGGATGTGATTTTTTTATGACTGCGGTTTCAAAACCATGCTCCAGAATCCACTTCTTTCAACTCAGTAATACATTTTGGATGTGTACCTAGAGTTTAAAGCAGAAAAAACGGAACTTTTAGAATTTTCATTTTTTGACCAAAACGACAGCCCCGGGGGTTATAAACATGTTTATATGGTTGTGATTTTTTTTCTGACTGCGGTTTCAAAACCATGCACCAGAATCCACTTCTTTCAACTCAGTTATACATTTTGGATGTGTACCTAGAGTTTAAAGCAGAAAAAACTGAACTTTTAGAATTTTCATTTTTTGACCAAAACGACAGCCCCGGGGGTTATAAACATGTTGATATGGATGTGATTTTTTTTATGACTGCGGTTTCAAAACCATGCTCCAGAATCCACTTCTTTCAACTCAGTAATACATTTTGGATGTGTACCTAGAGTTTAAAGCAGAAAAAACGGAACTTTTAGAATTTTCATTTTTTGACCAAAACGACAGACCCGGGAGTTATAAACATGTTGATATGGTTGTGATTTTTTTTCTGACTGCGGTTTCAAAACCATGCACCAGAATCCACTTCTTTCAACTCAGTAATACATTTTGGATGTGTACCTAGAGTTTAAAGCAGAAAAAACGGAACTTTTAGAATTTTCATTTTTTGACCAAAACGACAGCCCCGGGGGTTATAAACATGTTTATATGGTTGTGATTTTTTTTCTGACTGCGGTTTCAAAACCATGCACCAGAATCCACTTCTTTCAACTCACTTATACATTTTGGATGTGTACCTAGAGTTTAAAGCAGAAAAAACGGAACTTTTAGAATTTTCATTTTTTGACCAAAACGACAGCCCCGGGGGTTATAAACATGTTGATATGGATGTGATTTTTTTTCTTACTGCGGTTTCAAAACCATGCACCAGAATCCACTTCTTTCAACTCAGTAATACATTTTGGATGTGTATCTAGATTTTAAAGCAGAAAAAAACGGAACTTTTAGAATTTTCATTTTTTGACCAAAACGACAGCCCCGGGGGTTATTAACATGTTGATATGGTTGTGATTTTTTTTCTGACTGCGGTTTCAAAACCATGCACCAGAATCCACTTCTTTCAACTCAGTAATACATTTTGGATGTGTACCTAGAGTTTAAAGCAGAAAAAACGGAACTTTTAGAATTTTCATTTTTTGACCAAAACGACAGCCCCGGGGGTTATAAACATGTTGATATGGTTGTGATTTTTTTTCTGACTGCGGTTTCAAATCCATGCACCAGAATCCACTTCTTTCAACTCAGTTATACATTTTGGATGTGTACCTAGAGTTTTAAGCAGAAAAAACGGAACTTTTAGAATTTTCATTTTTTGACCAAAACGACAGCCCCGGGGGTTATAAACATGTTGATATGGATGTGATTTTTTTTCTTACTGCGGTTTCAAAACCGTGCACCAGAATCCACTTCTTTCAACTCAGTAATACATTTTGGATGTGTACCTAGATTTTAAAGCAGAAAAAAACGGAACTTTTAGAATTTTCATTTTTTGACCAAAACGACAGCCCCGGGGGTTATTAACATGTTGATATGGTTGTGATTTTTTTTCTGACTGCGGTTTTAAAACCATGCACCAAAATCCACTTCTTTCAACTCAGTAATACATTTTGGATGTGTACCTAGAGTTTAAAGCAGAAAAAACGGAACTTTTAGAATTTTAATTTTTTGACCAAAACGACAGCCCCGGGGGTTATTAACATGTTGATATGGTTGTGATTTTTTTTCTGACTGCGGTTTCAAAACCATGCACCAGAATCCACTTCTTTCAACTCAGTAATACATTTTGGATGTGTACCTAGAGTTTAAAGCAGAAAAAACGGAACTTTTAGAATTTTCATTTTTTGACCAAAACGACAGCCCCGGGGGTTATTAACATGTTGATATGGTTGTGATTTTTTTTCTGACTGCGGTTTCAAAACCATGCACCAGAATCCACTTCTTTCAACTCAGTAATACATTTTGGATGTGTACCTAGAGTTTAAAGCAGAAAAAACGGAACTTTTAGAATTTTCATTTTTTGACCAAAACGACAGCCCCGGGGGTTATAAACATGTTGATATGGTTGTGATTTTTTTTCTGACTGCGGTTTCAAAACCATGCACCAGAATCCACTTCTTTCAACTCAGTAATACATTTTGGATGTGTACCTAGAGTTTAAAGCAGAAAAAACGGAACTTTTAGAATTTTCATTTTTTGACCAAAACGACAGCCCCGGGGGTTATAAACATGTTGATATGGTTGTGATTTTTTTTCTGACTGCGGTTTCAAAACCATGCACCAGAATCCACTTCTTTCAACTCAGTTATACATTTTGGATGTGTACCTAGAGTTTAAAGCAGAAAAAACAGAACTTTTAGAATTTTCATTTTTTGTCCAAAACGACAGCCCCGGGGGTTATAAACATGTTGATATGGATGTGATTTTTTTATGACTGCGGTTTCAAAACCATGCTCCAGAATCCACTTCTTTCAACTCAGTAATACATTTTGGATGTGTACCTAGAGTTTAAAGCAGAAAAAACGGAACTTTTAGAATTTTCATTTTTTGACCAAAACGACAGCCCCGGGGGTTATTAACATGTTGATATGGTTGTGATTTTTTTTCTGACTGCGGTTTCAAAACCATGCACCGGAATCCACTTCTTTCAACTCAGTAATACATTTTGGATGTGTACCTAGAGTTTAAAGCAGAAAAAACGGAACTTTTAGAATTTTCATTTTTTGACCAAAACGACAGCCCCGGGGGTTATAAACATGTTGATATGGTTGTGATTTTTTTTCTTACTGCGGTTTCAAAACCATGCACCAGAATCCACTTCTTTCAACTCAGTAATACATTTTGGATGTGTATCTAGATTTTAAAGCAGAAAAAAACGGAACTTTTAGAATTTTCATTTTTTGACCAAAACGACAGCCCCGGGGGTTATTAACATGTTGATATGGTTGTGATTTTTTTTCTGACTGCGGTTTCAAAACCATGCACCAGAATCCACTTCTTTCAACTCAGTAATACATTTTGGATGTGTACCTAGAGTTTAAAGCAGAAAAAACGGAACTTTTAGAATTTTCATTTTTTGACCAAAACGACAGCCCCGGGGGTTATAAACATGTTGATATGGTTGTGATTTTTTTTCTGACTGCGGTTTCAAATCCATGCACCAGAATCCACTTCTTTCAACTCAGTTATACATTTTGGATGTGTACCTAGAGTTTTAAGCAGAAAAAACGGAACTTTTAGAATTTTCATTTTTTGACCAAAACGACAGCCCCGGGGGTTATAAACATGTTGATATGGATGTGATTTTTTTTCTTACTGCGGTTTCAAAACCGTGCACCAGAATCCACTTCTTTCAACTCAGTAATACATTTTGGATGTGTACCTAGATTTTAAAGCAGAAAAAAACGGAACTTTTAGAATTTTCATTTTTTGACCAAAACGACAGCCCCGGGGGTTATTAACATGTTGATATGGTTGTGATTTTTTTTCTGACTGCGGTTTTAAAACCATGCACCAAAATCCACTTCTTTCAACTCAGTAATACATTTTGGATGTGTACCTAGAGTTTAAAGCAGAAAAAACGGAACTTTTAGAATTTTAATTTTTTGACCAAAACGACAGCCCCGGGGGTTATTAACATGTTGATATGGTTGTGATTTTTTTTCTGACTGCGGTTTCAAAACCATGCACCAGAATCCACTTCTTTCAACTCAGTAATACATTTTGGATGTGTACCTAGAGTTTAAAGCAGAAAAAACGGAACTTTTAGAATTTTCATTTTTTGACCAAAACGACAGCCCCGGGGGTTATTAACATGTTGATATGGTTGTGATTTTTTTTCTGACTGCGGTTTCAAAACCATGCACCAGAATCCACTTCTTTCAACTCAGTAATACATTTTGGATGTGTACCTAGAGTTTAAAGCAGAAAAAACGGAACTTTTAGAATTTTCATTTTTTGACCAAAACGACAGCCCCGGGGGTTATAAACATGTTGATATGGTTGTGATTTTTTTTCTGACTGCGGTTTCAAAACCATGCACCAGAATCCACTTCTTTCAACTCAGTAATACATTTTGGATGTGTACCTAGAGTTTAAAGCAGAAAAAACGGAACTTTTAGAATTTTCATTTTTTGACCAAAACGACAGCCCCGGGGGTTATAAACATGTTGATATGGTTGTGATTTTTTTTCTGACTGCGGTTTCAAAACCATGCACCAGAATCCACTTCTTTCAACTCAGTTATACATTTTGGATGTGTACCTAGAGTTTAAAGCAGAAAAAACAGAACTTTTAGAATTTTCATTTTTTGTCCAAAACGACAGCCCCGGGGGTTATAAACATGTTGATATGGATGTGATTTTTTTATGACTGCGGTTTCAAAACCATGCTCCAGAATCCACTTCTTTCAACTCAGTAATACATTTTGGATGTGTACCTAGAGTTTAAAGCAGAAAAAACGGAACTTTTAGAATTTTCATTTTTTGACCAAAACGACAGCCCCGGGGGTTATTAACATGTTGATATGGTTGTGATTTTTTTTCTGACTGCGGTTTCAAAACCATGCACCGGAATCCACTTCTTTCAACTCAGTAATACATTTTGGATGTGTACCTAGAGTTTAAAGCAGAAAAAACGGAACTTTTAGAATTTTCATTTTTTGACCAAAACGACAGCCCCGGGGGTTATAAACATGTTGATATGGTTGTGATTTTTTTCTGACTGCGGTTTCAAAACCATGCACCAGAATCCACTTCTTTCAACTCAGTAATACATTTTGGATGTGTACCTAGAGTTTAAAGCAGAAAAAACGGAACTTTTAGAATTTTCATTTTTTGACCAAAACGACAGCCCCGGGGGTTATAAACATGTTTATATGGTTGTGATTTTTTTTCTGACTGCGGTTTCAAAACCATGCACCAGAATCCACTTCTTTCAACTCAGTTATACATTTTGGATGTGTACCTAGAGTTTAAAGCAGAAAAAACGGAACTTTTAGAATTTTCATTTTTTGACCAAAACGACAGCCCCGGGGGTTATAAACATGTTGATATGGATGTGATTTTTTTTATGACTGCGGTTTCAAAACCATGCTCCAGAATCCACTTCTTTCAACTCAGTAATACATTTTGGATGTGTACCTAGAGTTTAAAGCAGAAAAAACGGAACTTTTAGAATTTTCATTTTTTGACCAAAACGACAGACCCGGGAGTTATAAACATGTTGATATGGTTGTGATTTTTTTTCTGACTGCGGTTTCAAAACCATGCACCAGAATCCACTTCTTTCAACTCAGTAATACATTTTGGATGTGTACCTAGAGTTTAAAGCAGAAAAAACGGAACTTTTAGAATTTTCATTTTTTGACCAAAACGACAGCCCCGGGGGTTATAAACATGTTTATATGGTTGTGATTTTTTTTCTGACTGCGGTTTCAAAACCATGCACCAGAATCCACTTCTTTCAACTCACTTATACATTTTGGATGTGTACCTAGAGTTTAAAGCAGAAAAAACTGAACTTTTAGAATTTTCATTTTTTGACCAAAACGACAGCCCCGGGGGTTATAAACATGTTGATATGGATGTGATTTTTTTTCTTACTGCGGTTTCAAAACCATGCACCAGAATCCACTTCTTTCAACTCAGTAATACATTTTGGATGTGTATCTAGATTTTAAAGCAGAAAAAAACGGAACTTTTAGAATTTTCATTTTTTGACCAAAACGACAGCCCCGGGGGTTATTAACATGTTGATATGGTTGTGATTTTTTTTCTGACTGCGGTTTCAAAACCATGCACCAGAATCCACTTCTTTCAACTCAGTAATACATTTTGGATGTGTACCTAGAGTTTAAAGCAGAAAAAACGGAACTTTTAGAATTTTCATTTTTTGACCAAAACGACAGCCCCGGGGGTTATTAACATGTTGATATGGTTGTGATTTTTTTTCTGACTGCGGTTTCAAAACCATGCACCGGAATCCACTTCTTTCAACTCAGTAATACATTTTGGATGTGTACCTAGAGTTTAAAGCAGAAAAAACGGAACTTTTAGAATTTTCATTTTTTGACCAAAACGACAGCCCCGGGGGTTATAAACATGTTGATATGGTTGTGATTTTTTTCTGACTGCGGTTTCAAAACCATGCACCAGAATCCACTTCTTTCAACTCAGTAATACATTTTGGATGTGTACCTAGAGTTTAAAGCAGAAAAAACAGAACTTTTAGAATTTTCATTTTTTGACCAAAACGACAGCCCCGGGGGTTATAAACATGTTTATATGGTTGTGATTTTTTTTCTGACTGCGGTTTCAAAACCATGCACCAGAATCCACTTCTTTCAACTCAGTTATACATTTTGGATGTGTACCTAGAGTTTAAAGCAGAAAAAACGGAACTTTTAGAATTTTCATTTTTTGACCAAAACGACAGCCCCGGGGGTTATAAACATGTTGATATGGATGTGATTTTTTTTATGACTGCGGTTTCAAAACCATGCTCCAGAATCCACTTCTTTCAACTCAGTAATACATTTTGGATGTGTACCTAGAGTTTAAAGCAGAAAAAACGGAACTTTTAGAATTTTCATTTTTTGACCAAAACGACAGACCCGGGAGTTATAAACATGTTGATATGGTTGTGATTTTTTTTCTGACTGCGGTTTCAAAACCATGCACCAGAATCCACTTCTTTCAACTCAGTAATACATTTTGGATGTGTACCTAGAGTTTAAAGCAGAAAAAACGGAACTTTTAGAATTTTCATTTTTTGACCAAAACGACAGCCCCGGGGGTTATAAACATGTTTATATGGTTGTGATTTTTTTTCTGACTGCGGTTTCAAAACCATGCACCAGAATCCATTTCTTTCAACTCACTTATACATTTTGGATGTGTACCTAGAGTTTAAAGCAGAAAAAACGGAACTTTTAGAATTTTCATTTTTTGACCAAAACGACAGCCCCGGGGGTTATAAACATGTTGATATGGATGTGATTTTTTTTCTTACTGCGGTTTCAAAACCATGCACCAGAATCCACTTCTTTCAACTCAGTAATACATTTTGGATGTGTATCTAGATTTTAAAGCAGAAAAAAACGGAACTTTTAGAATTTTCATTTTTTGACCAAAACGACAGCCCCGGGGGTTATTAACATGTTGATATGGTTGTGATTTTTTTTCTGACTGCGGTTTCAAAACCATGCACCAGAATCCACTTCTTTCAACTCAGTAATACATTTTGGATGTGTACCTAGAGTTTAAAGCAGAAAAAACTGAACTTTTAGAATTTTCATTTTTTGACCAAAACGACAGCCCCGGGGGTTATAAACATGTTGATATGGTTGTGATTTTTTTTCTGACTGCGGTTTCAAATCCATGCACCAGAATCCACTTCTTTCAACTCAGTTATACATTTTGGATGTGTACCTAGAGTTTAAAGCAGAAAAAACGGAACTTTTAGAATTTTCATTTTTTGACCAAAACGACAGCCCCGGGAGTTATTAACATGTTGATATGGTTGTGATTTTTTTTCTGACTGCGGTTTCAAAACCATGCACCAGAATCCACTTCTTTCAACTCAGTAATACATTTTGGATGTGTACCTAGAGTTTAAAGCAGAAAAAACGGAACTTTTAGAATTTTCATTTTTTGACCAAAACGACAGCCCCGGGAGTTATTAACATGTTGATATGGTTGTGATTTTTTTTCTGACTGCGGTTTCAAAACCATGCACCAGAATCCACTTCTTTCAACTCAGTAATACATTTTGGATGTGTACCTAGAGTTTAAAGCAGAAAAAACGGAACTTTTAGAATTTTCATTTTTTGACCAAAACGACAGCCCCGGGGGTTATAAACATGTTGATATGGTTGTGATTTTTTTTCTGACTGCGGTTTCAAAACCATGCACCAGAATCCACTTCTTTCAACTCAGTAATACATTTTGGATGTGTACCTAGAGTTTAAAGCAGAAAAAACGGAACTTTTAGAATTTTCATTTTTTGACCAAAACGACAGCCCCGGGGGTTATAAACATGTTGATATGGTTGTGATTTTTTTTCTGACTGCGGTTTCAAAACCATGCACCAGAATCCACTTCTTTCAACTCAGTTATACATTTTGGATGTGTACCTAGAGTTTAAAGCAGAAAAAACAGAACTTTTAGAATTTTCATTTTTTGTCCAAAACGACAGCCCCGGGGGTTATAAACATGTTGATATGGATGTGATTTTTTTATGACTGCGGTTTCAAAACCATGCTCCAGAATCCACTTCTTTCAACTCAGTAATACATTTTGGATGTGTACCTAGAGTTTAAAGCAGAAAAAACGGAACTTTTAGAATTTTCATTTTTTGACCAAAACGACAGCCCCGGGGGTTATTAACATGTTGATATGGTTGTGATTTTTTTTCTGACTGCGGTTTCAAAACCATGCACCGGAATCCACTTCTTTCAACTCAGTAATACATTTTGGATGTGTACCTAGAGTTTAAAGCAGAAAAAACGGAACTTTTAGAATTTTCATTTTTTGACCAAAACGACAGCCCCGGGGGTTATAAACATGTTGATATGGTTGTGATTTTTTTCTGACTGCGGTTTCAAAACCATGCACCAGAATCCACTTCTTTCAACTCAGTAATACATTTTGGATGTGTACCTAGAGTTTAAAGCAGAAAAAACGGAACTTTTAGAATTTTCATTTTTTGACCAAAACGACAGCCCCGGGGGTTATAAACATGTTTATATGGTTGTGATTTTTTTTCTGACTGCGGTTTCAAAACCATGCACCAGAATCCACTTCTTTCAACTCAGTTATACATTTTGGATGTGTACCTAGAGTTTAAAGCAGAAAAAACGGAACTTTTAGAATTTTCATTTTTTGACCAAAACGACAGCCCCGGGGGTTATAAACATGTTGATATGGATGTGATTTTTTTTATGACTGCGGTTTCAAAACCATGCTCCAGAATCCACTTCTTTCAACTCAGTAATACATTTTGGATGTGTACCTAGAGTTTAAAGCAGAAAAAACGGAACTTTTAGAATTTTCATTTTTTGACCAAAACGACAGACCCGGGAGTTATAAACATGTTGATATGGTTGTGATTTTTTTTCTGACTGCGGTTTCAAAACCATGCACCAGAATCCACTTCTTTCAACTCAGTAATACATTTTGGATGTGTACCTAGAGTTTAAAGCAGAAAAAACGGAACTTTTAGAATTTTCATTTTTTGACCAAAACGACAGCCCCGGGGGTTATAAACATGTTTATATGGTTGTGATTTTTTTTCTGACTGCGGTTTCAAAACCATGCACCAGAATCCACTTCTTTCAACTCACTTATACATTTTGGATGTGTACCTAGAGTTTAAAGCAGAAAAAACGGAACTTTTAGAATTTTCATTTTTTGACCAAAACGACAGCCCCGGGGGTTATAAACATGTTGATATGGATGTGATTTTTTTTCTTACTGCGGTTTCAAAACCATGCACCAGAATCCACTTCTTTCAACTCAGTAATACATTTTGGATGTGTATCTAGATTTGAAAGCAGAAAAAAACGGAACTTTTAGAATTTTCATTTTTTGACCAAAACGACAGCCCCGGGGGTTATTAACATGTTGATATGGTTGTGATTTTTTTTCTGACTGCGGTTTCAAAACCATGCACCAGAATCCACTTCTTTCAACTCAGTAATACATTTTGGATGTGTACCTAGAGTTTAAAGCAGAAAAAACGGAACTTTTAGAATTTTCATTTTTTGACCAAAACGACAGCCCCGGGGGTTATAAACATGTTGATATGGTTGTGATTTTTTTTCTGACTGCGGTTTCAAATCCATGCACCAGAATCCACTTCTTTCAACTCAGTTATACATTTTGGATGTGTACCTAGAGTTTTAAGCAGAAAAAACGGAACTTTTAGAATTTTCATTTTTTGACCAAAACGACAGCCCCGGGGGTTATAAACATGTTGATATGGATGTGATTTTTTTTCTTACTGCGGTTTCAAAACCGTGCACCAGAATCCACTTCTTTCAACTCAGTAATACATTTTGGATGTGTACCTAGATTTTAAAGCAGAAAAAAACGGAACTTTTAGAATTTTCATTTTTTGACCAAAACGACAGCCCCGGGGGTTATTAACATGTTGATATGGTTGTGATTTTTTTTCTGACTGCGGTTTTAAAACCATGCACCAAAATCCACTTCTTTCAACTCAGTAATACATTTTGGATG
This sequence comes from Crinia signifera, assembly GCF_055691185.1. Lineage (NCBI taxonomy): Eukaryota > Metazoa > Chordata > Amphibia > Anura > Myobatrachidae > Crinia > Crinia signifera. Next base: position 34,775,175 of record NC_139222.1, read on the forward strand.
TGTACCTAGAGTTTAAAGCAGAAAAAACGGAACTTTTAGAATTTTAATTTTTTGACCAAAACGACAGCCCCGGGGGTTATTAACATGTTGATATGGTTGTGATTTTTTTTCTGACTGCGGTTTCAAAACCATGCACCAGAATCCACTTCTTTCAACTCAGTAATACATTTTGGATGTGTACCTAGAGTTTAAAGCAGAAAAAACGGAACTTTTAGAATTTTCATTTTTTGACCAAAACGACAGCCCCGGGGGTTATTAACATGTTGATATGGTTGTGATTTTTTTTCTGACTGCGGTTTCAAAACCATGCACCAGAATCCACTTCTTTCAACTCAGTAATACATTTTGGATGTGTACCTAGAGTTTAAAGCAGAAAAAACGGAACTTTTAGAATTTTCATTTTTTGACCAAAACGACAGCCCCGGGGGTTATAAACATGTTGATATGGTTGTGATTTTTTTTCTGACTGCGGTTTCAAAACCATGCACCAGAATCCACTTCTTTCAACTCAGTAATACATTTTGGATGTGTACCTAGAGTTTAAAGCAGAAAAAACGGAACTTTTAGAATTTTCATTTTTTGACCAAAACGACAGCCCCGGGGGTTATAAACATGTTGATATGGTTGTGATTTTTTTTCTGACTGCGGTTTCAAAACCATGCACCAGAATCCACTTCTTTCAACTCAGTTATACATTTTGGATGTGTACCTAGAGTTTAAAGCAGAAAAAACAGAACTTTTAGAATTTTCATTTTTTGTCCAAAACGACAGCCCCGGGGGTTATAAACATGTTGATATGGATGTGATTTTTTTATGACTGCGGTTTCAAAACCATGCTCCAGAATCCACTTCTTTCAACTCAGTAATACATTTTGGATGTGTACCTAGAGTTTAAAGCAGAAAAAACGGAACTTTTAGAATTTTCATTTTTTGACCAAAACGACAGCCCCGGGGGTTATTAACATGTTGATATGGTTGTGATTTTTTTTCTGACTGCGGTTTCAAAACCATGCACCGGAATCCACTTCTTTCAACTCAGTAATACATTTTGGATGTGTACCTAGAGTTTAAAGCAGAAAAAACGGAACTTTTAGAATTTTCATTTTTTGACCAAAACGACAGCCCCGGGGGTTATAAACATGTTGATATGGTTGTGATTTTTTTCTGACTGCGGTTTCAAAACCATGCACCAGAATCCACTTCTTTCAACTCACTTATACATTTTGGATGTGTACCTAGAGTTTAAAGCAGAAAAAACGGAACTTTTAGAATTTTCATTTTTTGACCAAAACGACAGCCCCGGGGGTTATAAACATGTTTATATGGTTGTGATTTTTTTTCTGACTGCGGTTTCAAAACCATGCACCAGAATCCACTTCTTTCAACTCAGTTATACATTTTGGATGTGTACCTAGAGTTTAAAGCAGAAAAAACGGAACTTTTAGAATTTTCATTTTTTGACCAAAACGACAGCCCCGGGGGTTATAAACATGTTGATATGGATGTGATTTTTTTTATGACTGCGGTTTCAAAACCATGCTCCAGAATCCACTTCTTTCAACTCAGTAATACATTTTGGATGTGTACCTAGAGTTTAAAGCAGAAAAAACGGAACTTTTAGAATTTTCATTTTTTGACCAAAACGACAGACCCGGGAGTTATAAACATGTTGATATGGTTGTGATTTTTTTTCTGACTGCGGTTTCAAAACCATGCACCAGAATCCACTTCTTTCAACTCAGTAATACATTTTGGATGTGTACCTAGAGTTTAAAGCAGAAAAAACGGAACTTTTAGAATTTTCATTTTTTGACCAAAACGACAGCCCCGGGGGTTATAAACATGTTTATATGGTTGTGATTTTTTTTCTGACTGCGGTTTCAAAACCATGCACCAGAATCCACTTCTTTCAACTCACTTATACATTTTGGATGTGTACCTAGAGTTTAAAGCAGAAAAAACGGAACTTTTAGAATTTTCATTTTTTGACCAAAACGACAGCCCCGGGGGTTATAAACATGTTGATATGGATGTGATTTTTTTTCTTACTGCGGTTTCAAAACCATGCACCAGAATCCACTTCTTTCAACTCAGTAATACATTTTGGATGTGTATCTAGATTTTAAAGCAGAAAAAAACGGAACTTTTAGAATTTTCATTTTTTGACCAAAACGACAGCCCCGGGGGTTATTAACATGTTGATATGGTTGTGATTTTTTTTCTGACTGCGGTTTCAAAACCATGCACCAGAATCCACTTCTTTCAACTCAGTAATACATTTTGGATGTGTACCTAGAGTTTAAAGCAGAAAAAACGGAACTTTTAGAATTTTCATTTTTTGACCAAAACGACAGCCCCGGGGGTTATAAACATGTTGATATGGTTGTGATTTTTTTTCTGACTGCGGTTTCAAATCCATGCACCAGAATCCACTTCTTTCAACTCAGTTATACATTTTGGATGTGTACCTAGAGTTTAAAGCAGAAAAAACGGAACTTTTAGAATTTTCATTTTTTGACCAAAACGACAGCCCCGGGAGTTATTAACATGTTGATATGGTTGTGATTTTTTTTCTGACTGCGGTTTCAAAACCATGCACCAGAATCCACTTCTTTCAACTCAGTAATACATTTTGGATGTGTACCTAGAGTTTAAAGCAGAAAAAACGGAACTTTTAGAATTTTCATTTTTTGACCAAAACGACAGCCCCGGGGGTTATAAACATGTTGATATGGTTGTGATTTTTTTTCTGACTGCGGTTTCAAAACCATGCACCAGAATCCACTTCTTTCAACTCAGTTATACATTTTGGATGTGTACCTAGAGTTTAAAGCAGAAAAAACAGAACTTTTAGAATTTTCATTTTTTGTCCAAAACGACAGCCCCGGGGGTTATAAACATGTTGATATGGTTGTGATTTTTTTTCTGACTGCGGTTTCAAAACCATGCACCAGAATCCACTTCTTTCAACTCAGTTATACATTTTGGATGTGTACCTAGAGTTTAAAGCAGAAAAAACAGAACTTTTAGAATTTTCATTTTTTGTCCAAAACGACAGCCCCGGGGGTTATAAACATGTTGATATGGATGTGATTTTTTTTCTGACTGCGGTTTCAAAACCATGCACCAGAATCCACTTCTTTCAACTCAGTTATACATTTTGGATGTGTACCTAGAGTTTAAAGCAGAAAAAACAGAACTTTTAGAATTTTCATTTTTTGTCCAAAACGACAGCCCCGGGGGTTATAAACATGTTGATATGGATGTGATTTTTTTTATGACTGCGGTTTCAAAACCATGCTCCAGAATCCACTTCTTTCAACTCAGTAATACATTTTGGATGTGTACCTAGAGTTTAAAGCAGAAAAAACTGAACTTTTAGAATTTTCATTTTTGACCAAAACGACAGCCCCGGGGGTTATTAACATGTTGATATGGTTGTGATTTTTTTTCTGACTGCGGTTTTAAAACCATGCACCAGAATCCACTTCTTTCAACTCAGTAATACATTTTGGATGTGTACCTAGAGTTTAAAGCAGAAAAAACAGAACTTTTAGAATTTTCATTTTTTGACCAAAACGACAGCCCCGGGGGTTATAAACATGTTGATATGGTTGTGATTTTTTTTCTGACTGCGGTTTCAAAACCATGCACCAGAATCCACTTCTTTCAACTCAGTAATACATTTTGGATGTGTACCTAGAGTTTAAAGCAGAAAAAACGGAACTTTTAGAATTTTCATTTTTTGACCAAAACGACAGCCCCGGGGGTTATAAACATGTTTATATGGTTGTGATTTTTTTTCTGACTGCGGTTTCAAAACCATGCACCAGAATCCACTTCTTTCAACTCACTTATACATTTTGGATGTGTACCTAGAGTTTAAAGCAGAAAAAACGGAACTTTTAGAATTTTCATTTTTTGACCAAAACGACAGCCCCGGGGGTTATAAACATGTTGATATGGATGTGATTTTTTTTCTTACTGCGGTTTCAAAACCATGCACCAGAATCCACTTCTTTCAACTCAGTAATACATTTTGGATGTGTATCTAGATTTTAAAGCAGAAAAAAACGGAACTTTTAGAATTTTCATTTTTTGACCAAAACGACAGCCCCGGGGGTTATTAACATGTTGATATGGTTGTGATTTTTTTTCTGACTGCGGTTTCAAAACCATGCACCAGAATCCACTTCTTTCAACTCAGTAATACATTTTGGATGTGTACCTAGAGTTTAAAGCAGAAAAAACGGAACTTTTAGAATTTTCATTTTTTGACCAAAACGACAGCCCCGGGGGTTATAAACATGTTGATATGGTTGTGATTTTTTTTCTGACTGCGGTTTCAAAACCATGCACCAGAATCCACTTCTTTCAACTCAGTTATACATTTTGGATGTGTACCTAGAGTTTAAAGCAGAAAAAACAGAACTTTTAGAATTTTCATTTTTTGTCCAAAACGACAGCCCCGGGGGTTATAAACATGTTGATATGGATGTGATTTTTTTATGACTGCGGTTTCAAAACCATGCTCCAGAATCCACTTCTTTCAACTCAGTAATACATTTTGGATGTGTACCTAGAGTTTAAAGCAGAAAAAACGGAACTTTTAGAATTTTCATTTTTTGACCAAAACGACAGCCCCGGGGGTTATTAACATGTTGATATGGTTGTGATTTTTTTTCTGACCGCGGTTTCAAAACCATGCACCGGAATCCACTTCTTTCAACTCAGTAATACATTTTGGATGTGTACCTAGAGTTTAAAGCAGAAAAAACGGAACTTTTAGAATTTTCATTTTTTGACCAAAACGACAGCCCCGGGGGTTATAAACATGTTTATATGGTTGTGATTTTTTTTCTGACTGCGGTTTCAAAACCATGCACCAGAATCCACTTCTTTCAACTCAGTTATACATTTTGGATGTGTACCTAGAGTTTAAAGCAGAAAAAACGGAACTTTTAGAATTTTCATTTTTTGACCAAAACGACAGCCCCGGGGGTTATAAACATGTTGATATGGATGTGATTTTTTTTATGACTGCGGTTTCAAAACCATGCTCCAGAATCCACTTCTTTCAACTCAGTAATACATTTTGGATGTGTACCTAGAGTTTAAAGCAGAAAAAACGGAACTTTTAGAATTTTCATTTTTTGACCAAAACGACAGACCCGGGAGTTATAAACATGTTGATATGGTTGTGATTTTTTTTCTGACTACGGTTTCAAAACCATGCACCAGAATCCACTTCTTTCAACTCAGTAATACATTTTGGATGTGTACCTAGAGTTTAAAGCAGAAAAAACGGAACTTTTAGAATTTTCATTTTTTGACCAAAACGACAGCCCCGGGGGTTATAAACATGTTTATATGGTTGTGATTTTTTTTCTGACTGCGGTTTCAAAACCATGCACCAGAATCCACTTCTTTCAACTCACTTATACATTTTGGATGTGTACCTAGAGTTTAAAGCAGAAAAAACGGAACTTTTAGAATTTTCATTTTTTGACCAAAACGACAGCCCCGGGGGTTATAAACATGTTGATATGGATGTGATTTTTTTTCTTACTGCGGTTTCAAAACCATGCACCAGAATCCACTTCTTTCAACTCAGTAATACATTTTGGATGTGTATCTAGATTTTAAAGCAGAAAAAAACGGAACTTTTAGAATTTTCATTTTTTGACCAAAACGACAGCCCCGGGGGTTATTAACATGTTGATATGGTTGTGATTTTTTTTCTGACTGCGGTTTCAAAACCATGCACCAGAATCCACTTCTTTCAACTCAGTAATACATTTTGGATGTGTACCTAGAGTTTAAAGCAGAAAAAACGGAACTTTTAGAATTTTCATTTTTTGACCAAAACGACAGCCCCGGGGGTTATAAACATGTTGATATGGTTGTGATTTTTTTTCTGACTGCGGTTTCAAATCCATGCACCAGAATCCACTTCTTTCAACTCAGTTATACATTTTGGATGTGTACCTAGAGTTTAAAGCAGAAAAAACGGAACTTTTAGAATTTTCATTTTTTGACCAAAACGACAGCCCCGGGAGTTATTAACATGTTGATATGGTTGTGATTTTTTTTCTGACTGCGGTTTCAAAACCATGCACCAGAATCCACTTCTTTCAACTCAGTAATACATTTTGGATGTGTACCTAGAGTTTAAAGCAGAAAAAACGGAACTTTTAGAATTTTAATTTTTTGACCAAAACGACAGCCCCGGGAGTTATTAACATGTTGATATGGTTGTGATTTTTTTTCTGACTGCGGTTTCAAAACCATGCACCAGAATCCACTTCTTTCAACTCAGTAATACATTTTGGATGTGTACCTAGAGTTTAAAGCAGAAAAAACGGAACTTTTAGAATTTTCATTTTTTGACCAAAACGACAGCCCCGGGGGTTATTAACATGTTGATATGGTTGTGATTTTTTTTCTGACTGCGGTTTCAAAACCATGCACCAGAATCCACTTCTTTCAACTCAGTAATACATTTTGGATGTGTACCTAGAGTTTAAAGCAGAAAAAACGGAACTTTTAGAATTTTCATTTTTTGACCAAAACGACAGCCCCGGGGGTTATAAACATGTTGATATGGTTGTGATTTTTTTTCTGACTGCAGTTTCAAAACCATGCACCAGAATCCACTTCTTTCAACTCAGTAATACATTTTGGATGTGTACCTAGAGTTTAAAGCAGAAAAAATGGAACTTTTAGAATTTTCATTTTTTTGACCAAAACGACAGCCCCGGGGGTTATAAACATGTTGATATGGTTGTGATTTTTTTTCTGACTGCGGTTTCAAAACCATGCACCAGAATCCACTTCTTTCAACTCAGTAATACATTTTGAATGTGTACCTAGAGTTTAAAGCAGAAAAAACGGAACTTTTAGAATTTTCATTTTTTGACCAAAACGACAGCCCCGGGGGTTATAAACATGTTGATATGGTTGTGATTTTTTTTCTGACTGCGGTTTCAAATCCATGCACCAGAATCCACTTCTTTCAACTCAGTTATACATTTTGGATGTGTACCTAGAGTTTAAAGCAGAAAAAACGGAACTTTTAGAATTTTCATTTTTTGACCAAAACGACAGCCCCGGGGGTTATAAACATGTTGATATGGATGTGATTTTTTTTCTTACTGCGGTTTCAAAACCATGCACCAGAATCCACTTCTTTCAACTCAGTAATACATTTTGGATGTGTACCTAGATTTTAAAGCAGAAAAAAACGGAACTTTTAGAATTTTCATTTTTTGACCAAAACGACAGCCCCGGGGGTTATTAACATGTTGATATGGTTGTGATTTTTTTTCTGACTGCGGTTTTAAAACCATGCACCAAAATCCACTTCTTTCAACTCAGTAATACATTTTGGATGTGTACCTAGAGTTTAAAGCAGAAAAAACGGAACTTTTAGAATTTTAATTTTTTGACCAAAACGACAGCCCCGGGGGTTATTAACATGTTGATATGGTTGTGATTTTTTTTCTGACTGCGGTTTCAAAACCATGCACCAGAATCCACTTCTTTCAACTCAGTAATACATTTTGGATGTGTACCTAGAGTTTAAAGCAGAAAAAACGGAACTTTTAGAATTTTCATTTTTTGACCAAAACGACAGCCCCGGGGGTTATTAACATGTTGATATGGTTGTGATTTTTTTTCTGACTGCGGTTTCAAAACCATGCACCAGAATCCACTTCTTTCAACTCAGTAATACATTTTGGATGTGTACCTAGAGTTTAAAGCAGAAAAAACTGAACTTTTAGAATTTTCATTTTTTGACCAAAACGACAGCCCCGGGGGTTATAAACATGTTGATATGGTTGTGATTTTTTTTCTGACTGCGGTTTCAAATCCATGCACCAGAATCCACTTCTTTCAACTCAGTTATACATTTTGGATGTGTACCTAGAGTTTAAAGCAGAAAAAACGGAACTTTTAGAATTTTCATTTTTTGACCAAAACGACAGCCCCGGGAGTTATTAACATGTTGATATGGTTGTGATTTTTTTTCTGACTGCGGTTTTAAAACCATGCACCAAAATCCACTTCTTTCAACTCAGTAATACATTTTGGATGTGTACCTAGAGTTTAAAGCAGAAAAAACGGAACTTTTAGAATTTTAATTTTTTGACCAAAACGACAGCCCCGGGGGTTATTAACATGTTGATATGGTTGTGATTTTTTTTCTGACTGCGGTTTCAAAACCATGCACCAGAATCCACTTCTTTCAACTCAGTAATACATTTTGGATGTGTACCTAGAGTTTAAAGCAGAAAAAACGGAACTTTTAGAATTTTCATTTTTTGACCAAAACGACAGCCCCGGGGGTTATTAACATGTTGATATGGTTGTGATTTTTTTTCTGACTGCGGTTTCAAAACCATGCACCAGAATCCACTTCTTTCAACTCAGTAATACATTTTGGATGTGTACCTAGAGTTTAAAGCAGAAAAAACGGAACTTTTAGAATTTTCATTTTTTGACCAAAACGACAGCCCCGGGGGTTATAAACATGTTGATATGGTTGTGATTTTTTTTCTGACTGCGGTTTCAAATCCATGCACCAGAATCCACTTCTTTCAACTCAGTTATACATTTTGGATGTGTACCTAGAGTTTAAAGCAGAAAAAACGGAACTTTTAGAATTTTCATTTTTTGACCAAAACGACAGCCCCGGGAGTTATTAACATGTTGATATGGTTGTGATTTTTTTTATGACTGCGGTTTCAAAACCATGCACCAGAATCCACTTCTTTCAACTCAGTTATACATTTTGGATGTGTACCTAGAGTTTAAAGCAGAAAAAACGGAACTTTTAGAATTTTCATTTTTTGACCAAAACGACAGCCCCGGGGGTTATAAACATGTTGATATGGATGTGATTTTTTTTATGACTGCGGTTTCAAAACCATGCTCCAGAATCCACTTCTTTCAACTCAGTAATACATTTTGGATGTGTACCTAGAGTTTAAAGCAGAAAAAACGGAACTTTTAGAATTTTCATTTTTTGACCAAAACGACAGACCCGGGAGTTATAAACATGTTGATATGGTTGTGATTTTTTTTCTGACTGCGGTTTCAAAACCATGCACCAGAATCCACTTCTTTCAACTCAGTAATACATTTTGGATGTGTACCTAGAGTTTAAAGCAGAAAAAACTGAACTTTTAGAATTTTCATTTTTTTAACAAAACGACAGCCCCGGGGGTTATAAACATGTTTATATGGTTGTGATTTTTTTTTCTGACTGCGGTTTCAAAACCATGCACCAGAATCCACTTCTTTCAACTCACTTATACATTTTGGATGTGTACCTAGAGTTTAAAGCAGAAAAAACGGAACTTTTAGAATTTTCATTTTTTGACCAAAACGACAGCCCCGGGGGTTATAAACATGTTGATATGGATGTGATTTTTTTTCTTACTGCAGTTTCAAAACCATGCACCAGAATCCACTTCTTTCAACTCAGTAATACATTTTGGATGTGTACCTAGAGTTTAAAGCAGAAAAAATGGAACTTTTAGAATTTTCATTTTTTTGACCAAAACGACAGCCCCGGGGGTTATAAACATGTTGATATGGTTGTGATTTTTTTTCTGACTGCGGTTTCAAAACCATGCACCAGAATCCACTTCTTTCAACTCAGTAATACATTTTGAATGTGTACCTAGAGTTTAAAGCAGAAAAAACGGAACTTTTAGAATTTTCATTTTTTGACCAAAACGACAGCCCCGGGGGTTATAAACATGTTGATATGGTTGTGATTTTTTTTCTGACTGCGGTTTCAAATCCATGCACCAGAATCCACTTCTTTCAACTCAGTTATACATTTTGGATGTGTACCTAGAGTTTAAAGCAGAAAAAACGGAACTTTTAGAATTTTCATTTTTTGACCAAAACGACAGCCCCGGGGGTTATAAACATGTTGATATGGATGTGATTTTTTTTCTTACTGCGGTTTCAAAACCATGCACCAGAATCCACTTCTTTCAACTCAGTAATACATTTTGGATGTGTACCTAGATTTTAAAGCAGAAAAAAACGGAACTTTTAGAATTTTCATTTTTTGACCAAAACGACAGCCCCGGGGGTTATTAACATGTTGATATGGTTGTGATTTTTTTTCTGACTGCGGTTTTAAAACCATGCACCAAAATCCACTTCTTTCAACTCAGTAATACATTTTGGATGTGTACCTAGAGTTTAAAGCAGAAAAAACGGAACTTTTAGAATTTTAATTTTTTGACCAAAACGACAGCCCCGGGGGTTATTAACATGTTGATATGGTTGTGATTTTTTTTCTGACTGCGGTTTCAAAACCATGCACCAGAATCCACTTCTTTCAACTCAGTAATACATTTTGGATGTGTACCTAGAGTTTAAAGCAGAAAAAACGGAACTTTTAGAATTTTCATTTTTTGACCAAAACGACAGCCCCGGGGGTTATTAACATGTTGATATGGTTGTGATTTTTTTTCTGACTGCGGTTTCAAAACCATGCACCAGAATCCACTTCTTTCAACTCAGTAATACATTTTGGATGTGTACCTAGAGTTTAAAGCAGAAAAAACGGAACTTTTAGAATTTTCATTTTTTGACCAAAACGACAGCCCCGGGGGTTATAAACATGTTGATATGGTTGTGATTTTTTTTCTGACTGCGGTTTCAAAACCATGCACCAGAATCCACTTCTTTCAACTCAGTTATACATTTTGGATGTGTACCTAGAGTTTAAAGCAGAAAAAACAGAACTTTTAGAATTTTCATTTTTTGTCCAAAACGACAGCCCCGGGGGTTATAAACATGTTGATATGGATGTGATTTTTTTTATGACTGCGGTTTCAAAACCATGCTCCAGAATCCACTTCTTTCAACTCAGTAATACATTTTGGATGTGTACCTAGAGTTTAAAGCAGAAAAAACTGAACTTTTAGAATTTTCATTTTTGACCAAAACGACAGCCCCGGGGGTTATTAACATGTTGATATGGTTGTGATTTTTTTCTGACTGCGGTTTTAAAACCATGCACCAGAATCCACTTCTTTCAACTCAGTAATACATTTTGGATGTGTACCTAGAGTTTAAAGCAGAAAAAACGGAACTTTTAGAATTTTCATTTTTTGACCAAAACGACAGCCCCGGGGGTTATAAACATGTTGATATGGTTGTGATTTTTTTTCTGACTGCGGTTTCAAAACCATGCACCAGAATCCACTTCTTTCAACTCAGTAATACATTTTGGATGTGTACCTAGAGTTTAAAGCAGAAAAAACAGAACTTTTAGAATTTTCATTTTTTGACCAAAACGACAGCCCCGGGGGTTATAAACATGTTGATATGGTTGTGATTTTTTTTCTGACTGCGGTTTCAAAACCATGCACCAGAATCCACTTCTTTCAACTCAGTAATACATTTTGGATGTGTACCTAGAGTTTAAAGCAGAAAAAACGGAACTTTTAGAATTTTCATTTTTTGACCAAAACGACAGCCCCGGGGGTTATTAACATGTTGATATGGTTGTGATTTTTTTTCTGACTGTGGTTTCAAAACCATGCACCAGAATCCACTTCTTTCAACTCAGTAATACATTTTGGATGTGTACCTAGAGTTTAAAGCAGAAAAAACGGAACTTTTAGAATTTTCATTTTTTGACCAAAACGACAGCCCCGGGGGTTATAAACATGTTGATATGGTTGTGATTTTTTTTCTGACTGCGGTTTCAAAACCATGCACCAGAATCCACTTCTTTCAACTCAGTTATACATTTTGGATGTGTACCTAGAGTTTAAAGCAGAAAAAACGTAACTTTTAGAATTTTCATTTTTTGACCAAAACGACAGCCCCGGGGGATTATAAATATGTTGATATGGATGTGATTTTTTTTATGACTGCGGATTCAAAACCATGCTCCAGAATCCACTTCTTTCAACTCAGTAATACATTTTGGATGTGTACCTAGAGTTTAAAGCAGAAAAAACGGAGCTTTTAGAATTTTCATTTTTTGACCAAAACGACAGCCCCGGGGGTTATTAACATGTTGATATGGTTGTGATTTTTTTTCTGACTGCGGTTTCAAAACCATGCACCAGAATCCACTTCTTTCAACTCAGTAATACATTTTGGATGTGTACCTAGAGTTTAAAGCAGAAAAAACGGAACTTTTAGAATTTTCATTTTTTGACCAAAACGACAGCCCCGGGGGTTATAAACATGTTGATATGGTTGTGATTTTTTTTCTGACTGCGGTTTTAAAACCATGCACCAGAATCCACTTCTTTCAACTCAGTTATACATTTTGGATGTGTACCTAGAGTTTAAAGCAGAAAAAACGGAACTTTTAGAATTTTCATTTTTTGACCAAAACGACAGCCCCGGGGGTTATAAACATGTTGATATGGATGTGATTTTTTTTATGACTGCGGTTTCAAAACCATGCTCCAGAATCCACTTCTTTCAACTCAGTAATACATTTTGGATGTGTACCTAGAGTTTAAAGCAGAAAAAACGGAACTTTTAGAATTTTCATTTTTGGACCAAAACGACAGCCCCGGGGGTTATTAACATGTTGATATGGTTGTGATTTTTTTTCTGACTGCGGTTTCAAAACCATGCACCAGAATCCACTTCTTTCAACTCAGTAATACATTTTGGATGTGTACCTAGAGTTTAAAGCAGAAAAAAACGGAACTTTTAGAATTTTCATTTTTGGACCAAAACGACAGCCCCGGGGGTTATAAACACGTTGATATGGTTGTGATTTTTTTTCTGACTGCGGTTTCAAAACCATGCACCAGAATCCACTTCTTTCAACTCAGTAATACATTTTGGATGTGTACCTAGAGTTTAAAGCAGAAAAAACTGAACTTTTAGAATTTTCATTTTTTGACCAAAACGACAGCCCCGGGGGTTATTAACATGTTGATATGGCTGTGATTTTTTTTCTGACTGCGGTTTCAAAACCATGCACCAGAATCCACTTCTTTCAACTCAGTAATACATTTTGGATGTGTACCTAGAGTTTAAAGCAGAAAAAAACTGAACTTTTAGAATTTTCATTTTTTGACCAAAACGACAGCCCCGGGGGTTATAAACATGTTGATATGGTTGTGATTTTTTTTCTGACTGCGGTTTCAAAACCATGCACCAGAATCCACTTCTTTCAACTCAGTAATACATTTTGGATGTGTACCTAGAGTTTAAAGCAGAAAAAACGGAACTTTTAGAATTTTCATTTTTTGACCAAAACGACAGCCCCGGGAGTTATTAACATGTTGATATGGTTGTGATTTTTTTTCTGACTGTGGTTTCAAAACCATGCACCAGAATCCACTTCTTTCAACTCAGTAATACATTTTGGATGTGTACCTAGAGTTTAAAGCAGAAAAAACGGAACTTTTAGAATTTTCATTTTTTGACCAAAACGACAGCCCCGGGGGTTATTAACATGTTGATATGGTTGTGATTTTTTTTCTGACTGCGGTTTCAAAACCATGCACCAGAATCCACTTCTTTCAACTCAGTAATACATTTTGGATGTGTACCTAGAGTTTAAAGCAGAAAAAACGGAACTTTTAGAATTTTCATTTTTTGACCAAAACGACAGCCCCGGGGGTTATAAACATGTTGATATGGTTGTGATTTTTTTTCTGACTGCGGTTTCAAATCCATGCACCAGAATCCACTTCTTTCAACTCAGTTATACATTTTGGATGTGTACCTAGAGTTTAAAGCAGAAAAAACGGAACTTTTAGAATTTTCATTTTTTGACCAAAACGACAGCCCCGGGAGTTATTAACATGTTGATATGGTTGTGATTTTTTTTCTGACTGCGGTTTCAAAACCATGCACCAGAATCCACTTCTTTCAACTCAGTAATACATTTTGGATGTGTACCTAGAGTTTAAAGCAGAAAAAACGGAACTTTTAGAATTTTCATTTTTTGACCAAAACGACAGCCCCGGGGGTTATAAACATGTTGATATGGATGTGATTTTTTTTATGACTGCGGTTTCAAAACCATGCTCCAGAATCCACTTCTTTCAACTCAGTAATACATTTTGGATGTGTACCTAGAGTTTAAAGCAGAAAAAACGGAACTTTTAGAATTTTCATTTTTTGACCAAAACGACAGACCCGGGAGTTATAAACATGTTGATATGGTTGTGATTTTTTTTCTGACTGCGGTTTCAAAACCATGCACCAGAATCCACTTCTTTCAACTCAGTAATACATTTTGGATGTGTACCTAGAGTTTAAAGCAGAAAAAACGGAACTTTTAGAATTTTCATTTTTTGACCAAAACGACAGCCCCGGGGGTTATAAACATGTTTATATGGTTGTGATTTTTTTTTCTGACTGCGGTTTCAAAACCATGCACCAGAATCCACTTCTTTCAACTCACTTATACATTTTGGATGTGTACCTAGAGTTTAAAGCAGAAAAAACGGAACTTTTAGAATTTTCATTTTTTGACCAAAACGACAGCCCCGGGGGTTATAAACATGTTGATATGGATGTGATTTTTTTTCTTACTGCGGTTTCAAAACCATGCACCAGAATCCACTTCTTTCAACTCAGTAATACATTTTGGATGTGTATCTAGATTTTAAAGCAGAAAAAAACGGAACTTTTAGAATTTTCATTTTTTGACCAAAACGACAGCCCCGGGGGTTATTAACATGTTGATATGGTTGTGATTTTTTTTCTGACTGCGGTTTCAAAACCATGCACCAGAATCCACTTCTTTCAACTCAGTAATACATTTTGGATGTGTACCTAGAGTTTAAAGCAGAAAAAACGGAACTTTTAGAATTTTCATTTTTTGACCAAAACGACAGCCCCGGGGGTTATAAACATGTTGATATGGTTGTGATTTTTTTTCTGACTGCGGTTTCAAATCCATGCACCAGAATCCACTTCTTTCAACTCAGTTATACATTTTGGATGTGTACCTAGAGTTTAAAGCAGAAAAAACGGAACTTTTAGAATTTTCATTTTTTGACCAAAACGACAGCCCCGGGAGTTATTAACATGTTGATATGGTTGTGATTTTTTTTCTGACTGCGGTTTCAAAACCATGCACCAGAATCCACTTCTTTCAACTCAGTAATACATTTTGGATGTGTACCTAGAGTTTAAAGCAGAAAAAACGGAACTTTTAGAATTTTCATTTTTTGACCAAAACGACAGCCCCGGGAGTTATTAACATGTTGATATGGTTGTGATTTTTTTTCTGACTGTGGTTTCAAAACCATGCACCAGAATCCACTTCTTTCAACTCAGTAATACATTTTGGATGTGTACCTAGAGTTTAAAGCAGAAAAACGGAACTTTTAGAATTTTCATTTTTTGACCAAAACGACAGCCCCGGGGGTTATTAACATGTTGATATGGTTGTGATTTTTTTTCTGACTGCGGTTTCAAAACCATGCACCAGAATCCACTTCTTTCAACTCAGTAATACATTTTGGATGTGTACCTAGAGTTTAAAGCAGAAAAAACGGAACTTTTAGAATTTTCATTTTTTGACCAAAACGACAGCCCCGGGGGTTATAAACATGTTGATATGGTTGTGATTTTTTTTCTGACTGCGGTTTCAAATCCATGCACCAGAATCCACTTCTTTCAACTCAGTTATACATTTTGGATGTGTACCTAGAGTTTAAAGCAGAAAAAACGGAACTTTTAGAATTTTCATTTTTTGACCAAAACGACAGCCCCGGGAGTTATTAACATGTTGATATGGTTGTGATTTTTTTTCTGACTGCGGTTTCAAAACCATGCACCAGAATCCACTTCTTTCAACTCAGTAATACATTTTGGATGTGTACCTAGAGTTTAAAGCAGAAAAAACGGAACTTTTAGAATTTTCATTTTTTGACCAAAACGACAGCCCCGGGGGTTATAAACATGTTGATATGGATGTG
Source organism: Crinia signifera (assembly GCF_055691185.1). Classification (NCBI taxonomy): domain Eukaryota; kingdom Metazoa; phylum Chordata; class Amphibia; order Anura; family Myobatrachidae; genus Crinia; species Crinia signifera. Next base: position 34,791,122 of record NC_139222.1, read on the forward strand.
ATTTTTTTTATGACTGCGGTTTCAAAACCATGCTCCAGAATCCACTTCTTTCAACTCAGTAATACATTTTGGATGTGTACCTAGAGTTTAAAGCAGAAAAAACGGAACTTTTAGAATTTTCATTTTTTGACCAAAACGACAGACCCGGGAGTTATAAACATGTTGATATGGTTGTGATTTTTTTTCTGACTGCGGTTTCAAAACTATGCACCAGAATCCACTTCTTTCAACTCAGTAATACATTTTGGATGTGTACCTAGAGTTTAAAGCAGAAAAAACGGAACTTTTAGAATTTTCATTTTTTTAACAAAACGACAGCCCCGGGGGTTATAAACATGTTTATATGGTTGTGATTTTTTTTCTGACTGCGGTTTCAAAACCATGCACCAGAATCCACTTCTTTCAACTCACTTATACATTTTGGATGTGTACCTAGAGTTTAAAGCAGAAAAAACGGAACTTTTAGAATTTTCATTTTTTGACCAAAACGACAGCCCCGGGGGTTATAAACATGTTGATATGGATGTGATTTTTTTTCTTACTGCGGTTTCAAAACCATGCACCAGAATCCACTTCTTTCAACTCAGTAATACATTTTGGATGTGTATCTAGATTTTAAAGCAGAAAAAAACGGAACTTTTAGAATTTTCATTTTTTGACCAAAACGACAGCCCCGGGGGTTATTAACATGTTGATATGGTTGTGATTTTTTTTCTGACTGCGGTTTCAAAACCATGCACCAGAATCCACTTCTTTCAACTCAGTAATACATTTTGGATGTGTACCTAGAGTTTAAAGCAGAAAAAACGGAACTTTTAGAATTTTAATTTTTTGACCAAAACGACAGCCCCGGGGGTTATAAACATGTTGATATGGTTGTGATTTTTTTTCTGACTGCGGTTTCAAATCCATGCACCAGAATCCACTTCTTTCAACTCAGTTATACATTTTGGATGTGTACCTAGAGTTTAAAGCAGAAAAAACAGAACTTTTAGAATTTTCATTTTTTGACCAAAACGACAGCCCCGGGAGTTATTAACATGTTGATATGGTTGTGATTTTTTTTCTGACTGCGGTTTCAAAACCATGCACCAGAATCCACTTCTTTCAACTCAGTAATACATTTTGGATGTGTACCTAGAGTTTAAAGCAGAAAAAACGGAACTTTTAGAATTTTCATTTTTTGACCAAAACGACAGCCCCGGGAGTTATTAACATGTTGATATGGTTGTGATTTTTTTTCTGACTGCGGTTTCAAAACCATGCACCAGAATCCACTTCTTTCAACTCAGTAATACATTTTGGATGTGTACCTAGAGTTTAAAGCAGAAAAAACGGAACTTTTAGAATTTTCATTTTTTGACCAAAACGACAGCCCCGGGGGTTATTAACATGTTGATATGGTTGTGATTTTTTTTCTGACTGCGGTTTCAAAACCATGCACCAGAATCCACTTCTTTCAACTCAGTAATACATTTTGGATGTGTACCTAGAGTTTAAAGCAGAAAAAACGGAACTTTTAGAATTTTCATTTTTTGACCAAAACGACAGCCCCGGGGGTTATAAACATGTTGATATGGTTGTGATTTTTTTTCTGACTGCGGTTTCAAAACCATGCACCAGAATCCACTTCTTTCAACTCAGTAATACATTTTGGATGTGTACCTAGAGTTTAAAGCAGAAAAAATGGAACTTTTAGAATTTTCATTTTTTTGACCAAAACGACAGCCCCGGGGGTTATAAACATGTTGATATGGTTGTGATTTTTTTTCTGACTGCGGTTTCAAAACCATGCACCAGAATCCACTTCTTTCAACTCAGTAATACATTTTGAATGTGTACCTAGAGTTTAAAGCAGAAAAAACGGAACTTTTAGAATTTTCATTTTTTGACCAAAACGACAGCCCCGGGGGTTATAAACATGTTGATATGGTTGTGATTTTTTTTCTGACTGCGGTTTCAAATCCATGCACCAGAATCCACTTCTTTCAACTCAGTTATACATTTTGGATGTGTACCTAGAGTTTAAAGCAGAAAAAACGGAACTTTTAGAATTTTCATTTTTTGACCAAAACGACAGCCCCGGGGGTTATAAACATGTTGATATGGATGTGATTTTTTTTTCTTACTGCGGTTTCAAAACCATGCACCAGAATCCACTTCTTTCAACTCAGTAATACATTTTGGATGTGTACCTAGATTTTAAAGCAGAAAAAAACGGAACTTTTAGAATTTTCATTTTTTGACCAAAACGACAGCCCCGGGGGTTATTAACATGTTGATATGGTTGTGATTTTTTTTCTGACTGCGGTTTTAAAACCATGCACCAAAATCCACTTCTTTCAACTCAGTAATACATTTTGGATGTGTACCTAGAGTTTAAAGCAGAAAAAACGGAACTTTTAGAATTTTAATTTTTTGACCAAAACGACAGCCCCGGGGGTTATTAACATGTTGATATGGTTGTGATTTTTTTTCTGACTGCGGTTTCAAAACCATGCACCAGAATCCACTTCTTTCAACTCAGTAATACATTTTGGATGTGTACCTAGAGTTTAAAGCAGAAAAAACGGAACTTTTAGAATTTTCATTTTTGACCAAAACGACAGCCCCGGGGGTTATAAACATGTTGATATGGTTGTGATTTTTTTTCTGACTGCGGTTTCAAATCCATGCACCAGAATCCACTTCTTTCAACTCAGTTATACATTTTGGATGTGTACCTAGAGTTTAAAGCAGAAAAAACGGAACTTTTAGAATTTTCATTTTTTGACCAAAACGACAGCCCCGGGAGTTATTAACATGTTGATATGGTTGTGATTTTTTTTCTGACTGCGGTTTCAAAACCATGCACCAGAATCCACTTCTTTCAACTCAGTAATACATTTTGGATGTGTACCTAGAGTTTAAAGCAGAAAAAACGGAACTTTTAGAATTTTCATTTTTTGACCAAAACGACAGCCCCGGGGGTTATAAACATGTTGATATGGATGTGATTTTTTTTATGACTGCGGTTTCAAAACCATGCTCCAGAATCCACTTCTTTCAACTCAGTAATACATTTTGGATGTGTACCTAGAGTTTAAAGCAGAAAAAACGGAACTTTTAGAATTTTCATTTTTTGACCAAAACGACAGACCCGGGAGTTATAAACATGTTGATATGGTTGTGATTTTTTTTCTGACTGCGGTTTCAAAACCATGCACCAGAATCCACTTCTTTCAACTCAGTAATACATTTTGAATGTGTACCTAGAGTTTAAAGCAGAAAAAACGGAACTTTTAGAATTTTCATTTTTTGACCAAAACGACAGCCCCGGGGGTTATAAACATGTTGATATGGTTGTGATTTTTTTTCTGACTGCGGTTTCAAATCCATGCACCAGAATCCACTTCTTTCAACTCAGTTATACATTTTGGATGTGTACCTAGAGTTTAAAGCAGAAAAAACGGAACTTTTAGAATTTTCATTTTTTGACCAAAACGACAGCCCCGGGGGTTATAAACATGTTGATATGGATGTGATTTTTTTTCTTACTGCGGTTTCAAAACCATGCACCAGAATCCACTTCTTTCAACTCAGTAATACATTTTGGATGTGTACCTAGATTTTAAAGCAGAAAAAAACGGAACTTTTAGAATTTTCATTTTTTGACCAAAACGACAGCCCCGGGGGTTATTAACATGTTGATATGGTTGTGATTTTTTTTCTGACTGCGGTTTTAAAACCATGCACCAAAATCCACTTCTTTCAACTCAGTAATACATTTTGGATGTGTACCTAGAGTTTAAAGCAGAAAAAACGGAACTTTTAGAATTTTAATTTTTTGACCAAAACGACAGCCCCGGGGGTTATTAACATGTTGATATGGTTGTGATTTTTTTTCTGACTGCGGTTTCAAAACCATGCACCAGAATCCACTTCTTTCAACTCAGTAATACATTTTGGATGTGTACCTAGAGTTTAAAGCAGAAAAAACGGAACTTTTAGAATTTTCATTTTTTGACCAAAACGACAGCCCCGGGGGTTATTAACATGTTGATATGGTTGTGATTTTTTTTCTGACTGCGGTTTCAAAACCATGCACCAGAATCCACTTCTTTCAACTCAGTAATACATTTTGGATGTGTACCTAGAGTTTAAAGCAGAAAAAACGGAACTTTTAGAATTTTCATTTTTTGACCAAAACGACAGCCCCGGGGGTTATAAACATGTTGATATGGTTGTGATTTTTTTTCTGACTGCGGTTTCAAAACCATGCACCAGAATCCACTTCTTTCAACTCAGTTATACATTTTGGATGTGTACCTAGAGTTTAAAGCAGAAAAAACAGAACTTTTAAAATTTTCATTTTTTGTCCAAAACGACAGCCCCGGGGGTTATAAACATGTTGATATGGATGTGATTTTTTTTATGACTGCGGTTTCAAAACCATGCTCCAGAATCCACTTCTTTCAACTCAGTAATACATTTTGGATGTGTACCTAGAGTTTAAAGCAGAAAAAACTGAACTTTTAGAATTTTCATTTTTGACCAAAACGACAGCCCCGGGGGTTATTAACATGTTGATATGGTTGTGATTTTTTTTCTGACTGCGGTTTTAAAACCATGCACCAGAATCCACTTCTTTCAACTCAGTAATACATTTTGGATGTGTACCTAGAGTTTAAAGCAGAAAAAACGGAACTTTTAGAATTTTCATTTTTTGACCAAAACGACAGCCCCGGGGGTTATAAACATGTTGATATGGTTGTGATTTTTTTTCTGACTGCGGTTTCAAAACCATGCACCAGAATCCACTTCTTTCAACTCAGTAATACATTTTGGATGTGTACCTAGAGTTTAAAGCAGAAAAAACAGAACTTTTAGAATTTTCATTTTTTGACCAAAACGACAGCCCCGGGGGTTATAAACATGTTGATATGGTTGTGATTTTTTTTCTGACTGCGGTTTCAAAACCATGCACCAGAATCCACTTCTTTCAACTCAGTAATACATTTTGGATGTGTACCTAGAGTTTAAAGCAGAAAAAACGGAACTTTTAGAATTTTCATTTTTTGACCAAAACGACAGCCCCGGGGGTTATAAACATGTTTATATGGTTGTGATTTTTTTTCTGACTGCGGTTTCAAAACCATGCACCAGAATCCACTTCTTTCAACTCACTTATACATTTTGGATGTGTACCTAGAGTTTAAAGCAGAAAAAACGGAACTTTTAGAATTTTCATTTTTTGACCAAAACGACAGCCCCGGGGGTTATAAACATGTTGATATGGATGTGATTTTTTTTCTTACTGCGGTTTCAAAACCATGCACCAGAATCCACTTCTTTCAACTCAGTAATACATTTTGGATGTGTATCTAGATTTTAAAGCAGAAAAAAACGGAACTTTTAGAATTTTCATTTTTTGACCAAAACGACAGCCCCGGGGGTTATTAACATGTTGATATGGTTGTGATTTTTTTTCTGACTGCGGTTTCAAAACCATGCACCAGAATCCACTTCTTTCAACTCAGTAATACATTTTGGATGTGTACCTAGAGTTTAAAGCAGAAAAAACGGAACTTTTAGAATTTTCATTTTTTGACCAAAACGACAGCCCCGGGGGTTATAAACATGTTGATATGGTTGTGATTTTTTTTCTGACTGCGGTTTCAAAACCATGCACCAGAATCCACTTCTTTCAACTCAGTTATACATTTTGGATGTGTACCTAGAGTTTAAAGCAGAAAAAACAGAACTTTTAGAATTTTCATTTTTTGTCCAAAACGACAGCCCCGGGGGTTATAAACATGTTGATATGGATGTGATTTTTTTATGACTGCGGTTTCAAAACCATGCTCCAGAATCCACTTCTTTCAACTCAGTAATACATTTTGGATGTGTACCTAGAGTTTAAAGCAGAAAAAACGGAACTTTTAGAATTTTCATTTTTTGACCAAAACGACAGCCCCGGGGGTTATTAACATGTTGATATGGTTGTGATTTTTTTTCTGACCGCGGTTTCAAAACCATGCACCGGAATCCACTTCTTTCAACTCAGTAATACATTTTGGATGTGTACCTAGAGTTTAAAGCAGAAAAAACGGAACTTTTAGAATTTTCATTTTTTGACCAAAACGACAGCCCCGGGGGTTATAAACATGTTTATATGGTTGTGATTTTTTTTCTGACTGCGGTTTCAAAACCATGCACCAGAATCCACTTCTTTCAACTCAGTTATACATTTTGGATGTGTACCTAGAGTTTAAAGCAGAAAAAACGTAACTTTTAGAATTTTCATTTTTTGACCAAAACGACAGCCCCGGGGGTTATAAACATGTTGATATGGATGTGATTTTTTTTATGACTGCGGTTTCAAAACCATGCTCCAGAATCCACTTCTTTCAACTCAGTAATACATTTTGGATGTGTACCTAGAGTTTAAAGCAGAAAAAACGGAACTTTTAGAATTTTCATTTTTTGACCAAAACGACAGACCCGGGAGTTATAAACATGTTGATATGGTTGTGATTTTTTTTCTGACTACGGTTTCAAAACCATGCACCAGAATCCACTTCTTTCAACTCAGTAATACATTTTGGATGTGTACCTAGAGTTTAAAGCAGAAAAAACGGAACTTTTAGAATTTTCATTTTTTGACCAAAACGACAGCCCCGGGGGTTATAAACATGTTTATATGGTTGTGATTTTTTTTCTGACTGCGGTTTCAAAACCATGCACCAGAATCCACTTCTTTCAACTCACTTATACATTTTGGATGTGTACCTAGAGTTTAAAGCAGAAAAAACGGAACTTTTAGAATTTTCATTTTTTGACCAAAACGACAGCCCCGGGGGTTATAAACATGTTGATATGGATGTGATTTTTTTTCTTACTGCGGTTTCAAAACCATGCACCAGAATCCACTTCTTTCAACTCAGTAATACATTTTGGATGTGTATCTAGATTTTAAAGCAGAAAAAAACGGAACTTTTAGAATTTTCATTTTTTGACCAAAACGACAGCCCCGGGGGTTATTAACATGTTGATATGGTTGTGATTTTTTTTCTGACTGCGGTTTCAAAACCATGCACCAGAATCCACTTCTTTCAACTCAGTAATACATTTTGGATGTGTACCTAGAGTTTAAAGCAGAAAAAACGGAACTTTTAGAATTTTCATTTTTTGACCAAAACGACAGCCCCGGGGGTTATAAACATGTTGATATGGTTGTGATTTTTTTTCTGACTGCGGTTTCAAATCCATGCACCAGAATCCACTTCTTTCAACTCAGTTATACATTTTGGATGTGTACCTAGAGTTTAAAGCAGAAAAAACGGAACTTTTAGAATTTTCATTTTTTGACCAAAACGACAGCCCCGGGAGTTATTAACATGTTGATATGGTTGTGATTTTTTTTCTGACTGCGGTTTCAAAACCATGCACCAGAATCCACTTCTTTCAACTCAGTAATACATTTTGGATGTGTACCTAGAGTTTAAAGCAGAAAAAACGGAACTTTTAGAATTTTCATTTTTTGACCAAAACGACAGCCCCGGGAGTTATTAACATGTTGATATGGTTGTGATTTTTTTTCTGACTGCGGTTTCAAAACCATGCACCAGAATCCACTTCTTTCAACTCAGTAATACATTTTGGATGTGTACCTAGAGTTTAAAGCAGAAAAAACGGAACTTTTAGAATTTTCATTTTTTGACCAAAACGACAGCCCCGGGGGTTATTAACATGTTGATATGGTTGTGATTTTTTTTCTGACTGCGGTTTCAAAACCATGCACCAGAATCCACTTCTTTCAACTCAGTAATACATTTTGGATGTGTACCTAGAGTTTAAAGCAGAAAAAACGGAACTTTTAGAATTTTCATTTTTTGACCAAAACGACAGCCCCGGGGGTTATAAACATGTTGATATGGTTGTGATTTTTTTTCTGACTGCAGTTTCAAAACCATGCACCAGAATCCACTTCTTTCAACTCAGTAATACATTTTGGATGTGTACCTAGAGTTTAAAGCAGAAAAAATGGAACTTTTAGAATTTTCATTTTTTTGACCAAAACGACAGCCCCGGGGGTTATAAACATGTTGATATGGTTGTGATTTTTTTTCTGACTGCGGTTTCAAAACCATGCACCAGAATCCACTTCTTTCAACTCAGTAATACATTTTGAATGTGTACCTAGAGTTTAAAGCAGAAAAAACGGAACTTTTAGAATTTTCATTTTTTGACCAAAACGACAGCCCCGGGGGTTATAAACATGTTGATATGGTTGTGATTTTTTTTCTGACTGCGGTTTCAAATCCATGCACCAGAATCCACTTCTTTCAACTCAGTTATACATTTTGGATGTGTACCTAGAGTTTAAAGCAGAAAAAACGGAACTTTTAGAATTTTCATTTTTTGACCAAAACGACAGCCCCGGGGGTTATAAACATGTTGATATGGATGTGATTTTTTTTCTTACTGCGGTTTCAAAACCATGCACCAGAATCCACTTCTTTCAACTCAGTAATACATTTTGGATGTGTACCTAGATTTTAAAGCAGAAAAAAACGGAACTTTTAGAATTTTCATTTTTTGACCAAAACGACAGCCCCGGGGGTTATTAACATGTTGATATGGTTGTGATTTTTTTTCTGACTGCGGTTTTAAAACCATGCACCAAAATCCACTTCTTTCAACTCAGTAATACATTTTGGATGTGTACCTAGAGTTTAAAGCAGAAAAAACGGAACTTTTAGAATTTTAATTTTTTGACCAAAACGACAGCCCCGGGGGTTATTAACATGTTGATATGGTTGTGATTTTTTTTCTGACTGCGGTTTCAAAACCATGCACCAGAATCCACTTCTTTCAACTCAGTAATACATTTTGGATGTGTACCTAGAGTTTAAAGCAGAAAAAACGGAACTTTTAGAATTTTCATTTTTTGACCAAAACGACAGCCCCGGGGGTTATTAACATGTTGATATGGTTGTGATTTTTTTTCTGACTGCGGTTTCAAAACCATGCACCAGAATCCACTTCTTTCAACTCAGTAATACATTTTGGATGTGTACCTAGAGTTTAAAGCAGAAAAAACGGAACTTTTAGAATTTTCATTTTTTGACCAAAACGACAGCCCCGGGGGTTATAAACATGTTGATATGGTTGTGATTTTTTTTCTGACTGCGGTTTCAAAACCATGCACCAGAATCCACTTCTTTCAACTCAGTTATACATTTTGGATGTGTACCTAGAGTTTAAAGCAGAAAAAACTGAACTTTTAGAATTTTCATTTTTGACCAAAACGACAGCCCCGGGGGTTATTAACATGTTGATATGGTTGTGATTTTTTTCTGACTGCGGTTTTAAAACCATGCACCAGAATCCACTTCTTTCAACTCAGTAATACATTTTGGATGTGTACCTAGAGTTTAAAGCAGAAAAAACGGAACTTTTAGAATTTTCATTTTTTGACCAAAACGACAGCCCCGGGGGTTATAAACATGTTGATATGGTTGTGATTTTTTTTCTGACTGCGGTTTCAAAACCATGCACCAGAATCCACTTCTTTCAACTCAGTCATACATTTTGGATGTGTACCTAGAGTTTAAAGCAGAAAAAACAGAACTTTTAGAATTTTCATTTTTTGACCAAAACGACAGCCCCGGGGGTTATAAACATGTTGATATGGTTGTGATTTTTTTTCTGACTGCGGTTTCAAAACCATGCACCAGAATCCACTTCTTTCAACTCAGTTATACATTTTGGATGTGTACCTAGAGTTTAAAGCAGAAAAAACAGAACTTTTAGAATTTTCATTTTTTGTCCAAAACGACAGCCCCGGGGGTTATAAACATGTTGATATGGATGTAATTTTTTTTATGACTGCGGTTTCAAAACCATGCTCCAGAATCCACTTCTTTCAACTCAGTAATACATTTTGGATGTGTACCTAGAGTTTAAAGCAGAAAAAACAGAACTTTTAGAATTTTCATTTTTTGACCAAAACGACAGCCCCGGGGGTTATTAACATGTTGATATGGTTGTGATTTTTTTTCTGACTGCGGTTTCAAAACCATGCACCAGAATCCACTTCTTTCAACTCAGTAATACATTTTGGATGTGTACCTAGAGTTTAAAGCAGAAAAAACTGAACTTTTAGAATTTTCATTTTTTGACCAAAACGACAGCCCCGGGGGTTATTAACATGTTGATATGGCTGTGATTTTTTTTCTGACTGCGGTTTCAAAACCATGCACCAGAATCCACTTCTTTCAACTCAGTAATACATTTTGGATGTGTACCTAGAGTTTAAAGCAGAAAAAAACTGAAGTTTTAGAATTTTCATTTTTTGACCAAAACGACAGCCCCGGGGGTTATAAACATGTTGATATGGTTGTGATTTTTTTTCTGACTGCGGTTTCAAAACCATGCACCAGAATCCACTTCTTTCAACTCAGTAATACATTTTGGATGTGTACCTAGAGTTTAAAGCAGAAAAAACGGAACTTTTAGAATTTTCATTTTTTGACCAAAACGACAGCCCCGGGAGTTATTAACATGTTGATATGGTTGTGATTTTTTTTCTGACTGTGGTTTCAAAACCATGCACCAGAATCCACTTCTTTCAACTCAGTAATACATTTTGGATGTGTACCTAGAGTTTAAAGCAGAAAAAACGGAACTTTTAGAATTTTCATTTTTTGACCAAAACGACAGCCCCGGGGGTTATAAACATGTTGATATGGTTGTGATTTTTTTTCTGACTGCGGTTTCAAAACCATGCACCAGAATCCACTTCTTTCAACTCAGTTATACATTTTGGATGTGTACCTAGAGTTTAAAGCAGAAAAAACTGAACTTTTAGAATTTTCATTTTTTGACCAAAACGACAGCCCCGGGGGTTATAAATATGTTGATATGGATGTGATTTTTTTTATGACTGCGGATTCAAAACCATGCTCCAGAATCCACTTCTTTCAACTCAGTAATACATTTTGGATGTGTACCTAGAGTTTAAAGCAGAAAAAACGGAGCTTTTAGAATTTTCATTTTTTGACCAAAACGACAGCCCCGGGGGTTATTAACATGTTGATATGGTTGTGATTTTTTTTCTGACTGCGGTTTCAAAACCATGCACCAGAATCCACTTCTTTCAACTCAGTAATACATTTTGGATGTGTACCTAGAGTTTAAAGCAGAAAAAACGGAACTTTTAGAATTTTCATTTTTTGACCAAAACGACAGCCCCGGGGGTTATAAACATGTTGATATGGTTGTGATTTTTTTTCTGACTGCGGTTTTAAAACCATGCACCAGAATCCACTTCTTTCAACTCAGTTATACATTTTGGATGTGTACCTAGAGTTTAAAGCAGAAAAAACGGAACTTTTAGAATTTTCATTTTTTGACCAAAACGACAGCCCCGGGGGTTATAAACATGTTGATATGGATGTGATTTTTTTTATGACTGCGGTTTCAAAACCATGCTCCAGAATCCACTTCTTTCAACTCAGTAATACATTTTGGATGTGTACCTAGAGTTTAAAGCAGAAAAAACGGAACTTTTAGAATTTTCATTTTTGGACCAAAACGACAGCCCCGGGGGTTATTAACATGTTGATATGGTTGTGATTTTTTTTCTGACTGCGGTTTCAAAACCATGCACCAGAATCCACTTCTTTCAACTCAGTAATACATTTTGGATGTGTACCTAGAGTTTAAAGCAGAAAAAAACGGAACTTTTAGAATTTTCATTTTTGGACCAAAACGACAGCCCCGGGGGTTATAAACATGTTGATATGGTTGTGATTTTTTTTCTGACTGCGGTTTCAAAACCATGCACCAGAATCCACTTCTTTCAACTCAGTAATACATTTTGGATGTGTACCTAGAGTTTAAAGCAGAAAAAACTGAACTTTTAGAATTTTCATTTTTTGACCAAAACGACAGCCCCGGGGGTTATTAACATGTTGATATGGCTGTGATTTTTTTTCTGACTGCGGTTTCAAAACCATGCACCAGAATCCACTTCTTTCAACTCAGTAATACATTTTGGATGTGTACCTAGAGTTTAAAGCAGAAAAAAACTGAACTTTTAGAATTTTCATTTTTTGACCAAAACGACAGCCCCGGGGGTTATAAACATGTTGATATGGTTGTGATTTTTTTTCTGACTGCGGTTTCAAAACCATGCACCAGAATCCACTTCTTTCAACTCAGTAATACATTTTGGATGTGTACCTAGAGTTTAAAGCAGAAAAAACGGAACTTTTAGAATTTTCATTTTTTGACCAAAACGACAGCCCCGGGAGTTATTAACATGTTGATATGGTTGTGATTTTTTTTCTGACTGTGGTTTCAAAACCATGCACCAGAATCCACTTCTTTCAACTCAGTAATACATTTTGGATGTGTACCTAGAGTTTAAAGCAGAAAAAACGGAACTTTTAGAATTTTCATTTTTTGACCAAAACGACAGCCCCGGGGGTTATTAACATGTTGATATGGTTGTGATTTTTTTTCTGACTGCGGTTTCAAAACCATGCACCAGAATCCACTTCTTTCAACTCAGTAATACATTTTGGATGTGTACCTAGAGTTTAAAGCAGAAAAAACGGAACTTTTAGAATTTTCATTTTTTGACCAAAACGACAGCCCCGGGGGTTATAAACATGTTGATATGGTTGTGATTTTTTTTCTGACTGCGGTTTCAAATCCATGCACCAGAATCCACTTCTTTCAACTCAGTTATACATTTTGGATGTGTACCTAGAGTTTAAAGCAGAAAAAACGGAACTTTTAGAATTTTCATTTTTTGACCAAAACGACAGCCCCGGGAGTTATTAACATGTTGATATGGTTGTGATTTTTTTTCTGACTGCGGTTTCAAAACCATGCACCAGAATCCACTTCTTTCAACTCAGTAATACATTTTGGATGTGTACCTAGAGTTTAAAGCAGAAAAAACGGAACTTTTAGAATTTTCATTTTTTGACCAAAACGACAGCCCCGGGGGTTATAAACATGTTGATATGGATGTGATTTTTTTTATGACTGCGGTTTCAAAACCATGCTCCAGAATCCACTTCTTTCAACTCAGTAATACATTTTGGATGTGTACCTAGAGTTTAAAGCAGAAAAAACGGAACTTTTAGAATTTTCATTTTTTGACCAAAACGACAGACCCGGGAGTTATAAACATGTTGATATGGTTGTGATTTTTTTTCTGACTGCGGTTTCAAAACCATGCACCAGAATCCACTTCTTTCAACTCAGTAATACATTTTGGATGTGTACCTAGAGTTTAAAGCAGAAAAAACGGAACTTTTAGAATTTTCATTTTTTGACCAAAACGACAGCCCCGGGGGTTATAAACATGTTTATATGGTTGTGATTTTTTTTTCTGACTGCGGTTTCAAAACCATGCACCAGAATCCACTTCTTTCAACTCACTTATACATTTTGGATGTGTACCTAGAGTTTAAAGCAGAAAAAACGGAACTTTTAGAATTTTCATTTTTTGACCAAAACGACAGCCCCGGGGGTTATAAACATGTTGATATGGATGTGATTTTTTTTCTTACTGCGGTTTCAAAACCATGCACCAGAATCCACTTCTTTCAACTCAGTAATACATTTTGGATGTGTATCTAGATTTTAAAGCAGAAAAAAACGGAACTTTTAGAATTTTCATTTTTTGACCAAAACGACAGCCCCGGGGGTTATTAACATGTTGATATGGTTGTGATTTTTTTTCTGACTGCGGTTTCAAAACCATGCACCAGAATCCACTTCTTTCAACTCAGTAATACATTTTGGATGTGTACCTAGAGTTTAAAGCAGAAAAAACGGAACTTTTAGAATTTTCATTTTTTGACCAAAACGACAGCCCCGGGGGTTATAAACATGTTGATATGGTTGTGATTTTTTTTCTGACTGCGGTTTCAAATCCATGCACCAGAATCCACTTCTTTCAACTCAGTTATACATTTTGGATGTGTACCTAGAGTTTAAAGCAGAAAAAACGGAACTTTTAGAATTTTCATTTTTTGACCAAAACGACAGCCCCGGGAGTTATTAACATGTTGATATGGTTGTGATTTTTTTTCTGACTGCGGTTTCAAAACCATGCACCAGAATCCACTTCTTTCAACTCAGTAATACATTTTGGATGTGTACCTAGAGTTTAAAGCAGAAAAAACGGAACTTTTAGAATTTTCATTTTTTGACCAAAACGACAGCCCCGGGAGTTATTAACATGTTGATATGGTTGTGATTTTTTTTCTGACTGTGGTTTCAAAACCATGCACCAGAATCCACTTCTTTCAACTCAGTAATACATTTTGGATGTGTACCTAGAGTTTAAAGCAGAAAAAACGGAACTTTTAGAATTTTCATTTTTTGACCAAAACGACAGCCCCGGGGGTTATTAACATGTTGATATGGTTGTGATTTTTTTTCTGACTGCGGTTTCAAAACCATGCACCAGAATCCACTTCTTTCAACTCAGTAATACATTTTGGATGTGTACCTAGAGTTTAAAGCAGAAAAAACGGAACTTTTAGAATTTTCATTTTTTGACCAAAACGACAGCCCCGGGGGTTATAAACATGTTGATATGGTTGTGATTTTTTTTCTGACTGCGGTTTCAAATCCATGCACCAGAATCCACTTCTTTCAACTCAGTTATACATTTTGGATGTGTACCTAGAGTTTAAAGCAGAAAAAACGGAACTTTTAGAATTTTCATTTTTTGACCAAAACGACAGCCCCGGGAGTTATTAACATGTTGATATGGTTGTGATTTTTTTTCTGACTGCGGTTTCAAAACCATGCACCAGAATCCACTTCTTTCAACTCAGTAATACATTTTGGATGTGTACCTAGAGTTTAAAGCAGAAAAAACGGAACTTTTAGAATTTTCATTTTTTGACCAAAACGACAGCCCCGGGGGTTATAAACATGTTGATATGGATGTGATTTTTTTTATGACTGCGGTTTCAAAACCATGCTCCAGAATCCACTTCTTTCAACTCAGTAATACATTTTGGATGTGTACCTAGAGTTTAAAGCAGAAAAAACGGAACTTTTAGAATTTTCATTTTTTGACCAAAACGACAGACCCGGGAGTTATAAACATGTTGATATGGTTGTGATTTTTTTTCTGACTGCGGTTTCAAAACCATGCACCAGAATCCACTTCTTTCAACTCAGTAATACATTTTGGATGTGTACCTAGAGTTTAAAGCAGAAAAAACGGAACTTTTAGAATTTTCATTTTTTTAACAAAACGACAGCCCCGGGGGTTATAAACATGTTTATATGGTTGTGATTTTTTTTTCTGACTGCGGTTTCAAAACCATGCACCAGAATCCACTTCTTTCAACTCACTTATACATTTTGGATGTGTACCTAGAGTTTAAAGCAGAAAAAACGGAACTTTTAGAATTTTCATTTTTTGACCAAAACGACAGCCCCGGGGGTTATAAACATGTTGATATGGATGTGATTTTTTTTCTTACTGCGGTTTCAAAACCATGCACCAGAATCCACTTCTTTCAACTCAGTAATACATTTTGGATGTGTATCTAGATTTTAAAGCAGAAAAAAACGGAACTTTTAGAATTTTCATTTTTTGACCAAAACGACAGCCCCGGGGGTTATTAACATGTTGATATGGTTGTGATTTTTTTTCTGACTGCGGTTTCAAAACCATGCACCAGAATCCACTTCTTTCAACTCAGTAATACATTTTGGATGTGTACCTAGAGTTTAAAGCAGAAAAAACGGAACTTTTAGAATTTTAATTTTTTGACCAAAACGACAGCCCCGGGGGTTATAAACATGTTGATATGGTTGTGATTTTTTTTCTGACTGCGGTTTCAAATCCATGCACCAGAATCCACTTCTTTCAACTCAGTTATACATTTTGGATGTGTACCTAGAGTTTAAAGCAGAAAAAACGGAACTTTTAGAATTTTCATTTTTTGACCAAAACGACAGCCCCGGGAGTTATTAACATGTTGATATGGTTGTGATTTTTTTTCTGACTGCGGTTTCAAAACCATGCACCAGAATCCACTTCTTTCAACTCAGTAATACATTTTGGATGTGTACCTAGAGTTTAAAGCAGAAAAAACTGAACTTTTAGAATTTTCATTTTTTGACCAAAACGACAGCCCCGGGAGTTATTAACATGTTGATATGGTTGTGATTTTTTTTCTGACTGCGGTTTCAAAACCATGCACCAGAATCCACTTCTTTCAACTCAGTAATACATTTTGGATGTGTACCTAGAGTTTAAAGCAGAAAAAACGGAACTTTTAGAATTTTCATTTTTTGACCAAAACGACAGCCCCGGGGGTTATTAACATGTTGATATGGTTGTGATTTTTTTTCTGACTGCGGTTTCAAAACCATGCACCAGAATCCACTTCTTTCAACTCAGTAATACATTTTGGATGTGTACCTAGAGTTTAAAGCAGAAAAAACGGAACTTTTAGAATTTTCATTTTTTGACCAAAACGACAGCCCCGGGGGTTATAAACATGTTGATATGGTTGTGATTTTTTTTCTGACTGCGGTTTCAAAACCATGCACCAGAATCCACTTCTTTCAACTCAGTAATACATTTTGGATGTGTACCTAGAGTTTAAAGCAGAAAAAATGGAACTTTTAGAATTTTCATTTTTTTGACCAAAACGACAGCCCCGGGGGTTATAAACATGTTGATATGGTTGTGATTTTTTTTCTGACTGCGGTTTCAAAACCATGCACCAGAATCCACTTCTTTCAACTCAGTAATACATTTTGAATGTGTACCTAGAGTTTAAAGCAGAAAAAACGGAACTTTTAGAATTTTCATTTTTTGACCAAAACGACAGCCCCGGGGGTTATAAACATGTTGATATGGTTGTGATTTTTTTTCTGACTGCGGTTTCAAATCCATGCACCAGAATCCACTTCTTTCAACTCAGTTATACATTTTGGATGTGTACCTAGAGTTTAAAGCAGAAAAAATGGAACTTTTAGAATTTTCATTTTTTTGACCAAAACGACAGCCCCGGGGGTTATAAACATGTTGATATGGTTGTGATTTTTTTTCTGACTGCGGTTTCAAAACCATGCACCAGAATCCACTTCTTTCAACTCAGTAATACATTTTGAATGTGTACCTAGAGTTTAAAGCAGAAAAAACGGAACTTTTAGAATTTTCATTTTTTGACCAAAACGACAGCCCCGGGGGTTATAAACATGTTGATATGGTTGTGATTTTTTTTCTGACTGCGGTTTCAAATCCATGCACCAGAATCCACTTCTTTCAACTCAGTTATACATTTTGGATGTGTACCTAGAGTTTAAAGCAGAAAAAACGGAACTTTTAGAATTTTCATTTTTTGACCAAAACGACAGCCCCGGGGGTTATAAACATGTTGATATGGTTGTGATTTTTTTTCTGACTGCGGTTTCAAAACCATGCACCAGAATCCACTTCTTTCAACTCAGTAATACATTTTGGATGTGTACCTAGAGTTTAAAGCAGAAAAAATGGAACTTTTAGAATTTTCATTTTTTTGACCAAAACGACAGCCCCGGGGGTTATAAACATGTTGATATGGTTGTGATTTTTTTTCTGACTGCGGTTTCAAAACCATGCACCAGAATCCACTTCTTTCAACTCAGTAATACATTTTGAATGTGTACCTAGAGTTTAAAGCAGAAAAAACGGAACTTTTAGAATTTTCATTTTTTGACCAAAACGACAGCCCCGGGGGTTATAAACATGTTGATATGGTTGTGATTTTTTTTCTGACTGCGGTTTCAAATCCATGCACCAGAATCCACTTCTTTCAACTCAGTTATACATTTTGGATGTGTACCTAGAGTTTAAAGCAGAAAAAACGGAACTTTTAGAATTTTCATTTTTTGACCAAAACGACAGCCCCGGGGGTTATAAACATGTTGATATGGATGTGATTTTTTTTTCTTACTGCGGTTTCAAAACCATGCACCAGAATCCACTTCTTTCAACTCAGTAATACATTTTGGATGTGTACCTAGATTTTAAAGCAGAAAAAAACGGAACTTTTAGAATTTTCATTTTTTGACCAAAACGACAGCCCCGGGGGTTATTAACATGTTGATATGGTTGTGATTTTTTTTCTGACTGCGGTTTTAAAACCATGCACCAAAATCCACTTCTTTCAACTCAGTAATACATTTTGGATGTGTACCTAGAGTTTAAAGCAGAAAAAACGGAACTTTTAGAATTTTAATTTTTTGACCAAAACGACAGCCCCGGGGGTTATTAACATGTTGATATGGTTGTGATTTTTTTTCTGACTGCGGTTTCAAAACCATGCACCAGAATCCACTTCTTTCAACTCAGTAATACATTTTGGATGTGTACCTAGAGTTTAAAGCAGAAAAAACGGAACTTTTAGAATTTTCATTTTTTGACCAAAACGACAGCCCCGGGAGTTATTAACATGTTGATATGGTTGTGATTTTTTTTCTGACTGCGGTTTCAAAACCATGCACCAGAATCCACTTCTTTCAACTCAGTAATACATTTTGGATGTGTACCTAGAGTTTAAAGCAGAAAAAACGGAACTTTTAGAATTTTCATTTTTTGACCAAAACGACAGCCCCGGGGGTTATAAACATGTTGATATGGATGTGATTTTTTTTATGACTGCGGTTTCAAAACCATGCTCCAGAATCCACTTCTTTCAACTCAGTAATACATTTTGGATGTGTACCTAGAGTTTAAAGCAGAAAAAACGGAACTTTTAGAATTTTCATTTTTTGACCAAAACGACAGACCCGGGAGTTATAAACATGTTGATATGGTTGTGATTTTTTTTCTGACTGCGGTTTCAAAACCATGCACCAGAATCCACTTCTTTCAACTCAGTAATACATTTTGGATGTGTACCTAGAGTTTAAAGCAGAAAAAACGGAACTTTTAGAATTTTCATTTTTTGACCAAAACGACAGCCCCGGGGGTTATAAACATGTTTATATGGTTGTGATTTTTTTTTCTGACTGCGGTTTCAAAACCATGCACCAGAATCCACTTCTTTCAACTCACTTATACATTTTGGATGTGTACCTAGAGTTTAAAGCAGAAAAAACGGAACTTTTAGAATTTTCATTTTTTGACCAAAACGACAGCCCCGGGGGTTATAAACATGTTGATATGGATGTGATTTTTTTTCTTACTGCGGTTTCAAAACCATGCACCAGAATCCACTTCTTTCAACTCAGTAATACATTTTGGATGTGTATCTAGATTTTAAAGCAGAAAAAAACTGAACTTTTAGAATTTTCATTTTTTGACCAAAACGACAGCCCCGGGGGTTATTAACATGTTGATATGGTTGTGATTTTTTTTCTGACTGCGGTTTCAAAACCATGCACCAGAATCCACTTCTTTCAACTCAGTAATACATTTTGGATGTGTACCTAGAGTTTAAAGCAGAAAAAACGGAACTTTTAGAATTTTCATTTTTTGACCAAAACGACAGCCCCGGGGGTTATAAACATGTTGATATGGTTGTGATTTTTTTTCTGACTGCGGTTTAAAATCCATGCACCAGAATCCACTTCTTTCAACTCAGTTATACATTTTGGATGTGTACCTAGAGTTTAAAGCAGAAAAAACGGAACTTTTAGAATTTTCATTTTTTGACCAAAACGACAGCCCCGGGAGTTATTAACATGTTGATATGGTTGTGATTTTTTTTCTGACTGCGGTTTCAAAACCATGCACCAGAATCCACTTCTTTCAACTCAGTAATACATTTTGGATGTGTACCTAGAGTTTAAAGCAGAAAAAACGGAACTTTTAGAATTTTCATTTTTTGACCAAAACGACAGCCCCGGGAGTTATTAACATGTTGATATGGTTGTGATTTTTTTTCTGACTGTGGTTTCAAAACCATGCACCAGAATCCACTTCTTTCAACTCAGTAATACATTTTGGATGTGTACCTAGAGTTTAAAGCAGAAAAAACGGAACTTTTAGAATTTTCATTTTTTGACCAAAACGACAGCCCCGGGGGTTATTAACATGTTGATATGGTTGTGATTTTTTTTCTGACTGCGGTTTCAAAACCATGCACCAGAATCCACTTCTTTCAACTCAGTAATACATTTTGGATGTGTACCTAGAGTTTAAAGCAGAAAAAACGGAACTTTTAGAATTTTCATTTTTTGACCAAAACGACAGCCCCGGGGGTTATAAACATGTTGATATGGTTGTGATTTTTTTTCTGACTGCGGTTTCAAATCCATGCACCAGAATCCACTTCTTTCAACTCAGTTATACATTTTGGATGTGTACCTAGAGTTTAAAGCAGAAAAAACGGAACTTTTAGAATTTTCATTTTTTGACCAAAACGACAGCCCCGGGAGTTATTAACATGTTGATATGGTTGTGATTTTTTTTCTGACTGCGGTTTCAAAACCATGCACCAGAATCCACTTCTTTCAACTCAGTAATACATTTTGGATGTGTACCTAGAGTTTAAAGCAGAAAAAACGGAACTTTTAGAATTTTCATTTTTTGACCAAAACGACAGCCCCGGGGGTTATAAACATGTTGATATGGATGTGATTTTTTTTATGACTGCGGTTTCAAAACCATGCTCCAGAATCCACTTCTTTCAACTCAGTAATACATTTTGGATGTGTACCTAGAGTTTAAAGCAGAAAAAACGGAACTTTTAGAATTTTCATTTTTTGACCAAAACGACAGACCCGGGAGTTATAAACATGTTGATATGGTTGTGATTTTTTTTCTGACTGCGGTTTCAAAACCATGCACCAGAATCCACTTCTTTCAACTCAGTAATACATTTTGGATGTGTACCTAGAGTTTAAAGCAGAAAAAACGGAACTTTTAGAATTTTCATTTTTTTAACAAAACGACAGCCCCGGGGGTTATAAACATGTTTATATGGTTGTGATTTTTTTTTCTGACTGCGGTTTCAAAACCATGCACCAGAATCCACTTCTTTCAACTCACTTATACATTTTGGATGTGTACCTAGAGTTTAAAGCAGAAAAAACGGAACTTTTAGAATTTTCATTTTTTGACCAAAACGACAGCCCCGGGGGTTATAAACATGTTGATATGGATGTGATTTTTTTTCTTACTGCGGTTTCAAAACCATGCACCAGAATCCACTTCTTTCAACTCAGTAATACATTTTGGATGTGTATCTAGATTTTAAAGCAGAAAAAAACGGAACTTTTAGAATTTTCATTTTTTGACCAAAACGACAGCCCCGGGGGTTATTAACATGTTGATATGGTTGTGATTTTTTTTCTGACTGCGGTTTCAAAACCATGCACCAGAATCCACTTCTTTCAACTCAGTAATACATTTTGGATGTGTACCTAGAGTTTAAAGCAGAAAAAACGGAACTTTTAGAATTTTAATTTTTTGACC
The DNA here is from genome assembly GCF_055691185.1 of Crinia signifera. Lineage (NCBI taxonomy): Eukaryota > Metazoa > Chordata > Amphibia > Anura > Myobatrachidae > Crinia > Crinia signifera. The sequence goes on from NC_139222.1 coordinate 34,812,570, forward strand.
AAAACGACAGCCCCGGGGGTTATAAACATGTTGATATGGTTGTGATTTTTTTTCTGACTGCGGTTTCAAATCCATGCACCAGAATCCACTTCTTTCAACTCAGTTATACATTTTGGATGTGTACCTAGAGTTTAAAGCAGAAAAAACGGAACTTTTAGAATTTTCATTTTTTGACCAAAACGACAGCCCCGGGAGTTATTAACATGTTGATATGGTTGTGATTTTTTTTCTGACTGCGGTTTCAAAACCATGCACCAGAATCCACTTCTTTCAACTCAGTAATACATTTTGGATGTGTACCTAGAGTTTAAAGCAGAAAAAACGGAACTTTTAGAATTTTCATTTTTTGACCAAAACGACAGCCCCGGGAGTTATTAACATGTTGATATGGTTGTGATTTTTTTTCTGACTGCGGTTTCAAAACCATGCACCAGAATCCACTTCTTTCAACTCAGTAATACATTTTGGATGTGTACCTAGAGTTTAAAGCAGAAAAAACGGAACTTTTAGAATTTTCATTTTTTGACCAAAACGACAGCCCCGGGGGTTATTAACATGTTGATATGGTTGTGATTTTTTTTCTGACTGCGGTTTCAAAACCATGCACCAGAATCCACTTCTTTCAACTCAGTAATACATTTTGGATGTGTACCTAGAGTTTAAAGCAGAAAAAACGGAACTTTTAGAATTTTCATTTTTTGACCAAAACGACAGCCCCGGGGGTTATAAACATGTTGATATGGTTGTGATTTTTTTTTCTGACTGCGGTTTCAAAACCATGCACCAGAATCCACTTCTTTCAACTCAGTAATACATTTTGGATGTGTACCTAGAGTTTAAAGCAGAAAAAATGGAACTTTTAGAATTTTCATTTTTTTGACCAAAACGACAGCCCCGGGGGTTATAAACATGTTGATATGGTTGTGATTTTTTTTCTGACTGCGGTTTCAAAACCATGCACCAGAATCCACTTCTTTCAACTCAGTAATACATTTTGAATGTGTACCTAGAGTTTAAAGCAGAAAAAACGGAACTTTTAGAATTTTCATTTTTTGACCAAAACGACAGCCCCGGGGGTTATAAACATGTTGATATGGTTGTGATTTTTTTTCTGACTGCGGTTTCAAATCCATGCACCAGAATCCACTTCTTTCAACTCAGTTATACATTTTGGATGTGTACCTAGAGTTTAAAGCAGAAAAAACGGAACTTTTAGAATTTTCATTTTTTGACCAAAACGACAGCCCCGGGGGTTATAAACATGTTGATATGGATGTGATTTTTTTTTCTTACTGCGGTTTCAAAACCATGCACCAGAATCCACTTCTTTCAACTCAGTAATACATTTTGGATGTGTACCTAGATTTTAAAGCAGAAAAAAACGGAACTTTTAGAATTTTCATTTTTTGACCAAAACGACAGCCCCGGGGGTTATTAACATGTTGATATGGTTGTGATTTTTTTTCTGACTGCGGTTTTAAAACCATGCACCAAAATCCACTTCTTTCAACTCAGTAATACATTTTGGATGTGTACCTAGAGTTTAAAGCAGAAAAAACGGAACTTTTAGAATTTTAATTTTTTGACCAAAACGACAGCCCCGGGGGTTATTAACATGTTGATATGGTTGTGATTTTTTTTCTGACTGCGGTTTCAAAACCATGCACCAGAATCCACTTCTTTCAACTCAGTAATACATTTTGGATGTGTACCTAGAGTTTAAAGCAGAAAAAACGGAACTTTTAGAATTTTCATTTTTTGACCAAAACGACAGCCCCGGGGGTTATAAACATGTTGATATGGTTGTGATTTTTTTTCTGACTGCGGTTTCAAATCCATGCACCAGAATCCACTTCTTTCAACTCAGTTATACATTTTGGATGTGTACCTAGAGTTTAAAGCAGAAAAAACGGAACTTTTAGAATTTTCATTTTTTGACCAAAACGACAGCCCCGGGAGTTATTAACATGTTGATATGGTTGTGATTTTTTTTCTGACTGCGGTTTCAAAACCATGCACCAGAATCCACTTCTTTCAACTCAGTAATACATTTTGGATGTGTACCTAGAGTTTAAAGCAGAAAAAAACGGAACTTTTAGAATTTTCATTTTTTGACCAAAACGACAGCCCCGGGGGTTATAAACATGTTGATATGGATGTGATTTTTTTTATGACTGCGGTTTCAAAACCATGCTCCAGAATCCACTTCTTTCAACTCAGTAATACATTTTGGATGTGTACCTAGAGTTTAAAGCAGAAAAAACGGAACTTTTAGAATTTTCATTTTTTGACCAAAACGACAGACCCGGGAGTTATAAACATGTTGATATGGTTGTGATTTTTTTTCTGACTGCGGTTTCAAAACCATGCACCAGAATCCACTTCTTTCAACTCAGTAATACATTTTGGATGTGTACCTAGAGTTTAAAGCAGAAAAAACGGAACTTTTAGAATTTTCATTTTTTGACCAAAACGACAGCCCCGGGGGTTATAAACATGTTTATATGGTTGTGATTTTTTTTTCTGACTGCGGTTTCAAAACCATGCACCAGAATCCACTTCTTTCAACTCACTTATACATTTTGGATGTGTACCTAGAGTTTAAAGCAGAAAAAACGGAACTTTTAGAATTTTCATTTTTTGACCAAAACGACAGCCCCGGGGGTTATAAACATGTTGATATGGATGTGATTTTTTTTCTTACTGCGGTTTCAAAACCATGCACCAGAATCCACTTCTTTCAACTCAGTAATACATTTTGGATGTGTATCTAGATTTTAAAGCAGAAAAAAACGGAACTTTTAGAATTTTCATTTTTTGACCAAAACGACAGCCCCGGGGGTTATTAACATGTTGATATGGTTGTGATTTTTTTTCTGACTGCGGTTTCAAAACCATGCACCAGAATCCACTTCTTTCAACTCAGTAATACATTTTGGATGTGTACCTAGAGTTTAAAGCAGAAAAAACGGAACTTTTAGAATTTTAATTTTTTGACCAAAACGACAGCCCCGGGGGTTATAAACATGTTGATATGGTTGTGATTTTTTTTCTGACTGCGGTTTCAAATCCATGCACCAGAATCCACTTCTTTCAACTCAGTTATACATTTTGGATGTGTACCTAGAGTTTAAAGCAGAAAAAACGGAACTTTTAGAATTTTCATTTTTTGACCAAAACGACAGCCCCGGGAGTTATTAACATGTTGATATGGTTGTGATTTTTTTTCTGACTGCGGTTTCAAAACCATGCACCAGAATCCACTTCTTTCAACTCAGTAATACATTTTGGATGTGTACCTAGAGTTTAAAGCAGAAAAAACGGAACTTTTAGAATTTTCATTTTTTGACCAAAACGACAGCCCCGGGAGTTATTAACATGTTGATATGGTTGTGATTTTTTTTCTGACTGCGGTTTCAAAACCATGCACCAGAATCCACTTCTTTCAACTCAGTAATACATTTTGGATGTGTACCTAGAGTTTAAAGCAGAAAAAACGGAACTTTTAGAATTTTCATTTTTTGACCAAAACGACAGCCCCGGGGGTTATTAACATGTTGATATGGTTGTGATTTTTTTTCTGACTGCGGTTTCAAAACCATGCACCAGAATCCACTTCTTTCAACTCAGTAATACATTTTGGATGTGTACCTAGAGTTTAAAGCAGAAAAAACGGAACTTTTAGAATTTTCATTTTTTGACCAAAACGACAGCCCCGGGGGTTATAAACATGTTGATATGGTTGTGATTTTTTTTCTGACTGCGGTTTCAAAACCATGCACCAGAATCCACTTCTTTCAACTCAGTAATACATTTTGGATGTGTACCTAGAGTTTAAAGCAGAAAAAATGGAACTTTTAGAATTTTCATTTTTTTGACCAAAACGACAGCCCCGGGAGTTATAAACATGTTGATATGGTTGTGATTTTTTTTCTGACTGCGGTTTCAAAACCATGCACCAGAATCCACTTCTTTCAACTCAGTAATACATTTTGAATGTGTACCTAGAGTTTAAAGCAGAAAAAACGGAACTTTTAGAATTTTCATTTTTTGACCAAAACGACAGCCCCGGGGGTTATAAACATGTTGATATGGTTGTGATTTTTTTTCTGACTGCGGTTTCAAAACCATGCACCAGAATCCACTTCTTTCAACTCAGTTATACATTTTGGATGTGTACCTAGAGTTTAAAGCAGAAAAAACGGAACTTTTAGAATTTTCATTTTTTGACCAAAACGACAGCCCCGGGGGTTATAAACATGTTGATATGGATGTGATTTTTTTTCTTACTGCGGTTTCAAAACCATGCACCAGAATCCACTTCTTTCAACTCAGTAATACATTTTGGATGTGTACCTAGATTTTAAAGCAGAAAAAAACGGAACTTTTAGAATTTTCATTTTTTGACCAAAACGACAGCCCTGGGGGTTATTAACATGTTGATATGGTTGTGATTTTTTTTCTGACTGCGGTTTTAAAACCATGCACCAAAATCCACTTCTTTCAACTCAGTAATACATTTTGGATGTGTACCTAGAGTTTAAAGCAGAAAAAACGGAACTTTTAGAATTTTAATTTTTTGACCAAAACGACAGCCCCGGGGGTTATTAACATGTTGATATGGTTGTGATTTTTTTTCTGACTGCGGTTTCAAAACCATGCACCAGAATCCACTTCTTTCAACTCAGTAATACATTTTGGATGTGTACCGAGAGTTTAAAGCAGAAAAAACGGAACTTTTAGAATTTTCATTTTTTGACCAAAACGACAGCCCCGGGGGTTATTAACATGTTGATATGGTTGTGATTTTTTTTCTGACTGCGGTTTCAAAACCATGCACCAGAATCCACTTCTTTCAACTCAGTAATACATTTTGGATGTGTACCTAGAGTTTAAAGCAGAAAAAACGGAACTTTTAGAATTTTCATTTTTTGACCAAAACGACAGCCTCGGGGGTTATAAACATGTTGATATGGTTGTGATTTTTTTTCTGACTGCGGTTTCAAAACCATGCACCAGAATCCACTTCTTTCAACTCAGTTATACATTTTGGATGTGTACCTAGAGTTTAAAGCAGAAAAAACAGAACTTTTAGAATTTTCATTTTTTGTCCAAAACGACAGCCCCGGGGGTTATAAACATGTTGATATGGATGTGATTTTTTTTATGACTGCGGTTTCAAAACCATGCTCCAGAATCCACTTCTTTCAACTCAGTAATACATTTTGGATGTGTACCTAGAGTTTAAAGCAGAAAAAACTGAACTTTTAGAATTTTCATTTTTGACCAAAACGACAGCCCCGGGGGTTATTAACATGTTGATATGGTTGTGATTTTTTTTCTGACTGCGGTTTTAAAACCATGCACCAGAATCCACTTCTTTCAACTCAGTAATACATTTTGGATGTGTACCTAGAGTTTAAAGCAGAAAAAACTGAACTTTTAGAATTTTCATTTTTTGACCAAAACGACAGCCCCGGGGGTTATAAACATGTTGATATGGTTGTGATTTTTTTTCTGACTGCGGTTTCAAAACCATGCACCAGAATCCACTTCTTTCAACTCAGTAATACATTTTGGATGTGTACCTAGAGTTTAAAGCAGAAAAAACAGAACTTTTAGAATTTTCATTTTTTGACCAAAACGACAGCCCCGGGGGTTATAAACATGTTGATATGGTTGTGATTTTTTTTCTGACTGCGGTTTCAAAACCATGCACCAGAATCCACTTCTTTCAACTCAGTTATACATTTTGGATGTGTACCTAGAGTTTAAAGCAGAAAAAACAGAACTTTTAAAATTTTCATTTTTTGTCCAAAACGACAGCCCCGGGGGTTATAAACATGTTGATATGGATGTAATTTTTTTTATGACTGCGGTTTCAAAACCATGCTCCAGAATCCACTTCTTTCAACTCAGTAATACATTTTGGATGTGTACCTAGAGTTTAAAGCAGAAAAAACGGAACTTTTAGAATTTTCATTTTTTGACCAAAACGACAGCCCCGGGGGTTATTAACATGTTGATATGGTTGTGATTTTTTTTCTGACTGCGGTTTCAAAACCATGCACCAGAATCCACTTCTTTCAACTCAGTAATACATTTTGGATGTGTACCTAGAGTTTAAAGCAGAAAAAACTGAACTTTTAGAATTTTCATTTTTTGACCAAAACGACAGCCCCGGGGGTTATTAACATGTTGATATGGCTGTGATTTTTTTTCTGACTGCGGTTTCAAAACCATGCACCAGAATCCACTTCTTTCAACTCAGTAATACATTTTGGATGTGTACCTAGAGTTTAAAGCAGAAAAAACGGAACTTTTAGAATTTTCATTTTTTGACCAAAACGACAGCCCCGGGGGTTATAAACATGTTGATATGGTTGTGATTTTTTTTCTGACTGCGGTTTCAAAACCATGCACCAGAATCCACTTCTTTCAACTCAGTTATACATTTTGGATGTGTACCTAGAGTTTAAAGCAGAAAAAACGGAACTTTTAGAATTTTCATTTTTTGACCAAAACGACAGCCCCGGGGGATTATAAATATGTTGATATGGATGTGATTTTTTTTATGACTGCGGATTCAAAACCATGCTCCAGAATCCACTTCTTTCAACTCAGTAATACATTTTGGATGTGTACCTAGAGTTTAAAGCAGAAAAAACGGAGCTTTTAGAATTTTCATTTTTTGACCAAAACGACAGCCCCGGGGGTTATTAACATGTTGATATGGTTGTGATTTTTTTTCTGACTGCGGTTTCAAAACCATGCACCAGAATCCACTTCTTTCAACTCAGTAATACATTTTGGATGTGTACCTAGAGTTTAAAGCAGAAAAAACGGAACTTTTAGAATTTTCATTTTTTGACCAAAACGACAGCCCCGGGGGTTATAAACATGTTGATATGGTTGTGATTTTTTTTCTGACTGCGGTTTTAAAACCATGCACCAGAATCCACTTCTTTCAACTCAGTTATACATTTTGGATGTGTACCTAGAGTTTAAAGCAGAAAAAACGGAACTTTTAGAATTTTCATTTTTTGACCAAAACGACAGCCCCGGGGGTTATAAACATGTTGATATGGATGTGATTTTTTTTATGACTGCGGTTTCAAAACCATGCTCCAGAATCCACTTCTTTCAACTCAGTAATACATTTTGGATGTGTACCTAGAGTTTAAAGCAGAAAAAACGGAACTTTTAGAATTTTCATTTTTGGACCAAAACGACAGCCCCGGGGGTTATTAACATGTTGATATGGTTGTGATTTTTTTCTGACTGCGGTTTCAAAACCATGCACCAGAATCCACTTCTTTCAACTCAGTAATACATTTTGGATGTGTACCTAGAGTTTAAAGCAGAAAAAAACGGAACTTTTAGAATTTTCATTTTTGGACCAAAACGACAGCCCCGGGGGTTATAAACATGTTGATATGGTTGTGATTTTTTTTCTGACTGCGGTTTCAAAACCATGCACCAGAATCCACTTCTTTCAACTCAGTAATACATTTTGGATGTGTACCTAGAGTTTAAAGCAGAAAAAACTGAACTTTTAGAATTTTCATTTTTTTACCAAAACGACAGCCCCGGGGGTTATTAACATGTTGATATGGCTGTGATTTTTTTTCTGACTGCGGTTTCAAAACCATGCACCAGAATCCACTTCTTTCAACTCAGTAATACATTTTGGATGTGTACCTAGAGTTTAAAGCAGAAAAAAACTGAACTTTTAGAATTTTCATTTTTTGACCAAAACGACAGCCCCGGGGGTTATAAACATGTTGATATGGTTGTGATTTTTTTTCTGACTGCGGTTTCAAAACCATGCACCAGAATCCACTTCTTTCAACTCAGTAATACATTTTGGATGTGTACCTAGAGTTTAAAGCAGAAAAAACGGAACTTTTAGAATTTTCATTTTTTGACCAAAACGACAGCCCCGGGAGTTATTAACATGTTGATATGGTTGTGATTTTTTTTCTGACTGTGGTTTCAAAACCATGCACCAGAATCCACTTCTTTCAACTCAGTAATACATTTTGGATGTGTACCTAGAGTTTAAAGCAGAAAAAACTGAACTTTTAGAATTTTCATTTTTTGACCAAAACGACAGCCCCGGGGGTTATAAACATGTTGATATGGTTGTGATTTTTTTTCTGACTGCGGTTTCAAATCCATGCACCAGAATCCACTTCTTTCAACTCAGTTATACATTTTGGATGTGTACCTAGAGTTTAAAGCAGAAAAAACGGAACTTTTAGAATTTTCATTTTTTGACCAAAACGACAGCCCCGGGAGTTATTAACATGTTGATATGGTTGTGATTTTTTTTCTGACTGCGGTTTCAAAACCATGCACCAGAATCCACTTCTTTCAACTCAGTAATACATTTTGGATGTGTACCTAGAGTTTAAAGCAGAAAAAACGGAACTTTTAGAATTTTCATTTTTTGACCAAAACGACAGCCCCGGGAGTTATTAACATGTTGATATGGTTGTGATTTTTTTTCTGACTGCGGTTTCAAAACCATGCACCAGAATCCACTTCTTTCAACTCAGTAATACATTTTGGATGTGTACCTAGAGTTTAAAGCAGAAAAAATGGAACTTTTAGAATTTTCATTTTTTTGACCAAAACGACAGCCCCGGGAGTTATTAACATGTTGATATGGTTGTGATTTTTTTTCTGACTGCGGTTTCAAAACCATGCACCAGAATCCACTTCTTTCAACTCAGTAATACATTTTGGATGTGTACCTAGAGTTTAAAGCAGAAAAAATGGAACTTTTAGAATTTTCATTTTTTTGACCAAAACGACAGCCCCGGGGGTTATAAACATGTTGATATGGTTGTGATTTTTTTTCTGACTGCGGTTTCAAAACCATGCACCAGAATCCACTTCTTTCAACTCAGTAATACATTTTGGATGTGTACCTAGAGTTTAAAGCAGAAAAAACGGAACTTTTAGAATTTTCATTTTTTGACCAAAACGACAGCCCCGGGGGTTATAAACATGTTGATATGGTTGTGATTTTTTTTCTGACTGCGGTTTCAAATCCATGCACCAGAATCCACTTCTTTCAACTCAGTTATACATTTTGGATGTGTACCTAGAGTTTTAAGCAGAAAAAACGGAACTTTTAGAATTTTCATTTTTTGACCAAAACGACAGCCCCGGGGGTTATAAACATGTTGATATGGATGTGATTTTTTTTCTTACTGCGGTTTCAAAACCGTGCACCAGAATCCACTTCTTTCAACTCAGTAATACATTTTGGATGTGTACCTAGATTTTAAAGCAGAAAAAAACGGAACTTTTAGAATTTTCATTTTTTGACCAAAACGACAGCCCCGGGGGTTATTAACATGTTGATATGGTTGTGATTTTTTTTCTGACTGCGGTTTTAAAACCATGCACCAAAATCCACTTCTTTCAACTCAGTAATACATTTTGGATGTGTACCTAGAGTTTAAAGCAGAAAAAACGGAACTTTTAGAATTTTAATTTTTTGACCAAAACGACAGCCCCGGGGGTTATTAACATGTTGATATGGTTGTGATTTTTTTTCTGACTGCGGTTTCAAAACCATGCACCAGAATCCACTTCTTTCAACTCAGTAATACATTTTGGATGTGTACCTAGAGTTTAAAGCAGAAAAAACGGAACTTTTAGAATTTTCATTTTTTGACCAAAACGACAGCCCCGGGGGTTATTAACATGTTGATATGGTTGTGATTTTTTTTCTGACTGCGGTTTCAAAACCATGCACCAGAATCCACTTCTTTCAACTCAGTAATACATTTTGGATGTGTACCTAGAGTTTAAAGCAGAAAAAACGGAACTTTTAGAATTTTCATTTTTTGACCAAAACGACAGCCCCGGGGGTTATAAACATGTTGATATGGTTGTGATTTTTTTTCTGACTGCGGTTTCAAAACCATGCACCAGAATCCACTTCTTTCAACTCAGTAATACATTTTGGATGTGTACCTAGAGTTTAAAGCAGAAAAACGGAACTTTTAGAATTTTCATTTTTTGACCAAAACGACAGCCCCGGGGGTTATAAACATGTTGATATGGTTGTGATTTTTTTTCTGACTGCGGTTTCAAAACCATGCACCAGAATCCACTTCTTTCAACTCAGTTATGCATTTTGGATGTGTACCTAGAGTTTAAAGCAGAAAAAACAGAACTTTTAGAATTTTCATTTTTTGTCCAAAACGACAGCCCCGGGGGTTATTAACATGTTGATATGGTTGTGATTTTTTTTCTGACTGCGGTTTCAAAACCATGCACCAGAATCCACTTCTTTCAACTCAGTAATACATTTTGGATGTGTACCTAGAGTTTAAAGCAGAAAAAACGGAACTTTTAGAATTTTCATTTTTTGACCAAAACGACAGCCCCGGGGGTTATAAACATGTTGATATGGTTGTGATTTTTTTCTGACTGCGGTTTCAAAACCATGCACCAGAATCCACTTCTTTCAACTCAGTAATACATTTTGGATGTGTACCTAGAGTTTAAAGCAGAAAAAACGGAACTTTTAGAATTTTCATTTTTTGACCAAAATGACAGCCCCGGGGGTTATAAACATGTTTATATGGTTGTGATTTTTTTTCTGACTGCGGTTTCAAAACCATGCACCAGAATCCACTTCTTTCAACTCAGTTATACATTTTGGATGTGTACCTAGAGTTTAAAGCAGAAAAAACTGAACTTTTAGAATTTTCATTTTTTGACCAAAACGACAGCCCCGGGGGTTATAAACATGTTGATATGGATGTGATTTTTTTTATGACTGCGGTTTCAAAACCATGCTCCAGAATCCACTTCTTTCAACTCAGTAATACATTTTGGATGTGTACCTAGAGTTTAAAGCAGAAAAAACGGAACTTTTAGAATTTTCATTTTTTGACCAAAACGACAGACCCGGGAGTTATAAACATGTTGATATGGTTGTGATTTTTTTTCTGACTGCGGTTTCAAAACCATGCACCAGAATCCACTTCTTTCAACTCAGTAATACATTTTGGATGTGTACCTAGAGTTTAAAGCAGAAAAAACGGAACTTTTAGAATTTTCATTTTTTGACCAAAACGACAGCCCCGGGGGTTATAAACATGTTTATATGGTTGTGATTTTTTTTCTGACTGCGGTTTCAAAACCATGCACCAGAATCCACTTCTTTCAACTCACTTATACATTTTGGATGTGTACCTAGAGTTTAAAGCAGAAAAAACGGAACTTTTAGAATTTTCATTTTTTGACCAAAACGACAGCCCCGGGGGTTATAAACATGTTGATATGGATGTGATTTTTTTTCTTACTGCGGTTTCAAAACCATGCACCAGAATCCACTTCTTTCAACTCAGTAATACATTTTGGATGTGTATCTAGATTTTAAAGCAGAAAAAAACGGAACTTTTAGAATTTTCATTTTTTGACCAAAACGACAGCCCCGGGGGTTATTAACATGTTGATATGGTTGTGATTTTTTTTCTGACTGCGGTTTCAAAACCATGCACCAGAATCCACTTCTTTCAACTCAGTAATACATTTTGGATGTGTACCTAGAGTTTAAAGCAGAAAAAACGGAACTTTTAGAATTTTCATTTTTTGACCAAAACGACAGCCCCGGGGGTTATAAACATGTTGATATGGTTGTGATTTTTTTTCTGACTGCGGTTTCAAATCCATGCACCAGAATCCACTTCTTTCAACTCAGTTATACATTTTGGATGTGTACCTAGAGTTTAAAGCAGAAAAAACGGAACTTTTAGAATTTTCATTTTTTGACCAAAACGACAGCCCCGGGAGTTATTAACATGTTGATATGGTTGTGATTTTTTTTCTGACTGCGGTTTCAAAACCATGCACCAGAATCCACTTCTTTCAACTCAGTAATACATTTTGGATGTGTACCTAGAGTTTAAAGCAGAAAAAACGGAACTTTTAGAATTTTCATTTTTTGACCAAAACGACAGCCCCGGGAGTTATTAACATGTTGATATGGTTGTGATTTTTTTTCTGACTGCGGTTTCAAAACCATGCACCAGAATCCACTTCTTTCAACTCAGTAATACATTTTGGATGTGTACCTAGAGTTTAAAGCAGAAAAAACGGAACTTTTAGAATTTTCATTTTTTGACCAAAACGACAGCCCCGGGGGTTATTAACATGTTGATATGGTTGTGATTTTTTTTCTGACTGCGGTTTCAAAACCATGCACCAGAATCCACTTCTTTCAACTCAGTAATACATTTTGGATGTGTACCTAGAGTTTAAAGCAGAAAAAACGGAACTTTTAGAATTTTCATTTTTTGACCAAAACGACAGCCCCGGGGGTTATAAACATGTTGATATGGTTGTGATTTTTTTTCTGACTGCGGTTTCAAAACCATGCACCAGAATCCACTTCTTTCAACTCAGTAATACATTTTGGATGTGTACCTAGAGTTTAAAGCAGAAAAAATGGAACTTTTAGAATTTTCATTTTTTTGACCAAAACGACAGCCCCGGGGGTTATAAACATGTTGATATGGTTGTGATTTTTTTTCTGACTGCGGTTTCAAAACCATGCACCAGAATCCACTTCTTTCAACTCAGTAATACAATTTGAATGTGTACCTAGAGTTTAAAGCAGAAAAAACGGAACTTTTAGAATTTTCATTTTTTGACCAAAACGACAGCCCCGGGGGTTATAAACATGTTGATATGGTTGTGATTTTTTTTCTGACTGCGGTTTCAAATCCATGCACCAGAATCCACTTCTTTCAACTCAGTTATACATTTTGGATGTGTACCTAGAGTTTAAAGCAGAAAAAACGGAACTTTTAGAATTTTCATTTTTTGACCAAAACGACAGCCCCGGGGGTTATAAACATGTTGATATGGATGTGATTTTTTTTCTTACTGCGGTTTCAAAACCATGCACCAGAATCCACTTCTTTCAACTCAGTAATACATTTTGGATGTGTACCTAGATTTTAAAGCAGAAAAAAACGGAACTTTTAGAATTTTCATTTTTTGACCAAAACGACAGCCCCGGGGGTTATAAACATGTTGATATGGTTGTGATTTTTTTTCTGACTGCGGTTTCAAAACCATGCACCAGAATCCACTTCTTTCAACTCAGTAATACATTTTGGATGTGTACCTAGAGTTTAAAGCAGAAAAAATGGAACTTTTAGAATTTTCATTTTTTTGACCAAAACGACAGCCCCGGGGGTTATAAACATGTTGATATGGTTGTGATTTTTTTTCTGACTGCGGTTTCAAAACCATGCACCAGAATCCACTTCTTTCAACTCAGTAATACATTTTGAATGTGTACCTAGAGTTTAAAGCAGAAAAAACGGAACTTTTAGAATTTTCATTTTTTGACCAAAACGACAGCCCCGGGGGTTATAAACATGTTGATATGGTTGTGATTTTTTTTCTGACTGCGGTTTCAAATCCATGCACCAGAATCCACTTCTTTCAACTCAGTTATACATTTTGGATGTGTACCTAGAGTTTAAAGCAGAAAAAACGGAACTTTTAGAATTTTCATTTTTTGACCAAAACGACAGCCCCGGGGGTTATAAACATGTTGATATGGATGTGATTTTTTTTCTTACTGCGGTTTCAAAACCATGCACCAGAATCCACTTCTTTCAACTCAGTAATACATTTTGGATGTGTACCTAGATTTTAAAGCAGAAAAAAACGGAACTTTTAGAATTTTCATTTTTTGACCAAAACGACAGCCCCGGGGGTTATTAACATGTTGATATGGTTGTGATTTTTTTTCTGACTGCGGTTTTAAAACCATGCACCAAAATCCACTTCTTTCAACTCAGTAATACATTTTGGATGTGTACCTAGAGTTTAAAGCAGAAAAAAATGAACTTTTAGAATTTTAATTTTTTGACCAAAACGACAGCCCCGGGGGTTATTAACATGTTGATATGGTTGTGATTTTTTTTCTGACTGCGGTTTCAAAACCATGCACCAGAATCCACTTCTTTCAACTCAGTAATACATTTTGGATGTGTACCTAGAGTTTAAAGCAGAAAAAACGGAACTTTTAGAATTTTCATTTTTTGACCAAAACGACAGCCCCGGGGGTTATTAACATGTTGATATGGTTGTGATTTTTTTTTTTGACTGCGGTTTCAAAACCATGCACCAGAATCCACTTCTTTCAACTCAGTAATACATTTTGGATGTGTACCTAGAGTTTAAAGCAGAAAAAACGGAACTTTTAGAATTTTCATTTTTTGACCAAAACGACAGCCCCGGGGGTTATAAACATGTTGATATGGTTGTGATTTTTTTTCTGACTGCGGTTTCAAAACCATGCACCAGAATCCACTTCTTTCAACTCAGTTATACATTTTGGATGTGTACCTAGAGTTTAAAGCAGAAAAAACAGAACTTTTAGAATTTTCATTTTTTGTCCAAAACGACAGCCCCGGGGGTTATAAACATGTTGATATGGATGTGATTTTTTTTATGACTGCGGTTTCAAAACCATGCTCCAGAATCCACTTCTTTCAACTCAGTAATACATTTTGGATGTGTACCTAGAGTTTAAAGCAGAAAAAACTGAACTTTTAGAATTTTCATTTTTGACCAAAACGACAGCCCCGGGGGTTATTAACATGTTGATATGGTTGTGATTTTTTTTCTGACTGCGGTTTTAAAACCATGCACCAGAATCCACTTCTTTCAACTCAGTAATACATTTTGGATGTGTACCTAGAGTTTAAAGCAGAAAAAACGGAACTTTTAGAATTTTCATTTTTTGACCAAAACGACAGCCCCGGGGGTTATAAACATGTTGATATGGTTGTGATTTTTTTTCTGACTGCGGTTTCAAAACCATGCACCAGAATCCACTTCTTTCAACTCAGTAATACATTTTGGATGTGTACCTAGAGTTTAAAGCAGAAAAAACGGAACTTTTAGAATTTTCATTTTTTGACCAAAACGACAGCCCCGGGGGTTATAAACATGTTGATATGGTTGTGATTTTTTTTCTGACTGCGGTTTCAAAACCATGCACCAGAATCCACTTCTTTCAACTCAGTTATACATTTTGGATGTGTACCTAGAGTTTAAAGCAGAAAAAACAGAACTTTTAGAATTTTCATTTTTTGTCCAAAACGACAGCCCCGGGGGTTATAAACATGTTGATATGGATGTAATTTTTTTTATGACTGCGGTTTCAAAACCATGCTCCAGAATCCACTTCTTTCAACTCAGTAATACATTTTGGATGTGTACCTAGAGTTTAAAGCAGAAAAAACGGAACTTTTAGAATTTTCATTTTTTGACCAAAACGACAGCCCCGGGGGTTATTATCATGTTGATATGGTTGTGATTTTTTTTCTGACTGCGGTTTCAAAACCATGCACCAGAATCCACTTCTTTCAACTCAGTAATACATTTTGGATGTGTACCTAGAGTTTAAAGCAGAAAAAACGGAACTTTTAGAATTTTCATTTTTTGACCAAAACGACAGCCCCGGGGGTTATAAACATGTTGATATGGTTGTGATTTTTTTCTGACTGCGGTTTCAAAACCATGCACCAGAATCCACTTCTTTCAACTCAGTAATACATTTTGGATGTGTACCTAGAGTTTAAAGCAGAAAAAACGGAACTTTTAGAATTTTCATTTTTTGACCAAAACGACAGCCCCGGGGGTTATAAACATGCTTATATGGTTGTGATTTTTTTTCTGACTGCGGTTTCAAAACCATGCACCAGAATCCACTTCTTTCAACTCAGTTATACATTTTGGATGTGTACCTAGAGTTTAAAGCAGAAAAAACGGAACTTTTAGAATTTTCATTTTTTGACCAAAACGACAGCCCCGGGGGTTATAAACATGTTGATATGGATGTGATTTTTTTTATGACTGCGGTTTCAAAACCATGCTCCAGAATCCACTTCTTTCAACTCAGTAATACATTTTGGATGTGTACCTAGAGTTTAAAGCAGAAAAAACGGAACTTTTAGAATTTTCATTTTTTGACCAAAACGACAGACCCGGGAGTTATAAACATGTTGATATGGTTGTGATTTTTTTTCTGACTGCGGTTTCAAAACCATGCACCAGAATCCACTTCTTTCAACTCAGTAATACATTTTGGATGTGTACATAGAGTTTAAAGCAGAAAAAACTGAACTTTTAGAATTTTCATTTTTTGACCAAAACGACAGCCCCGGGGGTTATAAACATGTTTATATGGTTGTGATTTTTTTCTGACTGCGGTTTCAAAACCATGCACCAGAATCCACTTCTTTCAACTCAGTTATACATTTTGGATGTGTACCTAGAGTTTAAAGCAGAAAAAACTGAACTTTTAGAATTTTCATTTTTTGACCAAAACGACAGCTCCGGGGGTTATAAACATGTTGATATGGATGTGATTTTTTTTCTTACTGCGGTTTCAAAACCATGCACCAGAATCCACTTCTTTCAACTCAGTAATACATTTTGGATGTGTACCTAGAGTTTAAAGCAGAAAAAATGGAACTTTTAGAATTTTCATTTTTTTGACCAAAACGACAGCCCCGGGGGTTATAAACATGTTGATATGGTTGTGATTTTTTTTCTGACTGCGGTTTCAAAACCATGCACCAGAATCCACTTCTTTCAACTCAGTAATACATTTTGAATGTGTACCTAGAGTTTAAAGCAGAAAAAACGGAACTTTTAGAATTTTCATTTTTTGACCAAAACGACAGCCCCGGGGGTTATAAACATGTTGATATGGTTGTGATTTTTTTTCTGACTGCGGTTTCAAATCCATGCACCAGAATCCACTTCTTTCAACTCAGTTATACATTTTGGATGTGTACCTAGAGTTTAAAGCAGAAAAAACGGAACTTTTAGAATTTTCATTTTTTGACCAAAACGACAGCCCCGGGGGTTATAAACATGTTGATATGGATGTGATTTTTTTTCTTACTGCGGTTTCAAAACCATGCACCAGAATCCACTTCTTTCAACTCAGTAATACATTTTGGATGTGTACCTAGATTTTAAAGCAGAAAAAAACGGAACTTTTAGAATTTTCATTTTTTGACCAAAACGACAGCCCCGGGGGTTATTAACATGTTGATATGGTTGTGATTTTTTTTCTGACTGCGGTTTTAAAACCATGCACCAAAATCCACTTCTTTCAACTCAGTAATACATTTTGGATGTGTACCTAGAGTTTAAAGCAGAAAAAACTGAACTTTTAGAATTTTAATTTTTTGACCAAAACGACAGCCCCGGGGGTTATTAACATGTTGATATGGTTGTGATTTTTTTTCTGACTGCGGTTTCAAAACCATGCACCAGAATCCACTTCTTTCAACTCAGTAATACATTTTGGATGTGTACCTAGAGTTTAAAGCAGAAAAAACGGAACTTTTAGAATTTTCATTTTTTGACCAAAACGACAGCCCCGGGGGTTATTAACATGTTGATATGGTTGTGATTTTTTTTTTTGACTGCGGTTTCAAAACCATGCACCAGAATCCACTTCTTTCAACTCAGTAATACATTTTGGATGTGTACCTAGAGTTTAAAGCAGAAAAAACGGAACTTTTAGAATTTTCATTTTTTGACCAAAACGACAGCCCCGGGGGTTATAAACATGTTGATATGGTTGTGATTTTTTTTCTGACTGCGGTTTCAAAACCATGCACCAGAATCCACTTCTTTCAACTCAGTTATACATTTTGGATGTGTACCTAGAGTTTAAAGCAGAAAAAACAGAACTTTTAGAATTTTCATTTTTTGTCCAAAACGACAGCCCCGGGGGTTATAAACATGTTGATATGGATGTGATTTTTTTTATGACTGCGGTTTCAAAACCATGCTCCAGAATCCACTTCTTTCAACTCAGTAATACATTTTGGATGTGTACCTAGAGTTTAAAGCAGAAAAAACTGAACTTTTAGAATTTTCATTTTTGACCAAAACGACAGCCCCGGGGGTTATTAACATGTTGATATGGTTGTGATTTTTTTTCTGACTGCGGTTTTAAAACCATGCACCAGAATCCACTTCTTTCAACTCAGTAATACATTTTGGATGTGTACCTAGAGTTTAAAGCAGAAAAAACGGAACTTTTAGAATTTTCATTTTTTGACCAAAACGACAGCCCCGGGGGTTATAAACATGTTGATATGGTTGTGATTTTTTTTCTGACTGCGGTTTCAAAACCATGCACCAGAATCCACTTCTTTCAACTCAGTAATTCATTTTGGATGTGTACCTAGAGTTTAAAGCAGAAAAAACGGAACTTTTAGAATTTTCATTTTTTGACCAAAACGACAGCCCCGGGGGTTATAAACATGTTGATATGGTTGTGATTTTTTTTCTGACTGCGGTTTCAAAACCATGCACCAGAATCCACTTCTTTCAACTCAGTTATACATTTTGGATGTGTACCTAGAGTTTAAAGCAGAAAAAACAGAACTTTTAGAATTTTCATTTTTTGTCCAAAACGACAGCCCCGGGGGTTATAAACATGTTGATATGGATGTAATTTTTTTTATGACTGCGGTTTCAAAACCATGCTCCAGAATCCACTTCTTTCAACTCAGTAATACATTTTGGATGTGTACCTAGAGTTTAAAGCAGAAAAAACGGAACTTTTAGAATTTTCATTTTTTGACCAAAACGACAGCCCCGGGGGTTATTATCATGTTGATATGGTTGTGATTTTTTTTCTGACTGCGGTTTCAAAACCATGCACCAGAATCCACTTCTTTCAACTCAGTAATACATTTTGGATGTGTACCTAGAGTTTAAAGCAGAAAAAACGGAACTTTTAGAATTTTCATTTTTTGACCAAAACGACAGCCCCGGGGGTTATAAACATGTTGATATGGTTGTGATTTTTTTCTGACTGCGGTTTCAAAACCATGCACCAGAATCCACTTCTTTCAACTCAGTAATACATTTTGGATGTGTACCTAGAGTTTAAAGCAGAAAAAACGGAACTTTTAGAATTTTCATTTTTTGACCAAAACGACAGCCCCGGGGGTTATAAACATGCTTATATGGTTGTGATTTTTTTTCTGACTGCGGTTTCAAAACCATGCACCAGAATCCACTTCTTTCAACTCAGTTATACATTTTGGATGTGTACCTAGAGTTTAAAGCAGAAAAAACGGAACTTTTAGAATTTTCATTTTTTGACCAAAACGACAGCCCCGGGGGTTATAAACATGTTGATATGGATGTGATTTTTTTTATGACTGCGGTTTCAAAACCATGCTCCAGAATCCACTTCTTTCAACTCAGTAATACATTTTGGATGTGTACCTAGAGTTTAAAGCAGAAAAAACGGAACTTTTAGAATTTTCATTTTTTGACCAAAACGACAGACCCGGGAGTTATAAACATGTTGATATGGTTGTGATTTTTTTTCTGACTGCGGTTTCAAAACCATGCACCAGAATCCACTTCTTTCAACTCAGTAATACATTTTGGATGTGTACATAGAGTTTAAAGCAGAAAAAACTGAACTTTTAGAATTTTCATTTTTTGACCAAAACGACAGCCCCGGGGGTTATAAACATGTTTATATGGTTGTGATTTTTTTCTGACTGCGGTTTCAAAACCATGCACCAGAATCCACTTCTTTCAACTCAGTTATACATTTTGGATGTGTACCTAGAGTTTAAAGCAGAAAAAACTGAACTTTTAGAATTTTCATTTTTTGACCAAAACGACAGCTCCGGGGGTTATAAACATGTTGATATGGATGTGATTTTTTTTCTTACTGCGGTTTCAAAACCATGCACCAGAATCCACTTCTTTCAACTCAGTAATACATTTTGGATGTGTACCTAGATTTTAAAGCAGAAAAAAACGGAACTTTTAGAATTTTCATTTTTTGACCAAAACGACAGCCCCGGGGGTTATTAACATGTTGATATGGTTGTGATTTTTTTCTGACTGCGGTTTTAAAACCATGCACCAAAATCCACTTCTTTCAACTCAGTAATACATTTTGGATGTGTACCTAGAGTTTAAAGCAGAAAAAACGGAACTTTTAGAATTTTAATTTTTTGACCAAAACGACAGCCCCGGGGTTATTAACATGTTGATATGGTTGTGATTTTTTTTCTGACTGCGGTTTCAAAACCATGCACCAGAATCCACTTCTTTCAACTCAGTAATACATTTTGGATGTGTACCTAGAGTTTAAAGCAGAAAAAACGGAACTTTTAGAATTTTCATTTTTTGACCAAAACGACAGCCCCGGGGGTTATTAACATGTTGATATGGTTGTGATTTTTTTTTTTGACTGCGGTTTCAAAACCATGCACCAGAATCCACTTCTTTCAACTCAGTAATACATTTTGGATGTGTACCTAGAGTTTAAAGCAGAAAAAACGGAACTTTTAGAATTTTCATTTTTTGACCAAAACGACAGCCCCGGGGGTTATAAACATGTTGATATGGTTGTGATTTTTTTTCTGACTGCGGTTTCAAAACCATGCACCAGAATCCACTTCTTTCAACTCAGTTATACATTTTGGATGTGTACCTAGAGTTTAAAGCAGAAAAAACAGAACTTTTAGAATTTTCATTTTTTGTCCAAAACGACAGCCCCGGGGGTTATAAACATGTTGATATGGATGTGATTTTTTTTATGACTGCGGTTTCAAAACCATGCTCCAGAATCCACTTCTTTCAACTCAGTAATACATTTTGGATGTGTACCTAGAGTTTAAAGCAGAAAAAACTGAACTTTTAGAATTTTCATTTTTGACCAAAACGACAGCCCCGGGGGTTATTAACATGTTGATATGGTTGTGATTTTTTTTCTGACTGCGGTTTTAAAACCATGCACCAGAATCCACTTCTTTCAACTCAGTAATACATTTTGGATGTGTACCTAGAGTTTAAAGCAGAAAAAACGGAACTTTTAGAATTTTCATTTTTTGACCAAAACGACAGCCCCGGGGGTTATAAACATGTTGATATGGTTGTGATTTTTTTTCTGACTGCGGTTTCAAAACCATGCACCAGAATCCACTTCTTTCAACTCAGTAATACATTTTGGATGTGTACCTAGAGTTTAAAGCAGAAAAAACGGAACTTTTAGAATTTTCATTTTTTGACCAAAACGACAGCCCCGGGGGTTATAAACATGTTGATATGGTTGTGATTTTTTTTCTGACTGCGGTTTCAAAACCATGCACCAGAATCCACTTCTTTCAACTCAGTTATACATTTTGGATGTGTACCTAGAGTTTAAAGCAGAAAAAACAGAACTTTTAGAATTTTCATTTTTTGTCCAAAACGACAGCCCCGGGGGTTATAAACATGTTGATATGGATGTAATTTTTTTTATGACTGCGGTTTCAAAACCATGCTCCAGAATCCACTTCTTTCAACTCAGTAATACATTTTGGATGTGTACCTAGAGTTTAAAGCAGAAAAAACGGAACTTTTAGAATTTTCATTTTTTGACCAAAACGACAGCCCCGGGGGTTATTATCATGTTGATATGGTTGTGATTTTTTTTCTGACTGCGGTTTCAAAACCATGCACCAGAATCCACTTCTTTCAACTCAGTAATACATTTTGGATGTGTACCTAGAGTTTAAAGCAGAAAAAACGGAACTTTTAGAATTTTCATTTTTTGACCAAAACGACAGCCCCGGGGGTTATAAACATGTTGATATGGTTGTGATTTTTTTCTGACTGCGGTTTCAAAACCATGCACCAGAATCCACTTCTTTCAACTCAGTAATACATTTTGGATGTGTACCTAGAGTTTAAAGCAGAAAAAACGGAACTTTTAGAATTTTCATTTTTTGACCAAAACGACAGCCCCGGGGGTTATAAACATGCTTATATGGTTGTGATTTTTTTTCTGACTGCGGTTTCAAAACCATGCACCAGAATCCACTTCTTTCAACTCAGTTATACATTTTGGATGTGTACCTAGAGTTTAAAGCAGAAAAAACGGAACTTTTAGAATTTTCATTTTTTGACCAAAACGACAGCCCCGGGGGTTATAAACATGTTGATATGGATGTGATTTTTTTTATGACTGCGGTTTCAAAACCATGCTCCAGAATCCACTTCTTTCAACTCAGTAATACATTTTGGATGTGTACCTAGAGTTTAAAGCAGAAAAAACGGAACTTTTAGAATTTTCATTTTTTGACCAAAACGACAGACCCGGGAGTTATAAACATGTTGATATGGTTGTGATTTTTTTTCTGACTGCGGTTTCAAAACCATGCACCAGAATCCACTTCTTTCAACTCAGTAATACATTTTGGATGTGTACATAGAGTTTAAAGCAGAAAAAACTGAACTTTTAGAATTTTCATTTTTTGACCAAAACGACAGCCCCGGGGGTTATAAACATGTTTATATGGTTGTGATTTTTTTCTGACTGCGGTTTCAAAACCATGCACCAGAATCCACTTCTTTCAACTCAGTTATACATTTTGGATGTGTACCTAGAGTTTAAAGCAGAAAAAACTGAACTTTTAGAATTTTCATTTTTTGACCAAAACGACAGCTCCGGGGGTTATAAACATGTTGATATGGATGTGATTTTTTTTCTTACTGCGGTTTCAAAACCATGCACCAGAATCCACTTCTTTCAACTCAGTAATACATTTTGGATGTGTACCTAGATTTTAAAGCAGAAAAAAACGGAACTTTTAGAATTTTCATTTTTTGACCAAAACGACAGCCCCGGGGGTTATTAACATGTTGATATGGTTGTGATTTTTTTCTGACTGCGGTTTTAAAACCATGCACCAAAATCCACTTCTTTCAACTCAGTAATACATTTTGGATGTGTACCTAGAGTTTAAAGCAGAAAAAACGGAACTTTTAGAATTTTAATTTTTTGACCAAAACGACAGCCCCGGGGTTATTAACATGTTGATATGGTTGTGATTTTTTTTCTGACTGCGGTTTCAAAACCATGCACCAGAATCCACTTCTTTCAACTCAGTAATACATTTTGGATGTGTACCTAGAGTTTAAAGCAGAAAAAACGGAACTTTTAGAATTTTCATTTTTTGACCAAAACGACAGCCCCGGGGGTTATTAACATGTTGATATGGTTGTGATTTTTTTTCTGACTGCGGTTTCAAAACCATGCACCAGAATCCACTTCTTTCAACTCAGTAATACATTTTGGATGTGTACCTAGAGTTTAAAGCAGAAAAAACGGAACTTTTAGAATTTTCATTTTTTGACCAAAACGACAGCCCCGGGGGTTATAAACATGTTGATATGGTTGTGATTTTTTTTCTGACTGCGGTTTCAAAACCATGCACCAGAATCCACTTCTTTCAACTCAGTTATACATTTTGGATGTGTACCTAGAGTTTAAAGCAGAAAAAACAGAACTTTTAGAATTTTCATTTTTTGTCCAAAACGACAGCCCCGGGGGTTATAAACATGTTGATATGGATGTGATTTTTTTTATGACTGCGGTTTCAAAACCATGCTCCAGAATCCACTTCTTTCAACTCAGTAATACATTTTGGATGTGTACCTAGAGTTTAAAGCAGAAAAAACTGAACTTTTAGAATTTTCATTTTTTGACCAAAACGACAGCCCCGGGGGTTATTAACATGTTGATATGGTTGTGATTTTTTTTCTGACTGCGGTTTTAAAACCATGCACCAGAATCCACTTCTTTCAACTCAGTAATACATTTTGGATGTGTACCTAGAGTTTAAAGCAGAAAAAACGGAACTTTTAGAATTTTCATTTTTTGACCAAAACGACAGCCCCGGGGGTTATAAACATGTTGATATGGTTGTGATTTTTTTTCTGACTGCGGTTTCAAAACCATGCACCAGAATCCACTTCTTTCAACTCAGTAATACATTTTGGATGTGTACCTAGAGTTTAAAGCAGAAAAAACGGAACTTTTAGAATTTTCATTTTTTGACCAAAACGACAGCCCCGGGGGTTATAAACATGTTGATATGGTTGTGATTTTTTTTCTGACTGCGGTTTCAAAACCATGCACCAGAATCCACTTCTTTCAACTCAGTTATACATTTTGGATGTGTACCTAGAGTTTAAAGCAGAAAAAACAGAACTTTTAGAATTTTCATTTTTTGTCCAAAACGACAGCCCCGGGGGTTATAAACATGTTGATATGGATGTGATTTTTTTTATGACTGCGGTTTCAAAACCATGCTCCAGAATCCACTTCTTTCAACTCAGTAATACATTTTGGATGTGTACCTAGAGTTTAAAGCAGAAAAAACGGAACTTTTAGAATTTTAATTTTTTGACCAAAACGACAGCCCCGGGGGTTATTAACATGTTGATATGGTTGTGATTTTTTTTCTGACTGCGGTTTCAAAACCATGCACCAGAATCCACTTCTTTCAACTCAGTAATACATTTTGGATGTGTACCTAGAGTTTAAAGCAGAAAAAACTGAACTTTTAGAATTTTCATTTTTTGACCAAAACGACAGCCCCGGGGGTTATAAACATGTTGATATGGTTGTGATTTTTTTCTGACTGCGGTTTCAAAACCATGCACCAGAATCCACTTCTTTCAACTCAGTAATACATTTTGGATGTGTACCTAGAGTTTAAAGCAGAAAAAACGGAACTTTTAGAATTTTCATTTTTTGACCAAAACGACAGCCCCGGGGGTTATAAACATGTTTATATGGTTGTGATTTTTTTTCTGACTGCGGTTTCAAAACCATGCACCAGAATCCACTTCTTTCAACTCAGTTATACATTTTGGATGTGTACCTAGAGTTTAAAGCAGAAAAAACGGAACTTTTAGAATTTTCATTTTTTGACCAAAACGACAGCCCCGGGGGTTATAAACATGTTGATATGGATGTGATTTTTTTTCTGACTGCGGTTTCAAAACCATGCACCAGAATCCACTTCTTTCAACTCAGTAATACATTTTGGATGTGTACCTAGAGTTTAAAGCAGAAAAACGGAACTTTTAGAATTTTCATTTTTTGACCAAAACGACAGCCCCGGGGGTTATTAACATGTTGATATGGTTGTGATTTTTTTTCTGACTGCGGTTTCAAAACCATGCACCAGAATCCACTTCTTTCAACTCAGTAATACATTTTGGATGTGTACCTAGAGTTTAAAGCAGAAAAAACGGAACTTTTAGAATTTTCATTTTTTGACCAAAACGACAGCCCCGGGGGTTATTAACATGTTTATATGGTTGTGATTATTTTTCTGACTGCGGTTTCAAAACCATGCACCAGAATCCACTTCTTTCAACTCAGTTATACATTTTGGATGTGTACCTAGAGTTTAAAGCAGAAAAAACTGAACTTTTAGAATTTTCATTTTTTGACCAAAACGACAGACCCGGGGGTTATAAACATGTTGATATGGTTGTGATTTTTTTTTCTGACTGCGGTTTCAAAACCATGCACCAGAATCCACTTCTTTCAACTCAGTAATACATTTTGGATGTGTACCTAGAGTTTAAAGCAGAAAAAACTGAACTTTTAGAATTTTCATTTTTTGACCAAAACGACAGCCCCGGGGGTTATAAACATGTTGATATGGTTGTGATTTTTTTTCTGACTGCGGTTTCAAAACCATGCACCAGAATCCACTTCTTTCAACTCAGTAATACATTTTGGATGTGTACATAGAGTTTAAAGCAGAAAAAACGGAACTTTTAGAATTTTCATTTTTTGACCAAAACGACAGCCCCGGGGGTTATTAACATGTTGATATGGTTGTGATTTTTTTTCTGACTGCGGTTTCAAAACCATGCACCAGAATCCACTTCTTTCAACTCAGTTATACATTTTGGATGTGTACCTAGAGTTTAAAGCAGAAAAAACGGAACTTTTAGAATTTTCATTTTTTGACCAAAACGACAGCCCCGGGGGTTATTAACATGTTGATATGGTTGTGATTTTTTTTCTGACTGCGGTTTCAAAACCATGCACCAGAATCCACTTCTTTCAACTCAGTAATACATTTTGGATGTGTACCTAGAGTTTAAAGCAGAAAAAACTGAACTTTTAGAATTTTCATTTTTTGACCAAAACGACAGCCCCGGGGAATATTAACATGTTGATATGGTTGTGATTTTTTTTCTGACTGCGGTTTCAAAACCATGCACCAGAATCCACTTCTTTCAACTCAGTAATACATTTTGGATGTGTACCTAGAGTTTAAAGCAGAAAAAATGGAACTTTTAGAATATTCATTTTTTGACCAAAACGACAGCCCCGGGGGTTATAAACATGTTGATATGGTTGTGATTTTTTTTCTGACTGCGGTTTCAAAACCATGCACCAGAATCCACTTCTTTCAACTAAGTAATACATTTTGGATGTGTACCTAGAGTTTAAAGCAGAAAAAACGGAACTTTTAGAATTTTCATTTTTTGACCAAAACGACAGCCCCGTGGGTTATTAACATGTTGATATGGTTGTGATTTTTTTTCTGACTGCGGTTTCAAAACCATGCACCAGAATCCACTTCTTTCAACTCAGTAATATATTTTGGATGTGTACCTAGAGTTTAAAGCAGCAAAAACGGAACTTTTAGAATTTTAATTTTTTGACCAAAACGACAGCCCCGGGGGTTATAAACATGTTGATATGGTTGTGATTTTTTTTCTGACTGCGGTTTCAAAACCATGCACCAGAATCCACTTCTTTCAACTCAGTAATACATTTTGGATGTGTACCTAGAGTTTAAAGCAGAAAAAACGGAACTTTTAGAATTTTCATTTTTTGACCAAAACGACAGCCCCGGGGGTTATAAACATGTTGATATGGTTGTGATTTTTTTTCTGACTGCGGTTTCAAAACCATGCACCAGAATCCACTTCTTTCAACTAAGTAATACATTTTGGATGTGTACCTAGAGTTTAAAGCAGAAAAAACGGAACTTTTAGAATTTTCATTTTTTGACCAAAACGACAGCCCCGGGGGTTATTAACATGTTGATATGGTTGTGATTTTTTTTCTGACTGCGGTTTCAAAACCATGCACCAGAATCCACTTCTTTCAACTCAGTAATACATTTTGGATGTGTACCTAGAGTTTAAAGCAGAAAAAACTGAACTTTTAGAATTTTCATTTTTGGACCAAAACGACAGCCCCGGGGGTTATAAACATGTTGATATGGTTGTGATTTTTTTTATGACTGCGGTTTCAAAACCATGCACCAGAATCCACTTCTTTCAACTCAGTTATACATTTTGGATGTGTACCTAGAGTTTAAAGCAGAAAAAACGGAACTTTTAGAATTTTCATTTTTTGACCAAAACGACAGCCCCGGGGGTTATAAACATGTTGATATGGATGTGATTTTTTTTATGACTGCGGTTTCAAAACCATGCTCCAGAATCCACTTCTTTCAACTCAGTAATACATTTTGGATGTGTACCTAGAGTTTAAAGCAGAAAAAACGGAACTTTTAGAATTTTCATTTTTGGACCAAAACGACAGCCCCGGGGGTTATTAACATGTTGATATGGTTGTGATTTTTTTTCTGACTGCGGTTTCAAAACCATGCACCAGAATCCACTTCTTTCAACTCAGTAATACATTTTGGATGTGTACCTAGAGTTTAAAGCAGAAAAAACTGAACTTTTAGAATTTTCATTTTTTGACCAAAACGACAGCCCCGGGGGTTATTAACATGTTGATATGGCTGTGATTTTTTTTCTGACTGCGGTTTCAAAACCATGCACCAGAATCCACTTCTTTCAACTCAGTAATACATTTTGGATGTGTACCTAGAGTTTAAAGCAGAAAAAACTGAACTTTTAGAATTTTCATTTTTTGACCAAAACGACAGCCCCGGGGGTTATAAACATGTTGATATGGTTGTGATTTTTTTTCTGACTGCGGTTTCAAAACCATGCACCAGAATCCACTTCTTTCAACTCAGTAATACATTTTGGATGTGTACCTAGAGTTTAAAGCAGAAAAAACGGAACTTTTAGAATTTTCATTTTTTGACCAAAACGACAGCCCCGGGAGTTATTAACATGTTGATATGGTTGTGATTTTTTTTCTGACTGCGGTTTCAAAACCATGCACCAGAATCCACTTCTTTCAACTCAGTAATACATTTTGGATGTGTACCTAGAGTTTAAAGCAGAAAAAACGGAACTTTTAGAATTTTCATTTTTTGACCAAAACGACAGCCCCGGGGGTTATAAACATGTTGATATGGTTGTGATTTTTTTTCTGACTGCGGTTTCAAAACCATGCACCAGAATCCACTTCTTTCAACTCAGTAATACATTTTGGATGTGTACCTAGAGTTTAAAGCAGAAAAAACGGAACTTTTAGAATTTTCATTTTTTGACCAAAACGACAGCCCCGGGGGTTATAAACATGTTGATATGGTTGTGATTTTTTTTCTGACTGCGGTTTCAAAACCATGCACCAGAATCCACTTCTTTCAACTCAGTTATACATTTTGGATGTGTACCTAGAGTTTAAAGCAGAAAAAACAGAACTTTTAGAATTTTCATTTTTTGTCCAAAACGACAGCCCCGGGGGTTATAAACATGTTGATATGGATGTGATTTTTTTTATGACTGCGGTTTCAAAACCATGCTCCAGAATCCACTTCTTTCAACTCAGTAATACATTTTGGATGTGTACCTAGAGTTTAAAGCAGAAAAAACGGAACTTTTAGAATTTTAATTTTTTGACCAAAACGACAGCCCCGGGGGTTATTAACATGTTGATATGGTTGTGATTTTTTTTCTGACTGCGGTTTCAAAACCATGCACCAGAATCCACTTCTTTCAACTCAGTAATACATTTTGGATGTGTACCTAGAGTTTAAAGCAGAAAAAACTGAACTTTTAGAATTTTCATTTTTTGACCAAAACGACAGCCCCGGGGGTTATAAACATGTTGATATGGTTGTGATTTTTTTCTGACTGCGGTTTCAAAACCATGCACCAGAATCCACTTCTTTCAACTCAGTAATACATTTTGGATGTGTACCTAGAGTTTAAAGCAGAAAAAACGGAACTTTTAGAATTTTCATTTTTTGACCAAAACGACAGCCCCGGGGGTTATAAACATGTTTATATGGTTGTGATTTTTTTTCTGACTGCGGTTTCAAAACCATGCACCAGAATCCACTTCTTTCAACTCAGTTATACATTTTGGATGTGTACCTAGAGTTTAAAGCAGAAAAAACGGAACTTTTAGAATTTTCATTTTTTGACCAAAACGACAGCCCCGGGGGTTATAAACATGTTGATATGGATGTGATTTTTTTTCTGACTGCGGTTTCAAAACCATGCACCAGAATCCACTTCTTTCAACTCAGTAATACATTTTGGATGTGTACCTAGAGTTTAAAGCAGAAAAACGGAACTTTTAGAATTTTCATTTTTTGACCAAAACGACAGCCCCGGGGGTTATTAACATGTTGATATGGTTGTGATTTTTTTTCTGACTGCGGTTTCAAAACCATGCACCAGAATCCACTTCTTTCAACTCAGTAATACATTTTGGATGTGTACCTAGAGTTTAAAGCAGAAAAAACGGAACTTTTAGAATTTTCATTTTTTGACCAAAACGACAGCCCCGGGGGTTATTAACATGTTTATATGGTTGTGATTATTTTTCTGACTGCGGTTTCAAAACCATGCACCAGAATCCACTTCTTTCAACTCAGTTATACATTTTGGATGTGTACCTAGAGTTTAAAGCAGAAAAAACGGAACTTTTAGAATTTTCATTTTTTGACCAAAACGACAGACCCGGGGGTTATAAACATGTTGATATGGTTGTGATTTTTTTTTCTGACTGCGGTTTCAAAACCATGCACCAGAATCCACTTCTTTCAACTCAGTAATACATTTTGGATGTGTACCTAGAGTTTAAAGCAGAAAAAACTGAACTTTTAGAATTTTCATTTTTTGACCAAAACGACAGCCCCGGGGGTTATAAACATGTTGATATGGTTGTGATTTTTTTTCTGACTGCGGTTTCAAAACCATGCACCAGAATCCACTTCTTTCAACTCAGTAATACATTTTGGATGTGTACATAGAGTTTAAAGCAGAAAAAACGGAACTTTTAGAATTTTCATTTTTTGACCAAAACGACAGCCCCGGGGGTTATTAACATGTTGATATGGTTGTGATTTTTTTTCTGACTGCGGTTTCAAAACCATGCACCAGAATCCACTTCTTTCAACTCAGTTATACATTTTGGATGTGTACCTAGAGTTTAAAGCAGAAAAAACGGAACTTTTAGAATTTTCATTTTTTGACCAAAACGACAGCCCCGGGGGTTATTAACATGTTGATATGGTTGTGATTTTTTTTCTGACTGCGGTTTCAAAACCATGCACCAGAATCCACTTCTTTCAACTCAGTAATACATTTTGGATGTGTACCTAGAGTTTAAAGCAGAAAAAACTGAACTTTTAGAATTTTCATTTTTTGACCAAAACGACAGCCCCGGGGAATATTAACATGTTGATATGGTTGTGATTTTTTTTCTGACTGCGGTTTCAAAACCATGCACCAGAATCCACTTCTTTCAACTCAGTAATACATTTTGGATGTGTACCTAGAGTTTAAAGCAGAAAAAATGGAACTTTTAGAATATTCATTTTTTGACCAAAACGACAGCCCCGGGGGTTATAAACATGTTGATATGGTTGTGATTTTTTTTCTGACTGCGGTTTCAAAACCATGCACCAGAATCCACTTCTTTCAACTAAGTAATACATTTTGGATGTGTACCTAGAGTTTAAAGCAGAAAAAACGGAACTTTTAGAATTTTCATTTTTTGACCAAAACGACAGCCCCGTGGGTTATTAACATGTTGATATGGTTGTGATTTTTTTTCTGACTGCGGTTTCAAAACCATGCACCAGAATCCACTTCTTTCAACTCAGTAATATATTTTGGATGTGTACCTAGAGTTTAAAGCAGCAAAAACGGAACTTTTAGAATTTTAATTTTTTGACCAAAACGACAGCCCCGGGGGTTATAAACATGTTGATATGGTTGTGATTTTTTTTCTGACTGCGGTTTCAAAACCATGCACCAGAATCCACTTCTTTCAACTCAGTAATACATTTTGGATGTGTACCTAGAGTTTAAAGCAGAAAAAACGGAACTTTTAGAATTTTCATTTTTTGACCAAAACGACAGCCCCGGGGGTTATAAACATGTTGATATGGTTGTGATTTTTTTTCTGACTGCGGTTTCAAAACCATGCACCAGAATCCACTTCTTTCAACTAAGTAATACATTTTGGATGTGTACCTAGAGTTTAAAGCAGAAAAAACGGAACTTTTAGAATTTTCATTTTTTGACCAAAACGACAGCCCCGGGGGTTATTAACATGTTGATATGGTTGTGATTTTTTTTCTGACTGCGGTTTCAAAACCATGCACCAGAATCCACTTCTTTCAACTCAGTTATACATTTTGGATGTGTACCTAGAGTTTAAAGCAGAAAAAACGGAACTTTTAGAATTTTCATTTTTTGACCAAAACGACAGCCCCGGGGGTTATAAACATGTTGATATGGATGTGATTTTTTTTATGACTGCGGTTTCAAAACCATGCTCCAGAATCCACTTCTTTCAACTCAGTAATACATTTTGGATGTGTACCTAGAGTTTAAAGCAGAAAAAACGGAACTTTTAGAATTTTCATTTTTGGACCAAAACGACAGCCCCGGGGGTTATTAACATGTTGATATGGTTGTGATTTTTTTTCTGACTGCGGTTTCAAAACCATGCACCAGAATCCACTTCTTTCAACTCAGTAATACATTTTGGATGTGTACCTAGAGTTTAAAGCAGAAAAAACTGAACTTTTAGAATTTTCATTTTTTGACCAAAACGACAGCCCCGGGGGTTATTAACATGTTGATATGGCTGTGATTTTTTTTCTGACTGCGGTTTCAAAACCATGCACCAGAATCCACTTCTTTCAACTCAGTAATACATTTTGGATGTGTACCTAGAGTTTAAAGCAGAAAAAACTGAACTTTTAGAATTTTCATTTTTTGACCAAAACGACAGCCCCGGGGGTTATAAACATGTTGATATGGTTGTGATTTTTTTTCTGACTGCGGTTTCAAAACCATGCACCAGAATCCACTTCTTTCAACTCAGTAATACATTTTGGATGTGTACCTAGAGTTTAAAGCAGAAAAAACGGAACTTTTAGAATTTTCATTTTTTGACCAAAACGACAGCCCCGGGAGTTATTAACATGTTGATATGGTTGTGATTTTTTTTCTGACTGCGGTTTCAAAACCATGCACCAGAATCCACTTCTTTCAACTCAGTAATACATTTTGGATGTGTACCTAGAGTTTAAAGCAGAAAAAACGGAACTTTTAGAATTTTCATTTTTTGACCAAAACGACAGCCCCGGGGGTTATTAACATGTTGATATGGTTGTGATTTTTTTTCTGACTGCGGTTTCAAAACCATGCACCAGAATCCACTTCTTTCAACTCAGTAATACATTTTGGATGTGTACCTAGAGTTTAAAGCAGAAAAAACGGAACTTTTAGAATTTTCATTTTTTGACCAAAACGACAGCCCCGGGGGTTATAAACATGTTGATATGGTTGTGATTTTTTTTCTGACTGCGGTTTCAAAACCATGCACCAGAATCCACTTCTTTCAACTCAGTAATACATTTTGGATGTGTACCTAGAGTTTAAAGCAGAAAAAACGGAACTTTTAGAATTTTCATTTTTTGACCAAAACGACAGCCCCGGGGGATATAAACATGTTGATATGGTTGTGATTTTTTTTCTGACTGCGGTTTCAAAACCATGCACCAGAATCCACTTCTTTCAACTCAGTAATACATTTTGGATGTGTACCTAGAGTTTAAAGCAGAAAAAAACGGAACTTTTAGAATTTTCATTTTTTGACCAAAACGACAGCCCCGGGGGTTATTAACATGTTGATATGGTTGTGATTTTTTTTCTGACTGCGGTTTCAAAACCATGCACCAGAATCCACTTCTTTCAACTCAGTAATACATTTTGGATGTGTACCTAGAGTTTAAAGCAGAAAAAATTGAACTTTTAGAATTTTCATTTTTTTGACCAAAACGACAGCCCCGGGGGTTATAAACATGTTGATATGGTTGTGATTTTTTTTCTGACTGCGGTTTCAAAACCATGCACCAGAATCCACTTCTTTCAACTCAGTAATACATTTTGGATGTGTACCTAGAGTTTAAAGCAGAAAAAATGGAACTTTTAGAATTTTCATTTTTTGACCAAAACGACAGCCCCGGGGGTTATAAACATGTTGATATGGTTGTGATTTTTTTTCTGACTGCGGTTTCAAATCCATGCACCAGAATCCACTTCTTTCAACTCAGTTATACATTTTGGATGTGTACCTAGAGTTTAAAGCAGAAAAAACGGAACTTTTAGAATTTTCATATTTTGACCAAAACGACAGCCCCGGGGGTTATAAACATGTTGATATGGATGTGATTTTTTTTCTTACTGCGGTTTCAAAACCATGCACCAGAATCCACTTCTTTCAACTCAGTAATACATTTTGGATGTGTACCTAGATTTTAAAGCAGAAAAAAACGGAACTTTTAGAATTTTCATTTTTTGACCAAAACGACAGCCCCGGGGGTTATTAACATGTTGATATGGTTGTGATTTTTTTTCTGACTGCGGTTTTAAAACCATGCACCAAAATCCACTTCTTTCAACTCAGTAATACATTTTGGATGTGTACCTAGAGTTTAAAGCAGAAAAAACGGAACTTTTAGAATTTTAATTTTTTGACCAAAACGACAGCCCCGGGGGTTATTAACATGTTGATATGGTTGTGATTTTTTTTCTGACTGCGGTTTCAAAACCATGCACCAGAATCCACTTCTTTCAACTCAGTAATACATTTTGGATGTGTACCTAGAGTTTAAAGCAGAAAAAACGGAACTTTTAGAATTTTCATTTTTTGACCAAAACGACAGCCCCGGGGGTTATTAACATGTTGATATGGTTGTGATTTTTTTTCTGACTGCGGTTTCAAAACCATGCACCAGAATCCACTTCTTTCAACTCAGTAATACATTTTGGATGTGTACCTAGAGTTTAAAGCAGAAAAAACGGAACTTTTAGAATTTTAATTTTTTGACCAAAACGACAGCCCCGGGGGTTATAAACATGTTGATATGGTTGTGATTTTTTTTCTGACTGCGGTTTCAAAACCATGCACCAGAATCCACTTCTTTCAACTCAGTTATACATTTTGGATGTGTACCTAGAGTTTAAAGCAGAAAAAACGGAACTTTTAGAATTTTCATTTTTTTACCAAAACGACAGCCCCGGGGGTTATTAACATGTTGATATGGTTGTGATTTTTTTTCTGACTGCGGTTTCAAAACCATGCACCAGAATCCACTTCTTTCAACTCAGTAATACATTTTGGATGTGTACCTAGAGTATAAAGCAGAAAAAACGGAACTTTTAGAATTTTCATTTTTTGACCAAAACGACAGCCCCGGGGGTTATAAACATGTTGATATGGTTGTGATTTTTTTTCTGACTGCGGTTTCAAAACCATGCACCAGAATCCACTTCTTTCAACTCAGTTATACATTTTGGATGTGTACCTAGAGTTTAAAGCAGAAAAAACGGAACTTTTAGAATTCTCATTTTTTGACCAAAACGACAGCCCCGGGGGATTATAAATATGTTGATATGGATGTGATTTTTTTTATGACTGCGGATTCAAAACCATGCTCCAGAATCCACTTCTTTCAACTCAGTAATACATTTTGGATGTGTACCTAGAGTTTAAAGCAGAAAAAACGGAACTTTTAGAATTTTTATTTTTTGACCAAAACGACAGCCCCGGGGGTTATTAACATGTTGATATGGTTGTGATTTTTTTTCTGACTGCGGTTTCAAAACCATGCACCAGAATCCACTTCTTTCAACTCAGTAATACATTTTGGATGTGTACCTAGAGTTTAAAGCAGAAAAAACTGAACTTTTAGAATTTTCATTTTTTGACCAAAACGACAGCCCCGGGGGTTATAAACATGTTGATATGGTTGTGATTTTTTTTCTGACTGCGGTTTCAAAACCATGCACCAGAATCCACTTCTTTCAACTCAGTAATACATTTTGGATGTGTACCTAGAGTTTAAAGCAGAAAAAACGGAACTTTTAGAATTTTCATTTTTTGACCAAAACGACAGCCCTGGGGGTTATTAACATGTTGATATGGTTGTGATTTTTTTTCTGACTGCGGTTTCAAAACCATGCACCAGAATCCACTTCTTTCAACTCAGTAATACATTTTGGATGTGTACCTAGAGTATAAAGCAGAAAAAACGGAACTTTTAGAATTTTCATTTTTTGACCAAAACGACAGCCCCGGGGGGTTATAAATATGTTGATATGGATGTGATTTTTTTTATGACTGCGGTTTCAAAACCATGCTCCAGAATCCACTTCTTTCAACTCAGTAATACATTTTGGATGTGTACCTAGAGTTTAAAGCAGAAAAAACTGAACTTTTAGAATTTTCATTTTTTGACCAAAACGACAGCCCCGGGGTTTTTTAACATGTTGATATGGTTGTGATTTTTTTTCTGACTGCGGTTTCAAAACCATGCACCAGAATCCACTTCTTTCAACTCAGTAATACATTTTGGATGTGTACCTAGAGTTTAAAGCAGAAAAAACGGAACTTTTAGAATTTTAATTTTTTGACCAAAATGACAGCGCCGGGGGTTATAAACATGTTGATATGGTTGTGATTTTTTTTCTGACTGCGGTTTCAAAACCATGCACCAGAATCCACTTCTTTCAACTCAGTAATACATTTTGGATGTGTACCTAGAGTTTAAAGCAGAAAAAAACGGAACTTTTAGAATTTTCATTTTTTGACCAAAACGACAGCCCCGGGGGTTATTAACATGTTGATATGGTTGTGATTTTTTTTCTGACTGCGGTTTCAAAACCATGCACCAGAATCCACTTCTTTCAACTCAGTTATACATTTTGGATGTGTACCTAGAGTTTAAAGCAGAAAAAACGGAACTTTTAGAATTTTCATTTTTTGACCAAAACGACAGCCCCGGGGGTTATAAACATGTTGATATGGATGTGATTTTTTTATGACTGCGGTTTCAAAACCATGCACCAGAAACCACTTCTTTCAACTCAGTAATACATTTTGGATGTGTACCTAGAGTTTAAAGCAGAAAAAACAGAACTTTTAGAATTTTCATTTTTTGACCAAAACGACAGCCCCGGGGGTTATTAACAGGTTGATATGGTTGTGATTTTTTTTCTGACTGCGGTTTCAAAACCATGCACCAGAATCCACTTCTTTCAACTCAGTAATACATTTTGGATGTGTACCTAGAGTTTAAAGCAGAAAAAACGGAACTTTTAGAATTTTCATTTTTTGACCAAAACGACAGCCCCGGGGGTTATTAACATGTTGATATGGTTGTGATTTTTTTTCTGACTGCGGTTTCAAAACCATGCACCAGAATCCACTTCTTTCAACTCAGTAATACATTTTGGATGTGTACCTAGAGTTTAAAGCAGAAAAAACAGAACTTTTAGAATTTTCATTTTTTGACCAAAACGACAGCCCCGGGGGTTATAAACATGTTGATATGGTTGTGATTTTTTTTCTGACTGCGGTTTCAAAACCATGCACCAGAATCCACTTCTTTCAACTCAGTAATACATTTTGGATGTGTACCTAGAGTTTAAAGCAGAAAAAATGGAACTTTTAGAATTTTCATTTTTTTGACCAAAACGACAGCCCCGGGGGTTATAAACATGTTGATATGGTTGTGATTTTTTTTCTGACTGCGGTTTCAAAACCATGCACCAGAATCCACTTCTTTCAACTCAGTAATACATTTTGGATGTGTACCTAGAGTTTAAAGCAGAAAAAACGGAACTTTTAGAATTTTCATTTTTTGACCAAAACTACAGCCCCGGGGGTTATAAACATGTTGATATGGTTGTGATTTTTTTTCTGACTGCGGTTTCAAATCCATGCACCAGAATCCACTTCTTTCAACTCAGTTATACATTTTGGATGTGTACCTAGAGTTTAAAGCAGAAAAAACGGAACTTTTAGAATTTTCATTTTTTGACCAAAACGACAGCCCCGGGGGTTATTAACATGTTGATATGGTTGTGATTTTTTTTCTGACTGCGGTTTCAAAACCATGCACCAGAATCCACTTCTTTCAACTCAGTAATACATTTTGGATGTGTACCTAGAGTTTAAAGCAGAAAAAACGGAACTTTTAGAATTTTCATTTTTTGACCAAAACTACAGCCCCGGGGGTTATAAACATGTTGATATGGTTGTGATTTTTTTTCTGACTGCGGTTTCAAATCCATGCACCAGAATCCACTTCTTTCAACTCAGTTATACATTTTGGATGTGTACCTAGAGTTTAAAGCAGAAAAAACGGAACTTTTAGAATTTTCATTTTTTGACCAAAACGACAGCCCCGGGGGTTATTAACATGTTGATATGGATGTGATTTTTTTTCTGACTGCGGTTTCAAAACCATGCACCAGAATCCACTTCTTTCAACTCAGTAATACATTTTGGATGTGTACCTAGATTTTAAAGCAGAAAAAACTGAACTTTTAGAATTTTCATTTTTTGACCAAAACGACAGCCCCGGGGGTTATTAACATGTTGATATGGTTGTGATTTTTTTTCTGACTGCGGTTTCAAAACCATGCACCAGATTCCACTTCTTTCAACTCAGTAATACATTTTGGATGTGTACCTAGAGTTTAAAGCCGAAAAAACGGAACTTTTAGAATTTTCATTTTTTGACCAAAACGACAGCCCCGGGGGTTATTAACATGTTGATATGGATGTGATTTTTTTTCTGACTGCGGTTTCAAAACCATGCACCAGAATCCACTTCTTTCAACTCAGTAATACATTTTGGATGTGTACCTAGATTTTAAAGCAGAAAAA
This sequence comes from Crinia signifera, assembly GCF_055691185.1. Classification (NCBI taxonomy): domain Eukaryota; kingdom Metazoa; phylum Chordata; class Amphibia; order Anura; family Myobatrachidae; genus Crinia; species Crinia signifera. The sequence goes on from NC_139222.1 coordinate 34,850,569, forward strand.
ACTGAACTTTTAGAATTTTCATTTTTTGACCAAAACGACAGCCCCGGGGGTTATTAACATGTTGATATGGTTGTGATTTTTTTTCTGACTGCGGTTTCAAAACCATGCACCAGATTCCACTTCTTTCAACTCAGTAATACATTTTGGATGTGTACCTAGAGTTTAAAGCCGAAAAAACGGAACTTTTAGAATTTTCATTTTTTGACCAAAACGATGTTAATAACCCCCGGGGCTGTCGTTTTGGTCAAAAAATGAAAATTCTAAAAGTTCCGTTTTTTTCCGCTTTAAACTCTAGGTACACATCCAAAATGTATTACTGAGTTGAAAGAAGTGGATTCTGGTGCATGGTTTTGAAACCGCAGTCAGAAAAAAAATAATACATAAGTACCAGATACCCTTCTCTCTTATTCTCTTCTTGTGTTATAAAAAAAGTGACTTTCGGAAAATGGCTGCCCCCATACCAAAGACAGTTTTTTCAAACAGTCTTTCCTATGGAGCAGCCATTTTCCGAAAGTCACTCACTGCTGCCTGGGTACCGTTTCAGACCCGTTCAGACCGCAAAAAAAACGGGTCTGAAACGTGTAGGACCCTGCTTTTTTACCGTTTTAAAATACCGGTTATTTTAAAACGGTAAATTCACTCTGGACCTTCCAGACCGCACATATTACCATTTTGAAACAGTAAAGAAACTGCAATATACCGTTTAATTTGTGCGGTCTGAAAGGGGCATGACTGATACATTTCCCAAGTCACCTGGCAGGTGTACTCCATTACTGACTGATACATTTCCCAAGTCATCTGGCAGGTGTACTCCATTACTGACTGATACATTTCCCAGGTCACCTGGCAGGTGTACTCATTACTGACTGATACATTTCCCAAGTCATCTGGCAGGTGTACTCCATTACTGACTGATACATTTCCCAGGTCACCTGGAGTCTTGGAGTAGGGACAATTGCCTGGTTTTAAATGTGGACAAAACCAAGGAAATGATTATAGATTTTAGAAGATGTCACCAAGCCTTGTATTGTCTGTTAGTTCTTAAGGAGCAACAGGTTGAGGTGGTTGAGTATTTAAAATTTTGGGGCATAAATATTAAGTGATCTTACATGGAGTACACATACAGAAATTGTTATAAAGGCCCACCAGCGAATGTTTTTCTTAAGGAAACTACGTTTATTTGGCATGTGAAAGAGAACATTGGTGAAGTTTTATTCTGGTATTATTGGAAGTGTTTTAACCTACAGTGTTTTATCATGGTTTGGTACTTGCTCTGCTGCTGAGCGTAAATCGCTCCAGAGAGTTGTTTCGACCGCAAGTAAAATAATTGGAGTAGCTCTACCGAGTATCTAACAAGTATAAGACAACATCTATTATCAAAGGTTAAGGGTAGGGATGGCCATCGTTGCCTTTGCCATCGATGGCAAAAGTGCAACAGGCCATCGATGGTGCATAAGTATGCAATGGATGGCCATAGATGTTTTTACATATCGATGGTCATCCATTTGCTTTGAAAGATTGGCCTGTGGGCCAATCAAAATACGGGGGCGGGGCTTCTCGGGTGTTGGGGGCAGAGCTATGCTCCTTGTCCCAGCCCCTTAATGAAAAAATAAAAAGGAAACTATTTAGTTAAGCCTGACATGGATGATGGGAAACCATCTGGTTCTCCTCCATCGATGTCAAAACTATTCAACATCGGCCATAAACCATCGATGACTTCTAATCATTGATGGTCGATGGCCATCCCTAGTTAAGGTTATCTTGAGGGACCCCACTCATCCCATTGGAGGGCTGTTCTCTTAACTGCCATCGAACAGGAGATTCCGTTTAGTTTTATGTAAAACTAGACGGTTAAGGGAGAGTTTTTTCCCTGCAGCAGTTCGCACTTTAAATAAATAGTGGGATTATTGGTGCTAATGATTTATAGTTTTGTGTCCTGCTGTCATTTTTACTTATACCCCTTTCACACTGCAGCTCTTAACCGGTATATTTTTTTAGCCTTTTAAAACAGTTAGAGCTGTAGTGTGAAAGCACCAGTCTGCATTTACTGGTAAAAAATAACCGGTATTTGCAAACGGGTAAAAAGCAGAGTCCTACCCGGTTCAGAGCCGTTTTTATGCAGTGTGAACGGCTCTGAATCGGTATATAGGACTCAGGCAGTAGCTATGAGAGCGCAGTGCATTTGTAATGAGCCGCTCATTACATATGCACATATGTAATGAGCGGCTCATTCATATGCACTGCACTAATTACATATGTGCATATGTAATGAGCGGCTCATTACATATGCACTACGCTGTCTTATAGCTACTGTCTGTCCTGCTTTTACACTGCAGACCTGCTTGAGACCCGGTATTTATGTGCGGTGTGAAAGGGGTTTAAACCGGTAATATACCGTTTTAAATACTGTTTCAAAATACCGGGTCTCAAACGTTTAGGCAATGTGAAAGCAGCATTACTTTGCTCTGATATATGCTGCTGTTTACACTTGGAATTTCATTAATTGTGCATATTTTTATGTGGACAGTTGATGACAATAAAAGGATTATTATTATTACTGACTGACATGTTCCCAGTTCACCTGGCAGGTGTACTTATTACTGACTGATACATTTCCCGTCACCTGGCAGGTGTACTTATTACTGACTGATACATTTCCCGTCACCTGGTAGGTGTACTTATTACTGACTGATACATTTCCCGTCACCTGGCAGGTGTACTTATTACTGACTGATACATTTCCCGTCACCTGGTAGGTGTACTTATTACTGACTGATACATTTCCCGTCACCTGGCAGGTGTACTGTATGTTTGAGTGAGGAAATAGTCAAAAATAGATTACAGAACCTAAATAGGAACAAATCTCCTGGCCCAGAAGAAATACACCCTAGAATACCAAAAGAGCTGAGTTCTGTCATAGCACTACCATTATATCTGATATTAGGGGAATCAATAAACTCAGGGATGGTACCAAGGGACTGGCGCATAGCTAACGTATTACCAATATGGAAGAAAGTTAGCAAAACTAACCTTGAAAATTATAGACTGGTCAGCCTTACATCCATTGTGGGGAAAATATTAGAAGGAATAACAAAGCTGTGCACACACAGGTGAGATATATTGTTCCGCAATATATTGCTGAGCAATATATTGCTCTGTGTCTCCGTTCATCAGCGACTAGAGATGGTCGCTGATGAAAAAGAAACTGCCGGGGGAGCCTGGCAGTGTAAATCAGCTGGTCGCAGGAGCATGTTCCTGCGACCAGCAATCACTACTGGGGTTAAAACGGGAGCGCGCACCCGGCGATATATCGCCAGTGTACACTCACATCGCAGGCAATATGGTCGCTCAGCGACCATATTTCCAGAGATATTTGCATTAATCGCCCCCATGTGTACGCACCTTAAGAGATCGTATTTAAAATTTCTTAGAACAGGAGAAAGTGATAAGTAATGCTCCTTTTATACCGCACTAAAAAAACTGTATTTTGCAGATTTTTAACCGTTTTGAAACGGTAATCTGTGCGGTCTGAAAGGTGCAAAGTGATTTTACCGTTTCCAAAAAAAAAAATGGTTTTTGGAAACAGTAAAAAAGCAGGGTCCTACCCGTTTCAGACCCGTTTTTTTTTTTTTTTTGTCAAAACGGATCTAAAATGGGATTCCTAGCCCCCCTCGCAGCGCAGGGAGGGGAATAATCACGCTGGGGGCAGGGGGTCCCTACAGTGTATGGTATATCAGTGGCGGGGTCCCTGCAGCTACTAGTTCCCATAAACTGCAGGGACCCCGCCACTGATATAACATACACTGTAGGGACCCCCTGCGCTGCCCAGGTAGGATCCGTGCTGTGGGGCTGGAGGAACCCCAGGCAGCCTCTCTTCCCCCCTCGCCCCGGTGATAGCTGTAGGAAGCCGGGTCTACTGGGGGGCTGTGGCTTGGCGTTGGGTGCGCTGGGGGGCTCCTTCTCAGTGGGGGCTGCGGGGCCGGGCAGGGCGCTGTGCTTGCTGGACAGAGACCCCACCAGCCCGGACACTGCCGCTCTCACCTTACTGATCATCCCTGGATGAGGTGAGGACATTCAGCAGCTGTAAACAGGGGAGAACGCAGCAGCTGCCGGTGCTATCTGCAAGGACATCCGAGCTGCAGAACTGATTTATTGGGGGGGGGGCGAGGGGGGAGAGAGGCTGCCCGAGGGTCCTCCCGCAAAACTGATGAATTTATTGGGGGGGGGGGGGAGAGAGGCTGCCCGAGGGTCCTCCCGCAAAACTGATGAATTTATTGGGGGGGGGGCGCGCGAGGCTGCCCAGGTGTTCTCTATAAAAATGTATTCATTGCCCAGCCTCCCCCCCCTAATAAATTTATCAGCTTTGCGGGAGGACTTGTGGGCAGCCTCTCTCCCCCCGAGCCTGGACCGGCCACAGTGCACAGGGCAGCTGGACTGAATGTTAGCCGTTTTCACTATCGCTTTCACACTGCTTTAGACCAGGTATTTAGATGCGGTGTGAAAGGGGGTAAACTTCCTCTGACCCGTTTAAAAAAAAAAAAACGTTTTAAATACCTGGTCTAAAGCAGGTTTTGTGGTCTGAAAGCAGCATAAGGCTCAGCATGGGTTTGTCAAAAATAGATCATGTCAGACTAATTTAATTAGCTTCTATGAGTAGGTCAGTAGGGGGCTGGACTTAGGGAAATTTGTTGATGTAATACTGCTTGATTTCGCTAAAGCTTTTGACACGGTGCCTCATAAAAGGTTATTAATGAAACTAGGTAATTTAGGGTTAGGGGATAAAATTTGTAATTGGATTAAAAACTGGTTGCACAATTGGGGACAGAGAGTGGTGGTAAATGCATACATTCCAGTTCAATATTGGGACCCACCTTGTTTAATATATTAATGAAATTGAAAGTGACATAGTGAGTAAAATTGCAATAACTGTGGATGACACGGAATTGAGTAAGGAAATTAACTCAGGAGAGGATGTGGAAACACTACGAAGTGATTTAAATAAACTGGAAAGATTGGTGGAATGGTGGAAAATGTTTACGTTGAAAAATTTAAAGTAATTCATTATCGGAACAAAATTTAACAAGCTACTTATAGGCTAAATAGAGTTATTATAGGATATTCTGCTGTAGAGAAGGACTTGGGGCTCATCATAAATGAAAAATTGGGTAATAGTGCACACAGTGCAGCAGCAAAAGCAAACCGGACACTGGCATGCATTAAAAGGGGTATGGCTTCAAGGGATGCCAATGTAATAGTGCCTCTTTACAAGGCATTGGTGAGACCACACTTGGAATATTGTGTTCAGTTCTGGGCACCGCACCTTAAAAAGGACATAAATTAATTGGAAAAGGTACAGAAAAAGGCAACTAAGCTAGTAAAAGGTCTTGAATCACTAGAATACAAAGATAGGATAACCAGGCTGAATAGGTTTTCACTGGAGAAACTGAGGTTGAGAGGTGATATTAGTATGTTTAAATACAGGATTGGGAATCATATGGAACTGGGAGATGATTGGTCACTAACAGGCCTATACTTAGGACACGTGGGCATGTACTGAGTCTCAAGGAAAATAAATTTGGTACTTGTTTCCTAGCATGGCGCCCATCGTGGGTCATCACATACCTTAAGTTAAGGTATGCGATGGACGCGACCGACGCGATTTTTTTGGCTATTTTTAGCCTTTTCCCCGAAAATTAAAAAATCGCGTCCATCGCATACCTTAACTTAAGGTACCGACGTGACCGACGCGATTTAACATTGAATGCATTGTATTCAATGTTAAATTCCTATGTAAAATCGGGTCCATTGAATGCCATTATAATGGCATACAATGCAACTGATGCGATGGACCCGATTTTACATAGGGAACAATGTTAAATGGCCCGATGGACCATATTTTTGATTGTATACCCACCCTGATGGGTAATTGGTATGTGAAATGGCCCCCCATTGTTAACGCCACCCCACGATGTACGCCAACCCGAAGCGTGGCGAGCGCAGCGGTACGCGTCCTCCGACCTTTTTATACCCCCACTATCCACGTCAGCGTAAACTTCCTTTAGTATTTTTGTGGAGTCTCTGGTTAAGGCAGATAAAGAGGTTGTGTACATTAATGTGTTTCAGAACCTTCTTGATCCAAATGGTCCTTATTTTTAGGGAACATAGAGAATACCTATTTTCCTAGAGGTGCGTACACACGGGGTGATATATCAATGAGCAATATATCATTGAGTGTCCCGTTTTCATCAGCGACTAGAGATCGTCGCTGAGGAAAGGGAACTTCTGCCGGGGGAGCCTACCTGCGGGAGGTTTAGCACCTCAGACTTACTTACACACAGGTCTGCTGACTCCCTGCACTTGGTGCGCAGATCGGTGCCCGTTTGGAGGACCTGGTGCGGCTGCAATGCTTTGCTGAGCCTTCTCCTCTAAGCTCCTCCGTACGCGTGGTGGATGCCATCTTGGAGGCTAAGTCCTGTGGCGCATCTCTCTGGCCGATATCCTGGTGTGAGTGCAAGTTGTCCCTTGGCGGGTAACCGGTGCTTTTAGTGAATCTCCTGCCGGCTCCGTGGTCTCTCCTTCTTCTGCGCTCCTGCGGGGCCGCCCCACACCCTCCCTTCTTCACTCGGTGGCTGTGAGGCCATAATATATTACTGGGGACAGAGATCTGTGTGGGGAGTGGACTGCAGACCTGCACTAATCTCTGGCGGGGCCACATCTTAGATCCTCCTGGGATCTCACATTAAAACAAGTCCACTAGCCTTCATTCCTCCGTGGCAGGGGCACCATATTGAGTTGTTTTGTGTACCCCAGCGATAAACCATCGCCCGGAGCCTCCTCTACCCTTAGGTGAGTACAATAGTGCATTGTGTAATAGCACTATATTCACTGCTTGCTGCCTCCCCCTTCTGCCTGACTGTTTTCTCCAGCTCCTACCCTACCAGGACCACTACTGTGCTACACTACGCCTTGGAGGCCACTATCTGTGTCTGCTGGCAGGTGTGGTGGTGTGCTAGCCGCCACCTTCTTGCCTCTACCTTTAAACCGCTGAGCGCCTGATGCCCCTCACCAGTCAACAAACCTTGAACCCAAAGCACCATCTCCTCCCCTTCTTTCCCCTTTTGTAACCTTCCCCTTGTACCTGAAATAACCAGTCGGAGTATAGTATTTTTGGCGAATTAAATGGTCACAATTTATTAACTTGATTTCAGATTTACTGTTACTTAATTTGGGTGGCAAAGATAGCACTGCGGTCCACCAGCCCTTATCAACTGAATCATGTAACCGCCTGGGGGGCCGGGATCCCCTTCTCACAACTGACGACCTGTACCCGTGGGTGATCCCGTTTTGCCCCCCGACGCCAGGCCTGGCGCCCACCTTGGCTGGCCCGCAGTACTTCCGCCCCCGACGCCAGGCCTAGCGCCATACCATGGCTGGTCCGCAGTACTTCCGTCTGCTGCTTTGCCTTCTTGAAGTTGCTTAATGTTGTTCCTTCTTCCTCTTGTGGTGGGTGGGTGGGATCCTTGCGGGGGGTTGCTTCTGAGTGTAATGACCCCCTTCCTGCAAATTTACTGTTACTTAATTTGGGTGGCAAAGATAGCACTGCGGTCCACCAGCCCTTCTCACAACTGAATCATGTAACCGCCTGGGGGGCCGGGATCCCCTTCTCGCAACTGATGACCTGTACCCGTGGGTGATCCCGTTTTGCCCCCCGACGCCAGGCCTGGCGCCCACCTTGGCTGGCCCGCAGTACTTCCGCCCCCGACGCCAGGCCTAGCGCCATACCATGGCTGGTCTGCAGTACTTCCGTCTGTTGCTTTGCCTTCTTGAAGTTGCTTAATGTTGTTCCTTCTTCCTCTTGGGGTGGGTGGGTGGGATCCTTGCTGGGGTTGCTTCTGAGTGTAATGACCCCCATCCTCCACCTTCCTTAAGTATGGCCTATGCCCTGGGGAGGGGCCATTTACCTTTTGTTCTTCACCTTATCTTCCCTCCTGCTTTAAGCTGGCACCTACCCTACCTGCCTTCCCCCCTCCAGCAATTATGTCTCTTTTTTGTGGAGCACAGGCTGAGCGTTTATACTCATTCGTTGCTATTTGCAGCTCATTCTCTTCAAACCGCTGAGCGCCTGATGCCCCTCACCAGTCAACAAACCTTGAACCCAAAGCACCATCTCCTCCCCTTCTTTCCCCTTTTGTAACCTTCCCCTTGTACCTGAAATAACCAGTCGGAGTATAGTATTTTTGGCGAATTAAATGGTCACAATTTATTAACTTGATTTCAGATTTACTGTTACTTAATTTGGGTGGCAAAGATAGCACTGCGGTCCACCAGCCCTTATCAACTGAATCATGTAACCGCCTGGGGGGCCGGGATCCCCTTCTCGCAACTGACGACCTGTACCCGTGGGTGATCCCGTTTTGCCCCCCGACGCCAGGCCTGGCGCCCACCTTGGCTGGCCCGCAGTACTTCCGCCAACGCTAGGTCCTAGGACCGTAGCCCGCCACCCTACCGTGACCCTACCTCGCCCTGGACTCTAGTCTGATGGGGTTTTTTTTTTTTTTTTTTTTGTCCCCTAATGCCTGCTGGTGTCCTAGTCCCCAGCTTACTCTCTGCCTAGATGGCTGTGACCGAGCTATGTTCTTGTCCATACTGTGCTCTGACCTTTGTTGCCTGTTGTTGTGGTAACACCTCGTCTTCACAATCTGCCATAAGTGATGAGAGCAGGTTAAACCTTGCAGCTGAGCCTGCGGTGCTAAAGCCTAAAGGCTTCGCATTTTCCCCTGGAGAGGGCATCGGCTATTTTGTTGTCTACACCTGGCACGGAAGTTAATGTTGTGTTGTAGACACCCCAATACCAGGTGCCTGATCAGGTTAATCGCTGGCGGGGAGGAGGCCATTCCTTGTTGACCGCCTGCACCACCCCAAGTTGTCACACCAGAAAGTTATCTCCTTGTTGGCTAACCTGCTGCCCCACAATTCAACTGCTACTATTATTGGGAACAGCTCCAGAAGCAGCAAGTTCGTAGTCAGCCCCTCCTCTGCCCAGCTCTGGGGCCACAGCGCCGCGCACCATTCTCCCTCTAGGTAATCTCCAAAGCCCCATGACTCTGCTGCGTCCGGGTATAGGTGTAACTTCTTGTTTGGCACGGGTGGTGCCAGCCGGATCCTTACTCCATTGACTTTCTAGAAAAAGGTTTCCCACATGAGCATGTCTTCTCTAATCTCTGCTGTTACCTAAGTGATGCCCCTTTTTGTCCCCGCTGTGGCCCTTTCCAGTTTGCGACAGAAGATTCTGCCCATAGGGATCATCCTGCACGCAAAGTTTAGTGACCCCAGCAATGATTGGAGCTGTTTTAGTGTCAATTTCTTTGCCCTTGCGTGCTCGCTAATCTGCCCCAGGAGGTTGGACACCTTGTCTTCTGGTAACCTAAACGTCTTGTCTGAGGTGTCTATTTCAATGCCTAGGTAGGAGAGCCTTGTTGTTGGTCCTTCTGTTTTTTCGGTTGCTATTGGTACCCCCAATGTGTGGAATAGCGCCTGGGTGGATTTGAGCAGCTGCTCGCGTCTATCGGTATTAGCCTGGCCGACCATTAGAAAGTCGTCCAAGTAGTGTGCCATTGTCTTACTGCCTGTTCCTGCTTCCACACACCAGTGCAGGAACGTACTGAATTTTTCGAAGAAAGCGCATGAAATGGCGCAGCCCATTGGTAAGTATAGGTCAATGAAATAACTGCCCTCAAATTTGAGGCCCATGAATCTTTGACTCTGGGGGTGAAGCAGAAAGAGCCTGAATGCTGATTCGATATCTATCTTCCCCATAAGGGCCACTTCCCCGCAGCTGCGCACTATTTTGAGCACGTCCTCAAAAGACTAGTAAGCCACGCTGCACTGCTGCTTTTCTATAGCATCGTTTACCGACCCTCCTGTGGGGTATGACATGTGCTGTATTTATATGAATTTTCCAGGCATCCTTTTTGGTACTACCCCCAAGGGGGACACTACTAGCTGCTGTAAAGTGGGTTCCTTTTCCAGAAACTCTGCATCTTCTTTGTTGTGGTACCATCCTAGCCATTTTTGCATGTTTTTAGTTGTATCGGGGTTGCGGCCTTACTTATTGCGCTGATGTCCTTCTGTTTTAGGCACTGTGTAACCGCCTGCTCTCTTGTAGCATTCCTTTGCTGGGTGCCCTTTGCCACAGTGTGTGCATGCGTGCCTGTATTTGCAGTACTGGCCCCTGGTGCTGTATGTGCTGTTGTATGTGAAGCATTATTGGGGACAGCTCCAGTAGCAGACCCTCCTCTTGCCTGCATGCCGGGTACCTCATACCTCCTCCATGCTGGCCTTAACTTGTTCTTTCCTGGGGCCCCATGAATGGCCATGCTAGCTTCACCCCTCCTTCCTGTCGTAGCACAGTGTCCGTCCAGGTCATCAGCCTGCCCGCCTCCTCCGATCATTAGGCATCTGCATGTGGAAGAAGAAGGGTTGCACTGCGAGGTGACATAAAACATGTTAGTTTGTACTGTGTGTAAATACGTTGGACCATGCAGCCTCCCAAACCTGAGCAATAATCCTATAATGCCACCTCCATGCATTCTACTTTTTCCGTTTCTTAAACTGCCTCTATCCATATACAAGTGACTGAATTTGCGCTGATAACTACCCCCATGGAATTTGTAACGGCTTGTTCAGTAAATAGTTCATTACCTTTGTTCTAAATGACCATGATAGAGAACTTGTACTAAGCTTAAACAGAGAACCCAATTTCCTAATGAAAATTGGGGTTGTTAAACTGCTAGCATGTTGTCGAAGGGGCTGTTATCCCTCGTATTTGCATAAAGGTTAGAAGATTTAGCCACCACATTGCTGGCAGGTGCACTGCGCATATGTCTGCTTGCACCCTTCTGATCCCTGTCATTATGGCAGCTATGATGGTATACTACCCAAGTTACATAAAATGACATAGCTTTTCTTATAATTATTGTGCTTTGCTTATTCCATGTCAGAATTTCCAGCACATTCCTCCTAATTGGCAAGCTAGTGCGCACTGAGCAGTTACCTGTACTGTGTAGTTAATTTATTGATTTATAAACAGATTCTTATATAGCGCAGCAGATTCCATTGTGCTTTACAATTGTAAACAGTGATAAAACAAACTGGCTAACAACAGCTAGACTTGGAGGGAAGATTATGCGTACACCCATTTTTATTTACTTATTTATTTTGCCTTATCTGTTAAAGGATCCATCTACCTTTGCACCCAGCATCAGTAATGTTTCTTCCATGTGAAGGCCATGCATGTACCGCAAACTTAGTTGCTATCAGACTTATGGTTCCATCCCTGTGCCCTTATTAATAATACCCATTAGATATTGCGCAGTGCTTTACAGAGAATATTTGAACATTCAGTCTAATACTGAAGTAAAATGCTAAAGATGCACAAACATAATGAATTCACTTATTGATATCATGTACTACCATTATGATTGTACATATAACATGTAACAATGAAGTTACTATTTTGTATGCAACACCATGTTATACTTCTGAATGCAGCTTAATCTAACCTGATACAATATATCATCCCCCATTCAGCAACATCTTTCTAATACTGTATATTATAATGCTATGATGCCTTGCACGCTGAAAAATGTGCCACCATATTAATTCTCCTGCCTTATATTGCATTATATTAACATTATAAATATACACTTGCAACCATGCATTCCCATATTTGCATTCTGCCTCTCTTACATTATTGATTAGCCGTATCTTAATAACGCTGCTACGCAATATTATATTATGTTACTGAAAAAACAATTCAGTTTTTCCAACATTTATCTGTACAAAACTATGCATTTGTTTTCCATTGCTAGGCAGCCTGGTTCATGGTTCATGTTGGGAGGAGTAGATGCAGGGTGAAAGGCGATATCATCTCTATCAAAGAAAATCCCCCCTGCTATGTCATGTAAACAATCCCTCAGTAATTTCATTAAGGGGGGTGGGGGGGATCATGATACTTGTTTTAAACTTGCTTGTCTCCATTGGGCCTAATTCTCTGCTGCTTTGCTAAAGGTTGCAGGGAGTATAATCTTAAATCCCTTATATATATAAAGTACTATTTTGGCCTTGTCCCTTGTAGTAACCTCCTATTAAGCAGCATTGAACTACTCCTGCCCTGAATCCCAACTGTACTGTTAGGTAATTGGTGTACAAACCCCATAAGGTGCCTTTATTCCTTAGGGGAAAGTTTCCCAAACAGTATGTGGTATTACTGAGAGAGGACAGATGCATAATAAGAGAGCAGCAAAGGCAATCATTCCCACTGTGACCAGGCAGAACCAGAACCACTGTGACCAGGCAGAACCAGAACCTCTGTGAACAGGCAGAACCAGAGCCACTGTGACAGGCAGAACCAGAACCTGTGTATGCTGCATTGACTATTGAATTCATAACATACATTGGGAGTTTGTGACAGGCGACTATAGAGGGTGGCAGGGTGCCGAATAGGAGATTAAGTAAAAGAATAAGAAGTAAAACTTGTAAATAAATAGATACTTAGCATAATTTCTGGTTCCGTTTCTTGCTGCTGGATGATCCTTGCTGGGGTTGCTTCTGAGTGTAATGACCCCCATCCTCCACCTTCCTTAAGTATGGCCTATGCCCTGGGGAGGGGCCATTTACCTTTTGTTCTTCACCTTATCTTCCCTCATGCTTTAAGCTGGCACCTACCCTACCTGCCTTCCCCCCTCCAGCAATTATGTCTCTTTTTTGTGGAGCACAGGCTGAGCGTTTATACTCATTCGTTGCTATTTGCAGCTCATTCTCTTTTGTCTGAAGTGCTACTTTCACATACTAATTTAACTACAGTATGTCTGTCTCCCTGCAACAAATACTTCAGGCCATTGGTGCCTGCACTCAGAGGATCCTTGATAAATTGGGAGATCTGGAAAATGCGTCCTCGAATCCTGCATCTATGATTTCTAAATCATCTACTTAAATGACCCTTTTGGATCCACCCTCCCATATAGAGGTTTTTCCTGCTAACTCTGACACTGTTTTAGCTCCTGTTATGGTGGACTCTCGAGCGGATTCATTCTACAGCTTTGGCAGAAGAATTGAAGCTGCAGAACCCCTTTTTTAAATGGTATTTAAGCCTATCTATGTATCCCTGGATGACTGGGAAACTCATGAACCCTTTGTCACACGTCTGGTGGTTCATGTGTGTGTCTCCTTGGATCTTCAAAGGAGGAACTACTATGTCTCTATCTTTGGCGGTGCCAGCGAGAGAGGCCTGGCTGGATTAATGTTTTATGTTTCTATACCCATTGTTCTGGTTTACTATACGCTCCTCATATGGTGTGTTGGTTTGTTCGATACTGCCTGCATATTTTTTACGATATATCTGAAAAACGAGTGCGCAAACCTGCCTGGTCTTGGTTAAAGCAATTGTTCCTACTTGGGAAGTAGGGTGGAGGTATAAATGACATGTTTACATTACTCTTCGCAACAAGACGCTCGCTACATTATGTTATCATACTGTCCATTGCCCTGTGTTGTCATTATGCCATATGGCTGTTATCCCACATTGGGGGGTTGTTTTGAAAGGGAGTCTTAGATAAATATATAGTTAGATATCGATTCTTCAATACTATTGGAGTCTGTTGCTGTTTTATTTCTATTTGCTACAGGCTGTTTTTGTGTAACTTGATGCACCAACAATCTTTGTTTTATATACTCCTGCTTATATATAACTAATTGTGCCCGAATGGCGCCTTCCAGTCTTTTGGTTTTTCATCTCCTTGACATGGGGATACTCCACAACTCCTGACTATAACCTATGTCTCAAGCCTATTTGCAATATGTTGTTAATACATTGTACTGCAGCATATCACTTTTTGTTATGTGCAGAAAATTAATAAAAATGACTGAATTTAAAAAAAACGGGAGCGCGCACCTGGCGATATATCGCCGGCACTCCAATCGCTGGCAATATGGTCGCTCAAAGACCATGTTGCCAGCGATTTTTGCCCGTGTGTGTATACAGATGTGTATTCTCTAAGTGTGTATACAGATGTGTATTCTCTAAGCTTCAAAACTGATAAAATGGAGAGTGATAAACAGCCAGCCAATCAGCTCCTGCCTGACATTTTTCAAACACAGACTGTGACATGGCAGGTAGAAGCTGATTGGCTGTCTGTTTATTACTCTACATTTTATCACTTAGAAGCTTAGAGAATCTGTCCCTTAGTCTTTCCACTTTTACCTGCTCTTTTTAAAAGATGAGCCTAAGTGGGAGGCTTCTCCCCCAGTGGATACACGGGTGATATTTCACTCAGTGTGAATGTCCACCCTCCCAATTCCTAATACAGCCTCCCTTAGGGCTGACAGAAGACCGGATGAGTTTTACTAAGCTTATATTTAGTAGACAATGTCCTAAGTGCGCAGAATGTCCCACAGCCTCAGTTCATTAATAAAAGTTGCTCAAATCCTCCAATTTTTATTTTGCTACCACTTCCGTATAGATCCAGCCACGGACCAATAACACATGTAATGAAGAAAAGATGGAGGGCGCAAATCAGATGTAATCAAAAATAACACTTTTAATAAGTATCATATACATATATCTCAGTTTAAAATATCCAGCCTCGCATTGGAGTGAACAGTGTCTCCGGAAAACTCCAGTCACACTCCGGCGTCTATCCATAGTAGAATCGGCTTCTCATACAAGTAGGACAAGCAGTTCACCAGCACTTGTGCGTAGCGTCCTCTAGGCCACAACCAACGCGTTTCATCAGGGTTGACTTCATCAGGGGGTGTGGCATTGCCTCTGGGTGTGGAATGTATATCCCCAGGATCAATCATTACCTCATCAGGTGGGCAGAATAGATTTTAGCAGCCAATCACAACATTTCATCATATAAATTTTTTAGTGATCAAGATATCCATAAAACACATATAATCAATACAACATAATAAAATAGACCACAAATCAGCCCTGGCTGTGTCCCCCTTCTGATTTCTCCGGCAGTGTCCTTTTCATCAGGGGAGCCCACACTGGGGGGTGGGTGTCTGCCGCAGACCACTTGCTCCGGGGGATGGTTGGCCGCTGCTGGCCTCCTGGTGACCCGGGTGACATGCTCCTGTGACCAGCGATCATTAGAGGCTACACACTGGCACACGCAGACAGCGATTTATCGCCCACAGTACTACAAATCACTAGCAAAACGGTCACTCAGTGCTGAAATCGCCCCCGTGTGTACACAGCTTAAAAGTGCATACACACAGGCAAAGATTGCTGGCAATAAGGTCCCTGAGCATCCCTATTGCCAGAGATTGGAGTGTGCACCAGCGATAAATTGCTTGGTGCGCGCTCCTGTTTTCAGCCCCTAATGGTCGCTGGTCGGAGCTTGCTGCTCCGACCAGCGACTTCCCCCGCCTCTTCTCCCGGCAGTGTGTCATTTTCATCAGCGACCATCTCTGGTCACTGATGAAAACTGGGATTGCCAGCGATCATATTGCTCCGTGTGTACACAGCTTAACAGTGCAGATTGTAGTGCTATCCAGGCTTGAGCACAGGTGACTTAATTAGTACCTGAGTGATTCTGATTAAGCAATCTGCATACCTCCCAACTTCTGTCCGGAGGAAATAGGGACACTCGCGCGGCTAAGCAGCGCGAGCGATCGAAAAGGGGTCGGGGCGTATGCAAATGAGGGTGCGGCTTATGCTAATTAGCCGCAACCTCATTTTCATACGAGAATAGACGCTGTGCGCATGCGCACAGCGTCTATTCTACTAGATTGGGGGGTCTCCCAACTGCCACCCCCCACAGCGGGACAATGCCTGCCCCGGGTGGGACAGCGGGACAGGACCCGAAAATCGGGACTGTCCCTCTAAAATCGTGACAGTTGGGAGGTATGCATCTGTGCTGAAGCCTGGACATCACTATAACCTGCACTGTCATACCCCTTTAACATTGCAGCTGTAACACGGTATATTGCCGTTTTTTTAGTGCTTTAAAACGGTTCCAGCTGCAATGTGAAAGCTACATTGTCAATTTACCGGTTACAGAAAACCGGTATTTTGACACGTGTTAAAAGCAGGATCCTACACGTTTCTGAGCCGTTTTCCCTGCAGTCTGAACAGCTCAGAAACGGTATTTGCTATAAATGATAACCACACTTGATCCCCGCCCACAAGCAGGAAAAAAAACATTTAAAATTACATTGTATGGCTTTCTATGGGTGAAACGGGTTGAATCTGAAAGGTACAAAACGGTATTTAAACTGCAATATACCTTAACATCATGCAATATGAAAGGGGTTTAACTGGCTTTTGACCAGTTTTAAGACACGTTTAGAAAATCGTGTTGAAAGCAGGTTTTTGCAATGTGAAAGCAGTATTAGTGGGGCAGATGTATCATTAAGCTTGTTACGTTTGTGAAATAACGAGTCCAGCTTCTCCTGCATAACGAGGAGAAGCGGGCACTCATTATGGGGAGATGTATTAACATCCCCCAAGCCGATAAGGAGAGCCGTTATGCCCAGCGTTAACGGCTCTCCTTATCGGCTCCCTCGCCGCCCCGCACATGCGCACTCCCCGTCGCCCCCCCTGCCCGGCTTACTGGACATGCGCGAGATCGCGCAAAAACCGCAAGATCTCCAGCGCAGCCCAAGCCAGACGCAGGGCTAGCGTTGTCCCCATAGTGGGGGATAGGACAACGCTAGCCCTGAGCTGGCGAAGCGGCCGGGGCGAATTAACGCCTTGAAGGCTGTTAATACATCGCCCCGGCCATTAATCCCTGGGGGGGATTGCAGGGACAGCCCCGCCGAGCGTAACTCGGCGGGCTGTCACTAGCGCACGTTAGGTGCGCTAGTAATACATTAGGGACAGACGTAATCCCCCCCAGTTAACCAGCGTTAAGTGCATTTTTGCACTTAACGCTGGTTAATACATCTGCCCCAGTGTGCCTTGAGAACCGTGGTTGGCAATGCCTGGCTTACGCCATCTGCAGGTTAGTCACCTATGTATACACTAGACCTGGGGTAGCCGACTCCAGTCCTCAAGAGCCACCAACGTTTAATGTTTTCCAGATCTCCTCACAAAAATCACAAGTGAAGTAATTAGCTCCACCTGTGGATCTTTTATATTGTGTCAGTGAGTAATGAGTGCACCTGTGCCGCAGCTAGGTTGTCTGGAAAATGTGAACTGTTGGTAGCTCTCGAGGACAAGAGTTGGCTACCACAGTACTAGATCAATAGATAGGGGGGTTGTGTATAACTGGAGAGTGTGGCATAGGGTTAGGGTTACAATTTATTTATTATTATTTATTAAGTTTCTTATATAGCGCATACATATTCCCCAGCGCTGTACAGAGAATATTTGAACATTCACATCAGTCCCTGCCCCAGCGGAGCTTACATATATATATATATATATATATATATATATATATATATATATATATATATATATATATTCCCTACCACATGTACATGCACACACAGACATTCTAGGGTTCATTTTTGGTGGAAGCCAAGTAGTAACTAACCAGTATGTTTTTGGATTGTGGGAGAACCGGAGTACCCGAAGCAAACCCATGCAAGCACATGGAGACTATACAAACTCCACACAGAACCAGAGTCAGGCCCTATATCCTTTTTCTGTATCAACATCTGCTAATTATATATCTAAACTCCTAAACTATGAGTCCCGTTCCATAGTGCAGCGTGTCACAGTGTAACATACAGGGATCCCCCCATAGTGCAGCGTGTCACAGTAACATACAGGGATCCCCCCATAGCGCAGCATGTCACAGTGTAACATACAGGGATCCCCCCATAGTGCAGAGTGTCACAGTGTAACATACAGGGATCCCCCCATAGTGCAGCGTGTCACAGTGTAACATACGGGGATCCCCCCATAGCGCAGCGTGTCACAGTGTAACATACAGGGATCCCCCCATAGTGCAGAGTGTCACAGTGTAACATACCGGGATCCCCCCATAGTGCAGCGTGTCACAGTGTAACATACAGGGATCCCCCCCATAGTGCAGCGTGTCACAGTGTAACATACAGGGATCCCCTTCCATAGTGCAGCGTGTCACAGTGTAACATACAGGGATCCCCCCATAGTGCAGCGTGTCACAGTGTAACATACAGGGATCCGCCATAGTGCAGCGTGTCACAGTGTAACATACAGGGATCCCCCCATAGTGCAGCGTGTCACAGTGTAACATACAGGGATCCCCCATAGTGCAGCCTGTCACAGTGTAACATACAGGGATCCCCCCATAGCGCAGCGTGTCACAGTGTAACATACATGGATCCCCCCATAGTGCAGAGTGTCACAGTGTAACATACAGGGATCCCCCCCATAGTGCAGCGTGTCACAGTGTAACATACAGGGATCCCCCCCATAGTGCAGCGTGTCACAGTGTAACATACAGGGATCCCCCCATAGTGCAGCTTGTCACAGTGTAACATACAGGGATCCCCCATAGTGCAGCGTGTCACAGTGTAACATACAGGGATCCCCCATAGTGCAGCGTGTCACAGTGTAACATACAGGGATCCCCCCATGGCGCAGCGTGTCACAGTATAACATACATGGATCCCCCCATAGTGCAGCCTGTCACAGTGTAACATACAGGGATCCCCCCATAGTGCAGCGTGTCACATTGTAACATACAGGGATCCCCCCATAGTGCAGCCTGTCACAGTGTAACATACAGGGATCCCCCCATAGTGCAGTGTGTCACAGTGTAACATACAGGGATCCCCCCATAGTGCAGCGTGTCACAGTGTAATATACAGGGATCCCCCCCATAGTGCAGCGTGTCACAGTGTAACATACAGGGATCCCCCCATAGTACAGTGTAACATACAGGGATCCCCCCATAGTGCAGCCTGTCACAGTGTAACATACAGGGATCCCCCCATAGTACAGTGTAACATACAGGGATCCCCCCCCATAGTGCAGCGTGTCACAGTGTAACATACAGGGATCCCCCCATAGTACAGTGTAACATACAGGGATCCCCCCATAGTGCAGCGTGTCACAGTGTAACATACAGGGATCCCCCCATAGTGCAGCGTGTCACAGTGTAATATACAGGGATCCCCCCCATAGTGCAGCGTGTCACAGTGTAATATACAGGGATCCCCCCCATAGTGCAGAGTGTCACAGTGACATACAGGGATCCCCCCATAGTGCAGCGTGTCACAGTGTAATATACAGGGATCCCCCCCCCATAATGCAGCGTGTCGCATTGTAACATACAGGGATCCCCCCCATAGTGCAGAGTGTCACAGTAACATACAGGGATCCCCCCATAGTGCAGCGTGTCACAGTGTAACATACAGGGATCCCCCCATAGTGCAGCGTGTCACAGTGTAACATACAGGGATCCCCCCATAGTGCAGCCTGTCACAGTGTAATATACAGGGATCCCCCCCATAGTGCAGCGTGTCACATTGTAACATACAGGGATCCCCCCATAGTGCAGTGTGTCACAGTGTAACATACAGGGATCCCCCCATAGTGCAGCGTGTCACAGTGTAATATACAGGGACCCCCCCCCATAGTGCAGCGTGTCACAGTGTAACATACAGGGATCCCCCCCATAGTACAGTGTAACATACAGGGATCCCCCCATAGTGCAGCCTGTCACAGTGTAACATACAGGGATCCCCCCATAGTACAGTGTAACATACAGGGATCCCCCATAGTGCAGCGTGTCACAGTGTAACATACAGGGATCCCCCCCATAGTGCAGCGTGTCACAGTGTAACATACAGGGATCCCCCCCATAGTGCAGCGTGTCACAGTGTAATATACAGGGATCCCCCATAGTGCAGCGTGTCACAGTGTAATATACAGGGATCCCCCATAGTGCAGCGTGTCACAGTGTAACATACAGGGATCCCCCATAGTGCAGCGTGTCACAGTGTGACATACATAAATCCCCCCATAGTGCAGCGTGTCACATTGTAACATACAGAGATCCCCCCCATAGCGCAGCGTGTCACAGTGTAACATACATGGATCCCCCCATAGTGCAGCCTGTCACAGTGTAACATACAGGGATCCCCCCATAGCGCAGCATGTCACAGTGTAACATACATGGATCCCCCCATAGTGCAGCATGTCACAGTGTAACATACATGGATCCCCCCCATAGTGCAGCGTGTCACAGTGTAACATACAGGGATCCCCCCATAGTGCAGCCTGTCACAGCGTAACATACAGGGATCCCTCCACAGTGCAGCGTGTCACAGTGTAACATACAGGGATCCCCCCATAGTGCAGCGTGTCACAGTGTAACATACAGGGATCCCCCATAGTGCAGCCTGTCACAGTGTAACATACAGGGATCCCCCCCCATAGTGCAGCCTGTCACAGTGTAACATACAGGTATCCCCCCCCATAGTACAGTGTAACATACAGGGATCCCCCCCATAGTGCAGCCTGTCACAGTGTAACATACAGGGATCCCCCCATAGTACAGTGTAACATACAGGGATCCCCCCCATAGTGCAGCGTGTCACAGTGTAACATACAGGGATCCCCCCCATAGTGCAGCGTGTCACAGTGTAACATACAGGGATCCCCCCCATAGTGCAGCGTGTCACAGTGTAATATACAGGGATCCACCATAGTGCAGCGTGTCACAGTGTAACATACAGGGATCCCCCATAGTGCAGCGTGTCACAGTGTAACATACAGGGATCCCCCCCATAGTGCAGCCTGTCACAGTGTAACATACAGGGATCCCCCCATAGTGCAGCGTGTCACAGTGTAATATACAGGGATCCCCCCCATAGTGCAGCGTGTCACAGTGTAATATACAGGGATCCCCCCATAGTGCAGCGTGTCACAGTGTAATATACAGGGATCCCCCCCATAGTGCAGCGTGTCACAGTGTAACATACAGGGATCCCCCATAGTGCAGCGTGTCACAGTGTAACATACAGGGATCCCCCCATAGTGCAGCCTGTCACAGTGTAACATACAGGGATCCCCCATAGTGCAGCGTGTCACAGTGTAACATACAGGGATCCCCCCATAGTGCAGCGTGTCACAGTGTAACATACAGGGATCCCCCATAGTGCAGCGTGTCACAGTGTAACATACAGGGATCCCCCCATAGTGAAGCCTGTCACAGTGTAACATACAGGGATCCCTCCCATAGTGCAGCGTGTCACAGTGTAACATACAGGGATCCCCCATAGCGCAGCGTGTCACAGTGTAACATACAGGGATTCCCCCCATAGTGCAGCGTGTCACAGCGTAACATACAGGGATCCCCCCATTGCGCAGCCTGTCACAGCGTAACATACAGGGATCCCCATAGTGCAGCGTGTCACAGTGTAACATACAGGGATCCCCCCATAGTGCAGCGTGTCACAGTGTAACATACAGGGATCCCACCATAGTGCTGCTTGTCACAGTGTAACATACAGGGATCCCCCCATAGTGCAGCATGTCACAGTGTAACATACAGGGATCCCCCATAGTAGGATGTCATAGTTTAACATACAGGGATCCCCCCTATAGTGCAGCGTGTCACAGTGTAACATACAGGGATCCCTCATAGTAGGATGTCACAGTGTAACATACAGGGATCCCCCATAGTGCAGCGTGTCACAGTGTAACATACAGGGATCCCCCCCATAGTGCAGCGTGTCACAGTGTAATATACAGGGATCCCCCATAGTGCAGCGTTTCACAGTGTAATATACAGGGATCCCCCATAGTGCAGCGTGTCACAGTGTAACATACAGGGATCCCCCCCATAGTGCAGCGTGTCACAGTGTAACATACAGGGATCCCCCCCATAGTGCAGCGTGTCACAGTGTAACATACAGGGATCCCCCCATTGCGCAGCCTGTCACAGCGTAACATACAGGGATCCCCATAGTGCAGCGTGTCACAGTGTAACATACAGGGATCCCCCCATAGTGCAGCGTGTCACAGTGTAACATACAGGGATCCCCCCATAGTGCAGCATGTCACAGTGTAACATACAGGGATCCCCCATAGTAGGATGTCATAGTGTAACATACAGGGATCCCCCCATAGTGCAGCGTGTCACAGTGTAACATACAGGGATCCCCACATAGTGCAGCCTGTCACAGTGTAACATACAGGGATCCCTCATAGTAGGATGTCACAGTGTAACATACAGGGATCCCCCCCATAGTGCAGCCGGTCACAGTGTAACATACAGGGATCCCCCCATAGCGCAGCATGTCACAGTGTAACATACATGGATCCCCCCATAGTGCAGCATGTCACAGTGTAACATACATGGATCCCCCCATAGTGCAGCGTGTCACAGTGTAACATACAGGGATCCCCCCATAGTGCAGCCTGTCACAGCGTAACATACAGGGATCCCTCCACAGTGCAGCGTGTCACAGTGTAACATACAGGGATCCCCCCATAGTGCAGCGTGTCACAGTGTAACATACAGGGATCCCCCATAGTGCAGCCTGTCACAGTGTAACATACAGGGATCCCCCCCCATAGTGCAGCCTGTCACAGTGTAACATACAGGTATCCCCCCCCATAGTACAGTGTAACATACAGGGATCCCCCCCATAGTGCAGCCTGTCACAGTGTAACATACAGGGATCCCCCCATAGTACAGTGTAACATACAGGGATCCCCCCCATAGTGCAGCGTGTCACAGTGTAACATACAGGGATCCCCCCCATAGTGCAGCGTGTCACAGTGTAACATACAGGGATCCCCCCCATAGTGCAGCGTGTCACAGTGTAATATACAGGGATCCCCCATAGTGCAGCGTGTCACAGTGTAACATACAGGGATCCCCCATAGTGCAGCGTGTCACAGTGTAACATACAGGGATCCCCCCCATAGTGCAGCCTGTCACAGTGTAACATACAGGGATCCCCCCATAGTGCAGCGTGTCACAGTGTAATATACAGGGATCCCCCCCATAGTGCAGCGTGTCACAGTGTAATATACAGGGATCCCCCCATAGTGCAGCGTGTCACAGTGTAATATACAGGGATCCCCCCCATAGTGCAGCGTGTCACAGTGTAACATACAGGGATCCCCCATAGTGCAGCGTGTCACAGTGTAACATACAGGGATCCCCCCATAGTGCAGCCTGTCACAGTGTAACATACAGGGATCCCCCATAGTGCAGCGTGTCACAGTGTAACATACAGGGATCCCCCCATAGTGCAGCGTGTCACAGTGTAACATACAGGGATCCCCCATAGTGCAGCGTGTCACAGTGTAACATACAGGGATCCCCCCATAGTGAAGCCTGTCACAGTGTAACATACAGGGATCCCTCCCATAGTGCAGCGTGTCACAGTGTAACATACAGGGATCCCCCATAGCGCAGCGTGTCACAGTGTAACATACAGGGATTCCCCCCATAGTGCAGCGTGTCACAGCGTAACATACAGGGATCCCCCCATTGCGCAGCCTGTCACAGCGTAACATACAGGGATCCCCATAGTGCAGCGTGTCACAGTGTAACATACAGGGATCCCCCCATAGTGCAGCGTGTCACAGTGTAACATACAGGGATCCCACCATAGTGCTGCTTGTCACAGTGTAACATACAGGGATCCCCCCATAGTGCAGCATGTCACAGTGTAACATACAGGGATCCCCCATAGTAGGATGTCATAGTTTAACATACAGGGATCCCCCCCATAGTGCAGCGTGTCACAGTGTAACATACAGGGATCCCTCATAGTAGGATGTCACAGTGTAACATACAGGGATCCCCCATAGTGCAGCGTGTCACAGTGTAACATACAGGGATCCCCCATAGTGCAGCGTGTCACAGTGTAACATACAGGGATCCCACCATAGTGCTGCTTGTCACAGTGTAACATACAGGGATCCCCCCATAGTGCAGCATGTCACAGTGTAACATACAGGGATCCCCCATAGTAGGATGTCATAGTTTAACATACAGGGATCCCCCCCATAGTGCAGCGTGTCACAGTGTAACATACAGGGATCCCTCATAGTAGGATGTCACAGTGTAACATACAGGGATCCCCCATAGTGCAGCGTGTCACAGTGTAACATACAGGGATCCCCCCCATAGTGCAGCGTGTCACAGTGTAATATACAGGGATCCCCCATAGTGCAGCGTTTCACAGTGTAATATACAGGGATCCCCCATAGTGCAGCGTGTCACAGTGTAACATACAGGGATCCCCCCCATAGTGCAGCGTGTCACAGTGTAACATACAGGGATCCCCCCCATAGTGCAGCGTGTCACAGTGTAACATACAGGGATCCCCCCATTGCGCAGCCTGTCACAGCGTAACATACAGGGATCCCCATAGTGCAGCGTGTCACAGTGTAACATACAGGGATCCCCCCATAGTGCAGCGTGTCACAGTGTAACATACAGGGATCCCCCCATAGTGCAGCATGTCACAGTGTAACATACAGGGATCCGCCATAGTAGGATGTCATAGTGTAACATACAGGGATCCCCCCATAGTGCAGCGTGTCACAGTGTAACATACAGGGATCCCCACATAGTGCAGCCTGTCACAGTGTAACATACAGGGATCCCTCATAGTAGGATGTCACAGTGTAACATACAGGGATCCCCCCCATAGTGCAGCCGGTCACAGTGTAACATACAGGGATCTCCCCATAGTGCAGCCTGTCACAGTGTAACATACAGGAATCTACCCATAGTGCAGCCTGTCACAGTGTAACATACAGGGATCTCCCCATAGTGCAGCGTGTCACAGCGTAACATACAGGGATCTCCCCACAGTGCAGCGTGTCACAGTGTAACATACAGGGATCCCCCCATAGTGCAGCGTGTCACAGTGTAACATACAGGGATCCCCCCATAGTGCAGCGTGTCACAGTGTAACATACAGGGATCCCACCATAGTGCTGCTTGTCACAGTGTAACATACAGGGATCCCTCATAGTAGGATGTCACAGTGTAACATACAGGGATCCCCCATAGTGCAGCGTGTCACAGTGTAACATACAGGGATCCCCCCCATAGTGCAGCCTGTCACAGTGTAACATACAGGGATCTCCCCATAGTGCAGCCTGTCACAGTGTAACATACAGGGATCTCCCCATAGTGCAGCCTGTCACAGTGTAACATACAGGGATCCCCCATAGTGCAGCGTGTCACAGTGTAACATACAGGGATCCCCCCATAGTGCAGCGTGTCACAGTGTAACATACAGGGTTCTCCCCATAGTGCAGCGTGTCACAGTGTAACATACAGGGATCCCCCCATAGTGCAGCGTGTCACATACAGGGATACCCCCATAGTGCAGCGTGTCACAGTGTAACATACAGGGATCCCCCCATAGTGCAGCGTGTCACAGTGTAACATACAGAGATCCCCCCATAGTGCAGCGTGTCACAGTGTAACATACAGGGATCCCCATAGCGCAGCCTGTCACAGCGTAACATACAGGGATCCCCCCATAGTGCAGTGTGTCACAGTGTAACTTACAGGGATCCCTCTATAGTGCAGCGTGTCACAGTGTAACATACAGGGATCCCCCCATAGTGCAGCGTGTCACAGTGTAACATACAGGGATCCCCCCATAGTGCAGCGTGTCATAGTGTAACTTACAGGGATCCCTCCATAGTGCAGCGTGTCACAGTGTAACATACAGGGATCCCCCCATAGTGCAGCGTGTCACAGTGTAACATACAGGGAGCCCCCCATAGTGCAGCCTGTCACAGTGTAACATACAGGGATCCCTCATAGTAGGATGTCACAGTGTAACATACAGGGATCCCCCATAGTGCAGCGTGTCACAGTGTAACATACAGGGATCCCCCCATAGTGCAGCCTGTCACAGTGTAACATACAGGGATCCCCCCATAGTGCAGCGTGTCACAGTGTAACATACAGGGATCATCCCCATAGTGCAGCGTGTCACAGTGTAACATACAGAAATCCCCCCCATAGTGCAGCCTGTCACAGTGTAACATACAGGGATCCCCCCATAGTGCAGCGTGTCACATTGTAACATAGAGGGATCCCCCCACAGCGCAGCCTGTCACAGTGTAACATACAGGGATCCCCCCACAGCGCAGCCTGTCACAGTGTAACATACAGGGATCCCCCCCCATAGTGCAGCCTGTCACAGTGTAACATACAGGGATCCCCCCATAGTGCAGCGTGTCACAGTGTAACATACAGGGATCCCCCCCATAGTGCAGCGTGTCACAGTGTAACATACAGGGATCCCCCCATAGTGCAGCGTGTCACAGTGTAACATACAGGGATCCCCACATAGTGCAGCCTGTCACAGTGTAACATACAGGGATCCCTCATAGTAGGATGTCACAGTGTAACATACAGGGATCCCCCATAGTGCAGCGTGTCACAGTGTAACATACTGGGATCCCCCCCCCCCATAGTGCAGCCTGTCACAGTGTAACATACAGGGATCTCCCCATAGTGCAGCCTGTCACAGTGTAGCATACAGGGATCCCCCCATAGTGCAGCGTGTAACATACAGGGATCCCCCCCATAGTGCAGCGTGTCACAGTGTAACATACAGGGATCCCCCCATAGTGCAGCGTGTCACAGTGTAACATACAGGGATCCCCCCCATAGTGCAGCGTGTCACAGTGTAACATACAGGGATCCCCCCATAGTGCAGCCTGTCACAGTGTAACATACAGGGATCACCCCATAGTGCAGCGTGTCACAGTGTAACATACAGGGATCCCCCCATAGTGCAGCATGTCACAGTGTAACATACAGGGATCCCCCCATAGTGCAGCGTGTCACAGTGTAACATACAGGGATCCCCCCCCCATAGTGCAGCGTGTCACAGTGTAACATACAGAGATCCCCCCCATAGTGCAGCGTGTCACAGTGTAACATACAGGGATCCCCCCATAGTGCAGCATGTCACAGTGTAACATACAGGGATCCCCCATAGTAGGATGTCATAGTGTAACATACAGGGATCCCCCCATAGTGCAGCGTATCACAGTGTAACATACAGGGATCCCCACATAGTGCAGCGTGTCACAGTGTAACATACAGGGATCCCTCATAGTAGGATGTCACAGTGTAACATACAGGGATCCCCCATAGTGCAGCGTGTCACAGTGTAACATACAGGGATCCCCCCCATAGTGCAGCGTGTCACAGTGTAATATACAGGGATCCCCCATAGTGCAGCGTGTCACAGTGTAACATACAGGGATCCCCCCATAGTGCAGCGTGTCACAGTGTAACATACAGGGATCCCACCATAGTGCTGCTTGTCACAGTGTAACATACAGGGATCCCCCCATAGTGCAGCATGTCACAGTGTAACATACAGGGATCCCCCATAGTAGGATGTCATAGTTTAACATACAGGGATCCCCCCCATAGTGCAGCGTGTCACAGTGTAACATACAGGGATCCCTCATAGTAGGATGTCACAGTGTAACATACAGGGATCCCCCATAGTGCAGCGTGTCACAGTGTAACATACAGGGATCCCCCCATAGTGCAGCGTGTCACAGTGTAACATACAGGGATCCCACCATAGTGCTGCTTGTCACAGTGTAACATACAGGGATCCCCCCATAGTGCAGCATGTCACAGTGTAACATACAGGGATCCCCCATAGTAGGATGTCATAGTTTAACATACAGGGATCCCCCCCATAGTGCAGCGTGTCACAGTGTAACATACAGGGATCCCTCATAGTAGGATGTCACAGTGTAACATACAGGGATCCCCCATAGTGCAGCGTGTCACAGTGTAACATACAGGGATCCCCCCCATAGTGCAGCGTGTCACAGTGTAATATACAGGGATCCCCCATAGTGCAGCGTTTCACAGTGTAATATACAGGGATCCCCCATAGTGCAGCGTGTCACAGTGTAACATACAGGGATCCCCCCCATAGTGCAGCGTGTCACAGTGTAACATACAGGGATCCCCCCCATAGTGCAGCGTGTCACAGTGTAACATACAGGGATCCCCCCATTGCGCAGCCTGTCACAGCGTAACATACAGGGATCCCCATAGTGCAGCGTGTCACAGTGTAACATACAGGGATCCCCCCATAGTGCAGCGTGTCACAGTGTAACATACAGGGATCCCCCCATAGTGCAGCATGTCACAGTGTAACATACAGGGATCCCCCATAGTAGGATGTCATAGTGTAACATACAGGGATCCCCCCATAGTGCAGCGTGTCACAGTGTAACATACAGGGATCCCCACATAGTGCAGCCTGTCACAGTGTAACATACAGGGATCCCTCATAGTAGGATGTCACAGTGTAACATACAGGGATCCCCCCCATAGTGCAGCCGGTCACAGTGTAACATACAGGGATCTCCCCATAGTGCAGCCTGTCACAGTGTAACATACAGGAATCTACCCATAGTGCAGCCTGTCACAGTGTAACATACAGGGATCTCCCCATAGTGCAGCGTGTCACAGCGTAACATACAGGGATCTCCCCACAGTGCAGCGTGTCACAGTGTAACATACAGGGATCCCCCCATAGTGCAGCGTGTCACAGTGTAACATACAGGGATCCCCCCATAGTGCAGCGTGTCACAGTGTAACATACAGGGATCCCACCATAGTGCTGCTTGTCACAGTGTAACATACAGGGATCCCTCATAGTAGGATGTCACAGTGTAACATACAGGGATCCCCCATAGTGCAGCGTGTCACAGTGTAACATACAGGGATCCCCCCCCATAGTGCAGCCTGTCACAGTGTAACATACAGGGATCTCCCCATAGTGCAGCCTGTCACAGTGTAACATACAGGGATCTCCCCATAGTGCAGCCTGTCACAGTGTAACATACAGGGATCCCCCATAGTGCAGCGTGTCACAGTGTAACATACAGGGATCCCCCCATAGTGCAGCGTGTCACAGTGTAACATACAGGGTTCTCCCCATAGTGCAGCGTGTCACGGTGTAACATACAGGGATCCCCCCATAGTGCAGCGTGTCACATACAGGGATACCCCCATAGTGCAGCGTGTCACAGTGTAACATACAGGGATCCCCCCATAGTGCAGCGTGTCACAGTGTAACATACAGAGATCCCCCCATAGTGCAGCGTGTCACAGTGTAACATACAGGGATCCCCATAGCGCAGCCTGTCACAGCGTAACATACAGGGATCCCCCCATAGTGCAGTGTGTCACAGTGTAACTTACAGGGATCCCTCTATAGTGCAGCGTGTCACAGTGTAACATACAGGGATCCCCCCATAGTGCAGCGTGTCACAGTGTAACATACAGGGATCCCCCCATAGTGCAGCGTGTCATAGTGTAACTTACAGGGATCCCTCCATAGTGCAGCGTGTCGCAGTGTAACATACAGGGATCCCCCCATAGTGCAGCGTGTCACAGTGTAACATACAGGGAGCCCCCCATAGTGCAGCCTGTCACAGTGTAACATACAGGGATCCCTCATAGTAGGATGTCACAGTGTAACATACAGGGATCCCCCATAGTGCAGCGTGTCACAGTGTAACATACAGGGATCCCCCCATAGTGCAGCCTGTCACAGTGTAACATACAGGGATCCCCCCATAGTGCAGCGTGTCACAGTGTAACATACAGGGATCATCCCCATAGTGCAGCGTGTCACAGTGTAACATACAGAAATCCCCCCCATAGTGCAGCCTGTCACAGTGTAACATACAGGGATCCCCCCATAGTGCAGCGTGTCACATTGTAACATAGAGGGATCCCCCCACAGCGCAGCCTGTCACAGTGTAACATACAGGGATCCCCCCACAGCGCAGCCTGTCACAGTGTAACATACAGGGATCCCCCCCCATAGTGCAGCCTGTCACAGTGTAACATACAGGGATCCCCCCATAGTGCAGCGTGTCACAGTGTAACATACAGGGATCCCCCCCATAGTGCAGCGTGTCACAGTGTAACATACAGGGATCCCCCCATAGTGCAGCGTGTCACAGTGTAACATACAGGGATCCCCACATAGTGCAGCCTGTCACAGTGTAACATACAGGGATCCCTCATAGTAGGATGTCACAGTGTAACATACAGGGATCCCCCATAGTGCAGCGTGTCACAGTGTAACATACTGGGATCCCCCCCCCCCATAGTGCAGCCTGTCACAGTGTAACATACAGGGATCTCCCCATAGTGCAGCCTGTCACAGTGTAGCATACAGGGATCCCCCCATAGTGCAGCGTGTAACATACAGGGATCCCCCCCATAGTGCAGCGTGTCACAGTGTAACATACAGGGATCCCCCCATAGTGCAGCGTGTCACAGTGTAACATACAGGGATCCCCCCCATAGTGCAGCGTGTCACAGTGTAACATACAGGGATCCCCCCATAGTGCAGCCTGTCACAGTGTAACATACAGGGATCACCCCATAGTGCAGCGTGTCACAGTGTAACATACAGGGATCCCCCCATAGTGCAGCATGTCACAGTGTAACATACAGGGATCCCCCCATAGTGCAGCGTGTCACAGTGTAACATACAGGGATCCCCCCCCCATAGTGCAGCGTGTCACAGTGTAACATACAGAGATCCCCCCCATAGTGCAGCGTGTCACAGTGTAACATACAGGGATCCCCCCATAGTGCAGCATGTCACAGTGTAACATACAGGGATCCCCCATAGTAGGATGTCATAGTGTAACATACAGGGATCCCCCCATAGTGCAGCGTATCACAGTGTAACATACAGGGATCCCCACATAGTGCAGCGTGTCACAGTGTAACATACAGGGATCCCTCATAGTAGGATGTCACAGTGTAACATACAGGGATCCCCCATAGTGCAGCGTGTCACAGTGTAACATACAGGGATCCCCCCCATAGTGCAGCTTGTCACAGTGTAATATACAGGGATCCCCCATAGTGCAGCGTTTCACAGTGTAATATACAGGGATCCCCCTATAGTGCAGCCTGTCACAGTGTAACATACAGGGATCATCCCCATAGTGCAGCGTGTCACAGTGTAACATACAGAAATCCCCCCCATAGTGCAGCCTGTCACAGTGTAACATATAGGGATCCCCCCATAGTGCAGCGTGTCACAGTGTAACATACAGGGATCCCCCCATAGTGCAGCGTGTCACAGTGTAACATACAGGGAGCCCCCCATAGTGCAGCCTGTCACAGTGTAACATACAGGGATCCCCCCATAGTGCAGCCTGTCACAGTGTAACATACAGGGATCCCCCCATAGTGCAGCCTGTCACAGTGTAACATACAGGGATCCCCCCATAGCGCAGCGTGTCACAGTGTAACATACATGGATCCCCCCATAGTGCAGCCTGTCACAGTGTAACATACAGGGATCCCCCCATAGCGCAGCGTGTCACAGTGTAACATACATGGATCCCCCCATAGTGCAGCGTGTCACAGTGTAACATACAGAAATCCCCCCCATAGTGCAGCCTGTCACAGTGTAACATACAGGGATCCCCCCATAGTGCAGCATGTCACAGTGTAACATACAGGGATCCCCCCCATAGTGCAGCGTGTCACATTGTAACATAGAGGGATCCCCCCATAGCGCAGCCTGTCACAGTGTAACATACAGGGATCCCCCCCATAGTGCAGCCTGTCACAGTGTAACATACAGGGATCCCCCCATAGTGCAGCGTGTCACAGTGTAACATACAGGGATCCCCCCCATAGTGCAGCGTGTCACAGTGTAACATACAGGGATCCCCCATAGTGCAGCGTGTCATAGTGTAACATACAGGGATCCCCCCCCCATAGTGCAGCCTGTCACAGTGTAACATACAGGGATCTCCCCATAGTGCAGCCTGTCACAGTGTAACATACAGGGATCCCCCCATAGTGCAGCGTGTAACATACAGGGATCCCCCCATAGTGCAGCGTGTCACAGTGTAACATACAGGGATCCCCCCATAGTGCAGCGTGTCACAGTGTAACATACAGGGATCCCCCCCATAGTGCAGCGTGTCACAGTGTAACATACAGGGATCCCCCCATAGTGCAGCCTGTCACAGTGTAACATACAAGGATCACCCCATAGTGCAGCGTGTCACAGTGTAACATACAGGGATCCCCCCATAGTGCAGCATGTCACAGTGTAACATACAGGGATCCCCCCATAGTGCAGCGTGTCACAGTGTAACATACAGGGATCCCCCCCCCCATAGTGCAGCGTGTCACAGTGTAACATACAGAGATCCCCCCATAGTGCAGCGTGTCACAGTGTAACATACAGGGATCCCCCCATAGTGCAGCATGTCACAGTGTAACATACAGGGATCCCCCATAGTAGGATGTCATAGTGTAACATACAGGGATCCCCCCATAGTGCAGCGTGTCACAGTGTAACATACAGGGATCCCCACATAGTGCAGCGTGTCACAGTGTAACATACAGGGATCCCTCATAGTAGGATGTCACAGTGTAACATACAGGGATCCCCCATAGTGCAGCGTGTCACAGTGTAACATACAGGGATCCCCCCCATAGTGCAGCGTGTCACAGTGTAATATACAGGGATCCCCCATAGTGCAGCGTTTCACAGTGTAATATACAGGGATCCCCCATAGTGCAGCGTGTCACAGTGTAACATACAGGGATCCCCCCATAGTGCAGCGTGTCACAGTGTAATATACAGGGATCCCCCCATAGTGCAGCGTGTCACAGCGTAACATACAGGGATCCCCCCCATAGTGCAGCGTGTCACAGTGTAACATACAGGGATCCCCCCATAGTGCAGCATGTCACAGTGTAATATACAGGGATCCCCCATAGTGCAGCGTGTCACAGTGTAACATACAGGGATCCCCCATAGTGCAGCGTGTCACAGTGTAACATACATAAATCCCCCCCATAGTGCAGCGTGTCACATTGTAACATACAGGGATCCCCCCATAGTGCAGCGTGTCACAGTGTAACATACAGGGATCCCCCCATAGCGCAGCGTGTCACAGTGTAACATACAGGGATCCCCCCATAGCGCAGCGTGTCACAGTGTAACATACATGGATCCCCCCATAGTGCAGCCTGTCACAGTGTAACATACAGGGATCCCCCCATAGTGCAGCCTGTCACAGCGTAACATACAGGGATCCCCCCATAGCGCAGCGTGTCACAGTGTAACATACATGGATCCCCCCATAGTGCAGCATGTCACAGTGTAACATACAGGGATCCCCCCATAGTGCAGCCTGTCACAGCGTAACATACAGGGATCCCACACATAGTGCAGCGTGTAACATACAGGGATCCCCCCATAGTGCAGCGTGTCACAGTGTAATATACAGGGATCCCCCCATAGTGCAGCGTGTCACCGCGTAACATACAGGGATCCCCCCATAGTGCAGCGTGTCACAGTGTAACATACAGGGATCCCCCCCATAGTGCAGCGTGTCACAGTGTAACATACAGGGATCCCCCCATAGTGCAGCCTGTCACAGTGTAACATACAAGGATCACCCCATAGTGCAGCGTGTCACAGTGTAACATACAGGGATCCCCCCATAGTGCAGCATGTCACAGTGTAACATACAGGGATCCCCCCATAGTGCAGCGTGTCACAGTGTAACATACAGGGATCCCCCCCCCATAGTGCAGCGTGTCACAGTGTAACATACAGAGATCCCCCCATAGTGCAGCGTGTCACAGTGTAACATACAGGGATCCCCCCATAGTGCAGCATGTCACAGTGTAACATACAGGGATCCCCCATAGTAGGATGTCATAGTGTAACATACAGGGATCCCCCCATAGTGCAGCGTGTCACAGTGTAACATACAGGGATCCCCACATAGTGCAGCGTGTCACAGTGTAACATACAGGGATCCCTCATAGTAGGATGTCACAGTGTAACATACAGGGATCCCCCATAGTGCAGCGTGTCACAGTGTAACATACAGGGATCCCCCCCATAGTGCAGCGTGTCACAGTGTAATATACAGGGATCCCCCATAGTGCAGCGTTTCACAGTGTAATATACAGGGATCCCCCATAGTGCAGCGTGTCACAGTGTAACATACAGGGATCCCCCCATAGTGCAGCGTGTCACAGTGTAATATACAGGGATCCCCCCATAGTGCAGCGTGTCACAGCGTAACATACAGGGATCCCCCCCATAGTGCAGCGTGTCACAGTGTAACATACAGGGATCCCCCCATAGTGCAGCATGTCACAGTGTAATATACAGGGATCCCCCATAGTGCAGCGTGTCACAGTGTAACATACAGGGATCCCCCATAGTGCAGCGTGTCACAGTGTAACATACATAAATCCCCCCCATAGTGCTGCGTGTCACATTGTAACATACAGGGATCCCCCCATAGTGCAGCGTGTCACAGTGTAACATACAGGGATCCCCCCATAGCGCAGCGTGTCACAGTGTAACATACAGGGATCCCCCCATAGCGCAGCGTGTCACAGTGTAACATACATGGATCCCCCCATAGTGCAGCCTGTCACAGTGTAACATACAGGGATCCCCCCATAGCGCAGCGTGTCACAGTGTAACATACATGGATCCCCCCATAGTGCAGCATGTCACAGTGTAACATACAGGGATCCCCCCATAGTGCAGCGTGTCACAGTGTAACATACAGGGATCCCCCCCATAGTGCAGCGTGTCACAGTGTAACATACATGGATCCCCCCATAGTGCAGCATGTCACAGTGTAACATACAGGGATCCCCCCATAGTGCAGCCTGTCACAGCGTAACATACAGGGATCCCACACATAGTGCAGCGTGTAACATACAGGGATCCCCCCATAGTGCAGCGTGTCACAGTGTAATATACAGGGATCCCCCCATAGTGCAGCGTGTCACCGCGTAACATACAGGGATCCCCCCATAGTGCAGCGTGTCACAGTGTAACATACAGGGATCCCCCCCATAGTGCAGCGTGTCACAGTGTAACATACAGGGATCCCCCATAGTGCAGCGTGTCACAGTGTAACATACAGGGTTCCCCCCATAGTGCAGCGTGTCACAGTGTAATATACAGGCAGTGGTGCAAGTAGAAAAAAATTCTTAGTGGTACTGTGCTGCGCGCCGAAGGCGCGCAGTGCAAAAATGGGCGTGGTTAGAGGCGTGGTCATGACACAAGGGGGAGTGGCTACAAGACAAATATGTGCCAGAAATGCCCCCATAATGCCACACAATTGCCCCCGCAGTGCTAGATATGCCTCCACAATGCCACACATGCCCCCCACAGTGCTAGTTATGCCCCCCAGTGCCAGATATGCCCCCACAGTGCTAGCTATGCCCCCACAGTGCCACACATGCCCCCACAGTGCTAGTTATGCCCCTGGTGCCAGATATATGCCCCCAGTGCCAGATATCATATGCCCCCACAGTGCCACACATATGCACCCAGTGCCAGATATCATATGCCCCCAGTGCCACACATATGCCCCAAGTGCGGCATTTGAAGTGCCACACATAAACAGTTGCAGTACAGAGAGCAACTCACTGTGTCAGGTCCTAGGTCCTGTATCCTCTCCGATGCTGTGTCCTCTCCGGTCCTGTGTCCGGTCCTGTGTCCTGTCCGGTCTGGTCCTCCTCTAGTCCCCTGCCGCCGCTGCATGTTTCTGGGGAGGGGAACGCATCTCGCGTTTCTCCTGCCCCACATCTATCTCGCGGGCTGGCTCCTGATTGGCTGCCAGCCCGCGAGCACTGATTGGCTGACAGCCGACTGTGTCACAGTGACACAGGGAGGGGAAGGAGAGACGAGCAATGCGCTCCCCTCCCCTCCGAAGGCAATCAGCTGTGGCGGGGCGGCGGAGGCCACGCCCCCCGCCACTTCCATATGCGCGCATGCGCATTACAGGTATATTTGGCTATTTCTTATGGCGGTACGGGGTACCGGCAATATATCTTTTACCGGTACGCCGTACCACCATACCTGCACCCCTGTATACAGGGATCCCCCCCATAGTGCAGCGTGTCACAGTGTAACATACAGGGATCCCCCCCATAGTGCAGCGTGTCACAGTGTAACATACAGGGATCCCACCATTGCGCAGCCTGTCACAGCGTAACATACAGGGATCCCCATAGTGCAGAGTGTCACAGTGTAACATACAGGGATCCCCCCATAGTGCAGCGTGTCACAGTGTAACATACAGGGATCCCACCATAGTGCTGCTTGTCACAGTGTAACATACAGGGATCCCCCCATAGTGCAGCATGTCACAGTGTAACATACAGGGATCCCCCATAGTAGGATGTCATAGTGTAACATACAGGGATCCCCCCATAGTGCAGCGTGTCACAGTGTAACATACAGGGATCCCCACATAGTGCAGCCTGTCACAGTGTAACATACAGGGATCCCTCATAGTAGGATGTCACAGTGTAACATACAGGGATCCCCCATAGTGCAGCGTGTCACAATGTAACATACAGGGATTCCCCCCATAGTACAGCCTGTCACAATGTAACATACAGGGATCTCCCCATAGTGCAGCCTGTCACAGTGTAACATACAGGGATCTCCCCATAGTGCAGCCTGTGAGGTTATCATACTCACTGTAAATCTGTAATTACTATATTTTATTAGGTGTAGTAATTAATGTACTATTTTAGTCCGTCGGTACCCTCTTGTTCTCCATATATGTCTATATACTCCCTATATGTGTGTGTAGTTCCAGATCAGATCGCTCTTGCCCTAATATGGTCTGCCAGGAAATACCCAGGAAATAATTCACCAAAAGGTTATGTCCCATTACCATACTTTTGTTCCTGCTATCACAGGAGGGTGGAAGCTGAGGGGCAATCTCCACAGGGGGGTTTACAATTCTTTGCAAACCTCTGGGCTCTAGCAGACTTTGTGGAACCGGCCACCACAGGGGGTGATCAGCCCATAATGTAATCAGCCGATTATTGTTCCTGCTGTTTACATGAGGGGGATAGCTGAAGGACAATCACCACAGGAAGTGATCAAATTCCCCTACTATCAACAGGAGGGTTGTCCACAGGGGGTGACCACCACATAATGTAATCAGACTGTGTTTTATATCTTGTGTTGACTCTGCTATGCATATCTTGGCTACTTCCAGACTTTCTGGAACCGACCCCAGCAGGGGGCAGAAGCAGATGGGCAGCAGCAGTACCTGGGAGGGGGGATAAACCTGACTTGAATCCACCAATAGGGATTGAGTGCAAGCCCACTGATGGTATGGAGAAGCGTGGGAAATTGGAAGTTTTTAAAATGACTTGTACACCTGCCAGCTCAGTATGTTAGTCGCAATCCGGTCTCAGGGGTCCTACCCTTCACTGGATCTTGTGGAACACATCGTTTGCCCGGGAAGGGGGCATCCTACCAAGCTCTGGTGTGGAGCGTCTGTGTTGTGTGGATTTACACAGGTTTCGGCTATCACTGCTGTGTGGAACTGATCTGGGACTGTGACTATACAAGGACTGTCTGTTTGGGCCTGCTACCTGAATATCTTTCTACTCTGCAATTTACCTTTGCCACTGTTTATTGTCTATTTGTGCGTGCTGTGGAAAATAAACCATATTTTGGTTTCATCTGCTCGGTGTCTGAGTGATTGAGGAACTCGTACCCTCACATTTGGCGGCAGCGACAGTGGGATCATTCAGACACCAACCATCGAGCACAGAAAGCACAGAGGACAGAGGATCAGACCATATGTAAGGAAACGGAAAATGCAATAAGGTGATGTTCAGCAAGTGAGCAGGTGTCAGTCCTGTGAAAGGGAAAATGTTTCCAAGGGAAGGAGCAGAGGAGCTCAGGGATGGAGGTTCTTCAGTGTATCGGCAGGCTGGGAAGCCGGATCTGTTATTTATTGTCAGGAAGATGCAGTATATCTGGGAGTACTGGGAAGAAGCTCAGCAGATGGTCAGCGGGTGGAGAGTATCCAGCATACAGGACAAGTTGTGTTACCTGGGGGATGCATTCCTGCACTGTAAAGGTCAGGCCACCTCGTGGAATCTGCTGGGGGAGCCAGAGTTTGTAGAATTCACAGAGGAAGTGATTGCTACAGTTACCCAGATGCTACAAAGAGGACAATATTCTGAGGCTGAAGGACAAGTCCAGAATAAATTGATGCCCCAGATAGAACCAGAGGAAGGGTCTAGAAGGGGGCTACTGCAATCTGGGCAGACAACCGAAGGGTCTGCCACGGAATTAATTGTTACCGCGAGAGAAGGGTCGTTGTCAGGGGGGCCCCTAACTGCCCTTGAAGAAATGAGTATGGAGGAGCTGATAGCAGAATGTCAGCTGCGAGGTATACCCATCCAATCCTGCACTCGCGGGGAAATCCTTCAGCAGATCCTTCACGATCAGGGAGATCCTACAAAAGCATTTACCGATTATCGGGCATGTATCCTTTATTTCGGTGCACAGCTGAGTGTGTGGGAACAATTGGAGTGTCTGGAGGAGTGCTTTATTGTGGCAGAGGAAGAGGCGATTGATCGGGGGCTCCTGGATACCCCAGCATGGCAAGATCAGTGTCGCAGGGGGCGTGATGAAAGGCACCGTTTGCAATTGCTTCTCCCCCATCCTAGGGAGGAAGCTGCTCAGTGTTCTCTGCAGGGGGAGGTTATCCCCAAAGTGAAGGAGGTTATTCAGGAGGAGCTGCACTACTGCTTCCCTTTTGCTGAGGTGGGAGATGCAGAGCTATTATCCTGCTGCCAGGGGATCTATGAGGACTGCGTCCAAGAAGAGATCGCCGTGGTTGGAGGAGTATCCGACAACATCCAGGCCACCAGCCCACCAGTCACAGATGACGTCGTGTTTCGGGCTGCCCAGCATACTCAGCTGGGGAAGGAGGCTATCGCGGAGAAGGAGGTGTGCGCAGAAGTAGCTGCAGGTGAGCATCTGGCTTTTAAGGGGACAGAGCTGACACAGCCTGTCCTGCAGCCACCAGCGGAATTGTTTGTGATGGAGGGTCCCTCCTCAGCCCTGGACATTGAGACCAAATGCTGGACTGAAATTTGCCATGCCCCTAGTTTGGGTTTGGGGGAGGAAGGACAGGACGGGGTGGTGGAAGTGCCAGGGCCAGAGCCCCTATATTGGCCTGCTGTTTGGCCCCTGTTCCTTGGGCAAGAGGGGGAGGTGGAAAGTGGTCCCTGCCCCATTGTGCCCGAGGCAAAAGTATTAGTAGGTTACAATGTTGCAGAGGGAGGGTACCCAGAATCCGAAGAAGAGGAATCGCTACATCCCTTGTTAGTTCCAATGTATGACTTAGACTGTAATCATGCCCTTGCTGGTTCTGCAAACCAGCCGCCTTTTACAAGATGGGTTTGGTATGATGTCACCCTGTGGGACTCAGGTGGTAAATCCAAACCCCAGATTCTCTGCTCTGCAGCCCGCTATTCCAGGTTGTTATTGGTTCCAGAACAGCTTGGTACCGGGACTACAATAGTAGGGGAAGGAATGTGAGGTTATCATACTCACTGTAAATCTGTAATTACTATATTTTATTAGGTGTAGTAATTAATGTACTATTTTAGTCCGTCGGTACCCTCTTGTTCTCCATATATGTCTATATACTCCCTATATGTGTGTGTAGTTCCAGATCAGATCGCTCTTGCCCTAATATGGTCTGCCAGGAAATACCCAGGAAATAATTCACCAAAAGGTTATGTCCCATTACCATACTTTTGTTCCTGCTATCACAGGAGGGTGGAAGCTGAGGGGCAATCTCCACAGGGGGGTTTACAATTCTTTGCAAACCTCTGGGCTCTAGCAGACTTTGTGGAACCGGCCACCACAGGGGGTGATCAGCCCATAATGTAATCAGCCGATTATTGTTCCTGCTGTTTACATGAGGGGGATAGCTGAAGGACAATCACCACAGGAAGTGATCAAATTCCCCTACTATCAACAGGAGGGTTGTCCACAGGGGGTGACCACCACATAATGTAATCAGACTGTGTTTTATATCTTGTGTTGACTCTGCTATGCATATCTTGGCTACTTCCAGACTTTCTGGAACCGACCCCAGCAGGGGGCAGAAGCAGATGGGCAGCAGCAGTACCTGGGAGGGGGGATAAACCTGACTTGAATCCACCAATAGGGATTGAGTGCAAGCCCACTGATGGTATGGAGAAGCGTGGGAAATTGGAAGTTTTTAAAATGACTTGTACACCTGCCAGCTCAGTATGTTAGTCGCAATCCGGTCTCAGGGGTCCTACCCTTCACTGGATCTTGTGGAACACATCGTTTGCCCGGGAAGGGGGCATCCTACCAAGCTCTGGTGTGGAGCGTCTGTGTTGTGTGGATTTACACAGGTTTCGGCTATCACTGCTGTGTGGAACTGATCTGGGACTGTGACTATACAAGGACTGTCTGTTTGGGCCTGCTACCTGAATATCTTTCTACTCTGCAATTTACCTTTGCCACTGTTTATTGTCTATTTGTGCGTGCTGTGGAAAATAAACCATATTTTGGTTTCATCTGCTCGGTGTCTGAGTGATTGAGGAACTCGTACCCTCACACAGCCTGTCACAGTGTAACATACAGGGATCTCCCCATAGTGCAGCGTGTCACAGTGTAACATACAGGGATCTCCCCACAGTGCAGCGTGTCACAGTGTAACATACAGCGTTCTCCCCATAGTGCAGCGTGTCACAGTGTAACATACAGGGATCCCCCCATAGTGCAGCGTGTCACATACAGGGATACCCCCATAGTGCAGCGTGTCACAGTGTAACATACAGGGATCCCCCCATAGTGCAGCGTGTCACAGTGTAACATACAGGGATCCCCCCATAGTGCAGCATGTCACAGTGTAACATACAGGGATCCCTCATAGTAGGATGTCACAGTGTAACATACAGGGATCCCCCATAGTGCAGCGTGTCACAGTGTAACATACAGGGATCCCCCCATAGTGCAGCCTGTCACAGTGTAACATACAGGGATCTCCCCATAGTGCAGCCTGTCACAGTGTAACATACAGGGATCCCCCCATAGTGCAGCGTGTCACAGTGTAACATACAGGGATCCCCCCATAGTGCAGCGTGTCACAGTGTAACATACAGGGATCCCCCCATAGTGCTGCGTGTCACAGTGTAACATACAGGGATCCCCCCCATAGTGCAGCGTGTCACAGTGTAACATACAGGGATCCCCCCATAGTGCAGCCTGTCACAGTGTAACATACAGGGATCTCCCCATAGTGCAGCCTGTCACAGTGTAACATACAGGGATCCCCCATAGTGCAGCGTGTCACAGTGTAACATACAGGGATCCCCCCCATAGTGCAGCCTGTCACAGTGTAACATACAGGGATCTCCCCACAGTGCAGCGTGTCACAGTGTAACATACAGGGATCCCCCATAGTGCAGCGTGTCACAGTGTAACATACAGGGATCCCCCCATAGTGCAGCGTGTCACAGTGTAACATACAGGGTTCTCCCCATAGTGCAGCGTGTCACAGTGTAACATACAGGGATCCCCCCATAGTGCAGCCTGTCACAGCGTAACATACAGGGATCCCCCCATAGAGCAGCGTGTCACAGCGTAACATACAGGGATCCCCCATAGTGCAGCGTGTCATAGTGTAACATACAGGGATCCCCCCATAGTGCAGCGTGTCATAGTGTAACATACAGGTATCCCCCCATAGTGCAGCGTGTCATAGTGTAACATACAGGGATCCCCCCCCATAGTGCAGCCTGTCACAGTGTAACATACAGGGATCTCCCCATAGTGCAGCCTGTCACAGTGTAACATACAGGGATCCCCCCATAGTGCAGCGTGTAACATACAGGGATCCCCCCCATAGTGCAGCGTGTCACAGTGTAACATACAGGGATCCCCCCATAGTGCAGCGTGTCACAGTGTAACATACAGGGATCCCCCCCCATAGTGCAGCGTGTCACAGTGTAACATACAGGGATCCCCCCCCCCCATAGTGCAGCGTGTCACAGTGTAACATACAGGGATCCCCCCATAGTGCAGCCTGTCACAGTGTAACATACAGGGATCCCCCCATAGTGCAGCGTGTCACAGTGTAACATACAGGGATCCCCCCATAGTGCAGCGTGTCACAGTGTAACATACAGGGATCCCCCCATAGTGCAGCGTGTCACAGTGTAACATACAGGGATCCCCCCCCCATAGTGCAGCGTGTCACAGTGTAACATAGAGATCCCCCCCATAGTGCAGCGTGTCACAGTGTAACATACAGGGATCCCCCCATAGTGCAGCGTGTCACAGTGTAACATACAGGGATCCCCCCATAGTGCAGCGTGTCACAGTGTAACATACAGGGATCCCCCCATAGTGCAGCGTGTCACAGTGTAACATACAGGGATCCCCCCATAGTGCAGCGTGTCACAGTGTAACATACAGGGATCCCCCCCCATAGTGCAGCGTGTCACAGTGTAACATACAGGGATCCCCCCCCATAGTGCAGCGTGTCACAGTGTAACATACAGGGATCCCCCCATAGTGCAGCGTGTCACAGTGTAACATACAGGGATCCCCCCATAGTGCAGCGTGTCACAGTGTAACATACAGGGATCCCCCATAGTGCAGCGTGTCACAGTGTAACATACAGGGATCCCCCCCCCCCCCATAGTGCAGCGTGTCACAGTGTAACATACAGAGATCCCCCCATAGTGCAGCGTGTCACAGTGTAACATACAGGGATCCCCCCATAGTGCAGCGTGTCACAGTGTAACATACAGGGATCCCCCCATAGTGCAGCGTGTCACAGTGTAACATACAGGGATCCCCCCCCCCCATAGTGCAGCGTGTCACAGTGTAACATACAGAGATCCCACCATAGTGCAGCGTGTCACAGTGTAACATACAGGGTTCCCCCATAGTGCAGCGTGTCACAGTGGGCCAGATGTATCAAGCTTCAAAAAGTGATAACATGGAGAGTGATAAGCAACCAGCCAATAAGCTGCTAACTGCCATGTCACAAGCTGGGTTTGAAAAATGACAGGCAAGAGCTGATTAGCTGGATGTTTATCACTTTTAGAAGCTTGATACATCTGGCCCAGTGTAACATACAGGGATCCCCCCATAGTGCAGCCTGTCACAGTGTAACATACAGGGATCCCACCCATCAGTCTACAACAGGCATATCCAAACTGAAGCCCTCCAGCTGTTGTGAAACTACACATCCCAGCATGCTTTGCCATAGTTTTAGCATTCCTTGATAGCAAAACTGTTGCAAGTCATGATGGGACTTGTAGTTTATTAACAGTTGGAGGGCCATAGTTTGGACGTGCCTGGTCTACAAGAACTAGAAATCCCAGCACACACACCAGTCTCTGCCTTGCAGCACCACAGCTTGGGCTGGGGGGGGACTCAGCTGCCTCTGTCTGGTCCCAGCGATAGCACACACCTGGTATTATACTGCAGCCTGTGTGAGTAGAACAGCAGCTCCCCTGTAAGTGCCCTTATAGCTCACACCCAGCAATCACTACTATGCTGTTACTAGCAGTATAATACCTGGGGTAACCAGGTGCCAGCTGCAGCACTCTCCCTCCTGCCTGCCATGCACACCCTGGTAACACGACAGGTCGGCTCCTCCCACTCTTCCGCACACAGGAAATACACTTTGGTTACAGCCGCGGAGGAGTCTGGGAGCTGAGTACAAACCACAGGAAAATGGCCGCCGCTGTATGAGGACACTGGGACATAACTGCCGGACTGGTAGAAATGGTAATTGCCTGTGTGAATGCATAGAGAGAGAGTTATGTGATGTCATCATGCCAGGTTACCGGAAGATGATAGATTCCATGCTGTAAGTACAATTAGTAAGACTCCATAACAATTGTCCCCGGTGCGAGTGAACGGCGGCCATTTTTCCGAAGAACAGCCCTTACCTGTGGCTGCAGTATCTCGGCTTCCTGCTGAGGCAG
The DNA here is from genome assembly GCF_055691185.1 of Crinia signifera. Lineage (NCBI taxonomy): Eukaryota > Metazoa > Chordata > Amphibia > Anura > Myobatrachidae > Crinia > Crinia signifera. The sequence goes on from NC_139222.1 coordinate 34,894,404, forward strand.
CGCTGGTGATCAGACCGGAGGCCTCTCACTTCCAGCAGCCACGGTGTTTAAATTACGGGGGACCGATAGAAGGCATTGCCGTATCTGGTAGCAGGTGATTATGGTGATGTCCTGGTGTTATTATACAGGGGGAGCTGCCTGTGGTGTCCTGTTATACAGGGTAGCAGCCTGTGTAATACAGGGAGAGCAGCCTGTGGTGTCTTGTTATACACAGGGAAGCGGCCTGTGTAATACAGGGAGAGCAGCCTGTGGTGTCTTGTTATACAGGGGGAGTGGCCTGCGTTATCCTGATATACAGGGGTAGTGGCCTGCAGTGTCCTATTATACAGGGAGAACGCCCTGTTATACAGGAGAGCATCCTGCGGTGTCCTAATATATAGGAGAGCAGCCTGTGGTGTCCTGTATACAGGGGAAGCAGCTTGTGGCGTTCTGTTATACAGGGGGAGCAGCCTGTGGCGTCCCTGTATACAGGGGGAGCAGCCTGCGGCGTCCCTGTATACAGGGGGAGCAGCCTGCGGCGTCCCTGTATACAGGGGGAGCAGCCTGCGGCGTCCCTGTATACAGGGGGAGCAGCCTGCGGCGTCCCTGTATACAGGGGGAGCAGCCTGCGGCGTCCCTGTATACAGGGGGAGCAGCCTGCGGCGTCCCTGTATACAGGGGGAGCAGCCTGCGGCGTTCTGTTATACAGGGGGAGCGGTTTGTGGCATCCTCTTACACAGGAGGTGCGGCCTGCAGCTTCCTCTTATACAGGAGGTGCGGCCTGCGGCAGCCGTTGCTATACAGGAGGAGCGACCGGTGTCCCGTCTCGCAGGGGGAGTGGCCTGCGGTCTCCTTTTTATACAGTGAGAGCGGCCAGTGGTGTCCTAGTACATTTATTTTGCGACAACCATTTATTATAATGGACGTTGTAGTGAAATGTTTGCTATAGCGCTTATTAGGGTTACCACCTCATCCCTTTAATTACAGACTCATATTAATTACACAGGTTCTGTGACTGATTAATACAAGGTGAAATGGAGTTTTGAAGTCCGTCAGCTGTACTTTGTGGTGTATATTGTAATTATTATATTTATTCCAGAACAACAGAGCATTGAGGATGAGACCCGTCACTGATTCCTCGAGGATGAACAATAACAAGATTCACATGACTGAAAGGATACTAAATCTTACCCTGGAGATCATCTACCTGCTGACTGGAGAGGTGAGGGGATCTGGGAGTGTCACTGTGACATCACTTATATCTATAGTAATAATACAGGGACATGACTGGGGAGGTGAGGGGATCTGGCAGTGTCACTGTGACATCACTTATATCTATAGTAATAATACAGGGACATGACTGGGAGGTGAGGGGATCTGGGAGCGTCACTGTGACATCACTTATATCTATAGTAATAATACAGGGACGTGACTGGGGAGGTGAGGGGAGCTGGGAGTGTCACTGTGACATCACTTACATCTATAGTAATAATACAGGGATGTGACTGGGGAGGTAAGGGGATCTGGGAGTGTCAGTGACATCACTTATATCTATAGTAATAATACTGGACATGACGGGAGGTGAGGGGATCTGGGAGTGTCACTAACATCACTTATATCTATAGTAATATTACAGGGAGGTGACTGGGGAGGTGAGGAGATCTGGGAGTGTCACTGTGACATCACTTATATCTATAGTAATAATACAGGGACGTAACTGGGGAGGTGAGGAGATCTGGGAGTGTCACTGTGACATCACTTATATCTATAGTAGTAATACAGGGACATGACTGGGGAGGTGAGGGGATCTGGGAGTGTCACTGACATCACTTATATCTATAGTAATAATACTGGACATGACTGGGGAGGTGAGGGGATCTGGGAGTGTCACTGTGACATCACTTATATCTATAGTAATAATACAGGGAAGTGACTGGGGAGGTGAGGGGATCTGGGAGTGTCACTGTGACATCACTTATATCTACAGTAATAATACTGGACATGACTGGGGAGGTGATGGGATCTGGGAGTGTCACTGTGACATCACTTATATCTACAGTAATAATACAGGGACGTGACTGGGGAGGTGAGGGGATCTGGGAGTGTCACTGTGACATCACTTATATCTATAGTAATAATACAGGGACATGACTGAGGAGGTGAGGGGATGTGGGAGCGTCACTGTGACATCACTTATACCTACAGTAATAATACAGGGACGTGACTGGGGAGGTGAGGGGATCTGGGAGCGTCAGTGACATCACTTATATCTACAGTAATAATACAGGGACGTGACTGGTGAGATGAGGGGATCTGGGAGCGTCACTGTGACATCACTTGTATCTATAGTAATAATACAGGGACGTGACTGGGGAGGTGAGGGGATCTGGGAGTGTCACTGTAACATCACTTATATCTATAGTAATATTACAGGGAAGTGACTGGGGAGGTGAGGGGATCTGGGAGTGTCACTGTGACATCAATTATATCTATAGTAATATTACAGGGAAGTGACTGGGGAGGTGAGGAGATCTGGGAGTGTCACTGTGACATCACTTACTGTATTTGCTGGCATATAAGACTACTTTTGGTACTTGTGGAGTATCACGGCTCCCACGATGGCCATTGCATGCGATTTTGAACAGAAATGCATCCAAATGCATTGAAATTTGTATCAAACCTGTTCAATGGCCCCCAAATGTCATTTTTTAGGCTGTACCACCCCCACTATCAACGCGAACCCGAAGCGTGGCGAGCGCTGCGAGCCCGCGAGGGGCGGCTGTACGCGTCCTATTACTTTTTCATACCCCCACTATCCACGTCAGCGTGGAGTTGAGAATAGAAACGCGAGCCACCGAGCCCGAAGCGTGGCGAGGGGACACGGATACCTTCACAGGTATACACGTCCCCTCGCGGGCTTCACAGGTGTCCGCGTCCCCTCGCGGGGCTCGCCACACTTTCTATTCTCAACTCCACGCCGACGTGGATAGTGGGGGTATGAAAAGGTCGTAGGACGCGTACCGCCGCCCCTCGTGGGCTCGCCACGCTTCGGGTTCACGTTGATAGTGGGGGTGGTACAGCCTGAAAAATGACATTTGGGGGCCATTGAACATGTTTGATACTAATTTCAATGCATTTGGATGCATTTCTGTTCAAAATCGCATGCGATCGCATACGATTTCTTCAAAAAATGCTCAGCCATCAAATGCGCAGCCATCTTCTGCATGCAGCCCTCGGGTCTCCTGGAGTGTTGGGTCTGTCTCCCCTGTAAGAACACCTACTGCTGACCGCTTTGTACAGCATTCATATCCTCCTTGCTCCCATAGCAGCGCAGTAGTTGATCAGAGTGCCTTGCAGTTTATTGTACCAGTATTGTACTTATATCTCTGCATTGTCTGTGACTGATGTGCTAGTTGTCTATTGTCTGCTATCTGCTCTATCTAATACAGGTCGATAAGGAATATTTACAGTTTTTGGAATAATTTGGGTTTTTATTACTTACCTGGTCCCTTGGTGGTTAACAAAACTGAGTAGAGATGGCAAACTCGGCTCTTTCCCGTGAGCGGCTCCCAACGTCTCCACTCACGGGAAAGAGTTGGTTCTTTGACTCGGCTCTCAACTCGTCTCTCTTTTTTTTGCAGTAATCATAATAACAGATTTTGTGTTTAATACTGATATTATTAAGTTTTGTTACCCATGGTGGGGCCACGGTGTTCAGAAGAGTATATATATATATATAATATAGACGTCCAGGAATCGGCACTCCCAGTGAAGGTAGATAACTGTAGCCGGTGCCCTCACAGGATAGGGTATGTAGGTGGAGGTGGTGCGGCACTCACGGCGAAATAAAGTCACTCTTACAAGAGATGTGATCAACGTTTCAATTTTTATGAAAAAATTGTCATCAGGATAATACAAACAGGCAAACAGTGGTCTTATATAGGTGCACATCAAGGTGAGATCAGGAGGAAGGGGTGGGGAAACCACACCCTCCCACTGGTTAAGGCTGACATCATTAGCAAAGGCGTCGACTAAAAGTGACATAAGCATTACCATGGTAATGAGTGAATACAAAAATAAATGAAATAAGAAAATGTTAAAAATAGCATATACAAAAGATTTACAAAAATATACAATATAATGTAACACGGACAATAGACTATAGAATGGCATCAGGGCAATGATTACAGTAGGTTCTCTACAGTTTTTTAGCGAAAGATTACAGTAGGTTCTTTAAAGTTTTTAGCGAAAGATGGAATATGTAATCTGTTCATTAAGCCCTTTGGGGGCGATGACACCAAGGCTGTGTATCCATCGCGCCTCACATTGGAGCAACTTCAATGCCCTGTCGCCGCCTCTGATAGATGTCGGCACACAGTCAATCATGCGGTAGAGTAAACTGGACACAGGATGTTTCAATTCGGCAAAGTGCCGTGCCACCGCTTGCTCACTTTTGCCCGTAGTTAGGGCTTGTCTGATAGAGCACCTGTGCATGGCCATACGCTCTTTGAACATACGTGTGGTTTTGCCAATATATTGCAAACTGCAAGGGCAGATAATTTGATAAACCACGTATGAAGATGCACAGGTGAAATGATGCCGGATTTTAATTTTTTGGCCAGTGTGAGGATGGGCAAATGTATCGCCTGTTAATAAATATTGGCAAGTAACACACGTGCTTCTGAAACATCCCTTTTTCACTGGTGCCAACCAGCTACGATCTGGGGTTTCAGGGTGGTATATCACATTGGTTTTGACAAGTTTATCTCTGAGGTTACTGCCTCTAGAAAAACAGGGCATGATGCGTTTGTTGATAAATGGTAAAGTTTTATCTTTTTGCACTATTGGCCATTGAGATTTTGACTATTTTAGTAATTACACCAGAATTTTCATTATACTTATTCACCCAGGGGATGACTTCATTGACAGTGTCAGCTTTAATTTTAGGGGTGAGTAATGTACAGCGGTCAATCTGCATAATCCTATTTTTACAGTCTAGGAGGTGTTTAAGCACCTAGCCTCGTTGTGCCAGTCTCTGGATTAGATCATCGATCTGTTCAGAGCATTTTATTGGATCACTGTTGATTATGCAGATTGACCGCTGTACATTACTCACCCCTAAAATTAAAGCTGACACTGTCAATGAAGTCATCCCCTGGGTGAATAAGTATAATGAAAATTCTGGTGTAATTACTAAAATAGTCAAATCTCAATGGCCAATAGTGCAAAAAGATAAAACTTTACCATTTATCAACAAACGCATCATGCCCTGTTTTTCTAGAGGCAGTAACCTCAGAGATAAACTTGTCAAAACCAATGTGATATACCACCCTGAAACCCCAGATCGTAGCTGGTTGGCACCAGTGAAAAAGGGATGTTTCAGAAGCACGTGTGTTACTTGCCAATATTTATTAACAGGCGATACATTTGCCCATCCTCACACTGGCCAAAAAATTAAAATCCGGCATCATTTCACCTGTGCATCTTCATACGTGGTTTATCAAATTATCTGCCCTTGCAGTTTGCAATATATTGGCAAAACCACACGTATGTTCAAAGAGCGTATGGCCATGCACAGGTGCTCCATCAGACAAGCCCTAACAACGGGCAAAAGTGAGCAAGCGGTGGCACGGCACTTTGCCGAATTGAAACATCCTGTGTCCAGTTTACGCTACCGCATGATTGACTGTGTGCCGACATCTATCAGAGGCGGCGACAGGGCATTGAAGTTGCTCCAATGTGAGGCGCGATGGATACACCGCCTTGGTGTCATCGCCCCCAAAGGGCTTAATGAACAGATTACATATTCCATCTTTCGCTAAAAACTTTAAAGAACCTACTGTAATCTTTCGCTAAAAAACTGTAGAGAACCTACTGTAATCATTGCCCTGATGCCATTCTATTGTCTATTATCCGTGTTACATTATATTGTATATTTTTGTAAATCTTTTGTAAATGCTATTTTTAACATTTTCTTATTTCATTTATTTTTGTATTCACTCATTACCATGGTAATGCTTATGTCACTTTTAGTCGACGCCTTTGCTAATGACGTCAGCCTTAACCAGTGGGAGGTTGTGGTTTCCCCACCCCTTCCTCCTGATCTCACCTTGATGTGCACCTATATAAGACCACTGTTTGCCGGTTTGTATTATCCTGATGACAATTTTTTCATAAAAATTGAAACGTTGATCACATCTCTTGTAAGAGTGACTTTATTTCGCCGTGAGTGCCGCACCACCTCCACCTATATATATAATATATATATAACAAACTTCTGTTAAATGCCGTGACCGCACCATGGGCAACAAAACTAAACAGATTTTTTTTTATATATATATATATTAGTGATATTTTTATTGTGATGATTAACGTAAAAAAAAAAAAAAAAAGAAGAGCTGTGAGGCTTTGAGCGGCCAGCAAACTATGAGCCGCAAGAGCTGAGCCGGGAGAGCAGAGTTATGAGCAGGGAGAGCTGGTGGGAGGAGTCCTTGATCTGTGAGTGTGTCTGAGCAAAGGTTCCTGGAGTGGGACAGGTCTTTCGATCACTGACAGTCAGTGATTGGAAAAGAAGAACTGTCCCACCCTGGGAGCCGCGGGTCAGTTTTAACAGCTCCCAGCTCATTTTGAAGAATCCGCTCTTTGAACCAGCTCCTCTGTGAGCTACCCATCTCTAAAACTGAGGAGATGAGCATGGAGGGAGGTGGGGTTAAGAATCCTAAAAGCTTTGCTGATTGGTGCCTGGTCCTCTGGATCCGCCTACAACCCCGGTGTTAGCACTGTGGCTCCCATGAACCTCAAAGAAAGAGAAGTAACCAGAGGCAAGTCTACAATAACTCTCATTTTCCCAATACACAGGGTTACACAGTAGTGAAGAAGACATCTGGTGAGCATGAGACACCCAGTAGTCACCCCTGTGTGTCAGAAGGACAGAAAAGGACCCAGAGCCCCATAACAGGGCCCACACCTCACTCACTGATACATGGGAGAGACAATGACCAGAAGATCCTGGAACTCACCAACAAGATCATCCAGCTGCTGACTAAAGAGGTGACAGATGGGAATGGGACATTATACAGTGACATCGGGGGAGGTGACTGCTGGGAATGGGACATTATACAGTGACATCGAGGGAGGAGACTGCTGGGAATGGGACATTATACAGTAACAGTAGGGGATGTGACCGGAGAGCTGACTGCTGGGAATGGGACATTGTACAGTGACATCGGGAAAGGTGACTGCTGGGAATGGGACATTATACAGTAACACCGGGGGGGGGTTGGGGGGTTATTTATTCAATGTTATACCAAGTTGTGTCTCCCTGTACTGTTCCTTTGTACGGCGCTGCGAACACTTGTGGCGCCTTTATAAATAAAATTATAATAATAATGTGCCCGGAGAGGTGACTGGTGGAAATGGGACAGTAAAACCGGGGAATGTGACCGGAGAGGTGACTGCTGGGGATGGGGCATTATACAGGAACACCGGGGGATGTGACCGGAGAGGTGACTGCTGGGAATGGGGCATTATACAGTAACACCGGGAGATGTGACCGGAGAGGTGACTGCTGGGAATGGGACATTATACAGTAACACCGGGAGATGTGACCGGAGAGGTGACTGCTGGGGATGGGGCATTATACAGGAACACCGGGGGATGTGACCGGAGAGGTGACTGCTGGGGATGGGGCATTATACAGGAACACCGGGGTATGTGACCGGAGAGGTGACTGCTGGGAATGGGGCATTATACAGTAACACCGGGAGATGTGACCGGAGAGGTGACTGCTGGGGATGGGGCATTATACAGGAACACCGGGGGATGTGACCGGAGAGGTGACTGCTGGGAATGGGACATTATACAGTAACACCGGGAGATGTGACCGGAGAGGTGACTGCTGGGAATGGGTCATTATACAGTAACACCGGGGAATGAGAGCGGAGAGGTGACTGCTGGGAATGGAACATTATACAGTAACACCTGGGAATGTAAGCGGAGAGGTGACTGCTGGGAATGGGACATTATACAGTAACACCGGGGAATGTGAGCGGAGAGGTGACTGCTGGGAATGGGACATTATACAGTAACACCGGGGGATGTGACCGGAGATGTGACTGCTGGGAATGGGGCATTATACAGTAACACCAGGGGATGTGACAGGAGAGGTGACTGCTGGGAATGGGACATTATACAGTAACACCAGGGGATGTGACAGGAGAGGTGACTGCTGGGAATGGGACATTATACAGTAACACCGGGGGATGTGACAGGAGAGGTGACTGCTGGGAATGGGACATTATACAGTAGCACCGGGAGATGTGACCGGAGAGGTGACTGCTGGGAATGGGTCATTATACAGTAACACCGGGGAATGTGAGCGGAGAGGTGACTGCTGGGGATGGGACATTATACAGTAACACCGGGGGATGTGACATGAGAGGTGACTGCTGGGAATGGGGCATTATACAGTAACACCGGGGAATGTGAGCGGAGAGGTGACTGCTGGGGATGGGGCATTATACAGGAACACCGGGAGAGCTGACTTCTGGGAATGGGGCATTATACAGTAACACCGGGAGAGGTGACTGCTGGGAATGGGGCATTATACTGTAATCTCAATAACATCAGACCTTATTAATGTGGTATTTTTTTAGGTTCAGTGTGAAGATTCGTCTGATATTAAGGTAGAAGATACAGAGGGAGAAGAGCTGTATGTGCCTGACATTAAGGTAGAAGATACAGAAGGAGAAGAGCTGTATGTGCCTGACATTAAGGTAGAAGATACAGAGGGAGAAGAGCTGTATGCGCCTGACATTAAGGTAGAAGATACAGAGGGAGAAGAGCTGTATGCGCCTGACATTAAGGTAGAAGATACAGCGAGAGAAGAGATGGATGTGATTGATATTAAGGTAGAAGAAGAAGAGTCTTATGTGACAGATAAGGGAGAAGATACATATATGACGGGTGATCAGCAGTGTAAGGAGGAGGAAATCCCTACAGACATCAGCACAGGTGAGGAATAATCACTTATTACATATTTTCCTTGTTCTGCCAATACATTTTTCTCGGTACTTATGTATTATCTGGACTCCCATGTTAAATGCACCCCATTTTTTCATACCCCTACTATCCAACTACGCATGGAGTTGATGTTATATAGTGTGGCGAGCGCAGCGAGGCGAGCGGACACGGTCTCATAAGAAAACCGGGAGTCCAGATATTACATAAGTACCGTTTTCTCTTATCCTGCAACCTCCTCTGTCAGACCAAACTAATGAGGACAATGCATCTGTTAAGTGGGGGAGTCCAGAGCCATCATCCCCTATTATACTCCTGCTCTCCCCTCACATCATGTCACTGTGTGTTACCAGTCCAGAGATCTGACCAGTCTCCTCCCCACACTCTCTGGTGTATCTTATACATCAGAAGCCATCAGCCCCTATTATACTCCTGCTCTCCCCTCACATCATGTCACTGTGTTACCAGCCCAGAGATCTGACCAGTCTCCTCCCCACACTCTCTGGTGTATCTCATACATCAGCAGCCATCAGCCCCTATTATACTCCTGCTCTCCCCTCACATCATGTCACTGTGTGTTACCAGCCCAGAGATCTGACCTGTCTCCTCCCCACCCTCTCTGGTGTATCTCATACACCAGGTGCCATCAGCCCCTATTATACTCCTGCTCTCCCCCTCACATCATGTCACTGTGTGTTACCAGCTCAGATATCTGACCAGTCTCCTTCCCACACTCTCTGGTGTATCTCATACATCAGGTGCCATCAGCCCCTATTATACTCCTGCTCTCCCCCTCACATCATGTCACTGTGTGTTACCAGCTCAGATATCTGACCAGTCTCCTCCCCACACTCTGGTGTATCTCATACATCAGCAGCCTAGAGCCCCTATTATACTACTGCTCTCCCCTCACATCATGTCACTGTGTGTTACCAGCCCAGAGATCTGACCAGTCTCCTCCCCACACTCTCTGGTGCATCTCATACATCAGGAGCCATCAGCCACTATTATACTCCTGCTCTCCCCCTCACATCATGTCACTGTGTGTTACCAGCCCAGAGATCTGACCTGTCTCCTCCCCACACTCTCTGGTGTATTTCATACATCGGCAGCCATCAGCCCCTATTATACTCCTGCTCTCCCGCTCACATCATGTCACTGTGTTACCAGCCCAGAGATCTGACCAGTCTCCTCCCCACACTCTCTGGTGTATCTCATACATCAGTATCCATCAGCCCCTATTATACTCCTGCTCTACCCCTCACATCATGTCACTGTGTTACCAGCCCAGAGATCTCACCAGTCTCCTCCCCACACTCTCTGGTGTATCTCATACATCAGGAGCCATCAGCCCCTATTATACTCCTGCTCTCCCCCTCACATCATGTCACTGTGTGTTACCAGCCCAGAGATCTCACCAGTCTCCTCCCCACACTCTCTGGTGTATCTCATACATCAGGAGCCATCAGCCCCTATTATACTCCCGCTGGAGTAGTGGTAACCAGTGACCAGGACATGCTGCCAGTGTACCCCACAGCTACTGTGCTGCCACGTGTATAGTGTGTGAGAGAGAAGTGACTGGCTGCACAGTGTCACTGGCTTATGTGGGTTCCTGTCCCATAGTATTAGCTGGGCAATGTGTAAGCTGGGGTAATGTTACTCCCCTCAGTCTGAATGTCTCCGTGGCTGGGTCTATGCAGTCTGCTTGGTGATCCCATTGTATTGTATGCTATGACCATACTTTGGAGGTCTTTCTAGTTTGATCGTCCCCCTGCGTGTTCCCATGGAGGAGCGATGTTTTGCTATTGTGCAGGCTCTGTTTGGGAACGGACGTGGCGACCTGCGTAGTCCCCAGCCATACGTCACCGGATGTCAGCTGCCCGCCCTCCTCCCGTACAAGGGTGCCGCAAATCTGAGTCACCAGAGAGTAACTTATATGTGCGAGCGCTGTAGAAATCATTCGATGGTCAGCGGCCAGCGTGCGGGGGGTGTTCGTGCGGGCGGTGTTTGGTTGACGAATTTCTCAGCTTTGCGAGTCAACCAGAATGACCTCCTTTATCTGTGTAACAGTCACATTTGCTGTATGTACATATAGAGATGTAATAATTATTATTTTTTTAAATATATGCCAACCACGGTGGGCCCCTAGATGGAGGGGGGCCCAGGGGTACTGACCCCTTGTGCCCCCCTTATAATCCGTCCCTGACCCAAACACCATTCTCCAACTACAAAGCTGCATGTACATTCTCTCTATAACAACCTTATGTTTTCCTATGCAGCTACTACAGCCGCCGCTGGGAACACAGATTATAAGAGGGTCTACGAAAATCATCTACTGCAACCCTCAATACTACTACAGCACACACACCAGAAGGTACCTAATAAATTCCACAGACCCTTACTCTGTTACCCCTGCACATACTACAATACATACACTCAAATCAACGCACTTCAATTCCATTTCAAACACACCATCAAAACACACCACTACATACACTTACTACCAATTTACACGCACCTCATCCACACAAACACTACACCCACAAGCCTCCCTATCCAATACATAATACAACTTCACTTACGTACTAAACACACATATACATCCCTCTCCCAGACGAAACATGCACCACTCACTACAACTCCTACACTACGTATACCACAAAACCTTTATTTCTATTCATACTTTTGTAAACAGCATATATTTATTCTACAACAATTTAATAACTATATTGCAACATTCACATCAGTCCCTGCCCCAGTGGACCTTACACTCTAAATATCCACTCAATCGTTATAACAAACACACAATCCTAACTACCACTCCCACACAAAACCAAATAACAACATCACGCCCTACAACTGCCCAATACACGCACGCATCACTGCACACACTCACACAAATGGCCACAATATACACCAACCCATACACCATCTTGCTACTCATACTATCATACACAGCACACCTGCATCTACTCAACTCCTAATACCCCTGCACCCACACTACACAACACAGCACCTTCACATCACGCATCCATACAAAAAACACACACATCCCTGCTACATTTACATCATTTACCACAATTACCATCACTTTGTTGCTGCAACCCCCACCACACACAAATATTCTTTCTCTTTCCTCGGTGACACAGCTCACGATGGGATGTAGGAGGGGTCCGCAGGAGCCAGGTACCTATGCTTCTAAGTCTTTGGGAGCAGGCTCCTCCCTATTGCATCCCACAATGCTTCAGTTAGTTTTAGGTGCCCACAGGAGTGGGTGCGCTGCAGTGTGTGAGGAGAACTGGAGTTGGGACATGTGTGATGAAGCTGATGTTTTAGCTTCAGGCATTGAAGATTTGATTGTGGCTGTATGTAAAACAGACTCTGAATCTTTCAGAGGAAGAAAAAACTCCTGCTCACTGTGTTTTTAGAGTCGCAGGGACCATGTGTGTTTCGCCTCTGATGAGGGAATGATTTCTTTATTGAGTGAAGCAGGAAAGACTCCTGATAAACGGTTGTAGATGGCTAAGAGATATGCTAATAGGTACCCCATGCCGGAGGAACATAGCAAGTTATGGGAGAAGGCCCCAATAGTGGATGCATCAGTAGCTAGGCTGTCTAAATCCACTGCGTTACCTGTTCAGGGGGGGTGCTGCTTTTAAAGATCCAGTGGACAAAAAAGGTAGAAGGTTGCTTGAAAGCTATCTTTTAAAGGTGTGGGATTCACGCTGCGGCCTATTATTGCTTCTGCTTGGGTTACTAAAGCAATGATCAAGTGGGCGGAGGGGCGGAGGAGCTGAGTAGTCTACTCCACCAAAATTCTGAGGCTTTTATACTGTCATAAAAGTTGAGATGTGCTGCGGAATATGTTTGTGAGGCCGGTGAGGAAGGAGCTAAAATGGCGTCCAGAGTGTCTTACCGCTGTTACTGCTCAAAGGGCTCTTTGGCTAAAAGCGTGGGAAACTGATCGCGAGTCAAAGAAGTCCCTTGAAAACTTGCCATTTAATGGTGAAATATTGTTTGGCTCGGAGCTGGAAGCCATCATTAAGCAGGCTACAGGGTGTAAGAGTACATTTCTCCCCACTACTTCCAAGAGTTCAGGCTCCAAGTTTGGAGTTTTCAAACCGTCCTTTCGGGGTGGACTATCCAATAGAGGACATACTGGCCGTGGTAGATTTCAGGCCAACAGAGGAAAGAATTCCAAATCTCATTTTGGGGCCTTTACAAAGAAGCATGCAGCAAAAAGTGATGATAAGTCCTCTGCATGACGTTGCGGAGGCTCCCCGTTCTGAGCTCAGAGTGGGGGGGTTTCCTCCTGCACTTTCAGGGCAGGTGGAGGGAATCTATAGTAGATCCTTGGGTCCTTTCCATCATTTCCGAGGGTTACCGGATAAATCAGAGGCGCTCCACCAAAGAGATTTCTTCCTACGCCTTTGCCTCGGACCGCAACACTGAGGTCCGCACTTCTAGGGGCAGCCTTGTCTCTCAAGGAGAAGGGTGTAGTGATTCCGGTACCTCAGGAGGAAAGAAAAAAAGGATTTTATTTGATCCTTTTCCTAGTCCCCAAGCCAGACGGGTCTTTCAGGCCTATTCTAAATGTAAAATCTTTAAATGTTCACTTATGGGTAGATCATTTTCGCAAGGAGTCTCTGCGTTTTGTGCTCCTGAGCATAGAGCCGGGGGAGTTTCTGGCATCTGTAGACATTCAGGATGCGTACCTCCATGTGCCCATTTACAAGGATCACCAGTCTCTTCTCCGATTTTCAATAGGAGAAAATCATTGGCAGTTTCAAGCTCTGCCGTTTGGTTTGGCAACGGCTCCGAGAGAGTTCACAAAAGTGATGGCGGTCATGGCGGCAGCTCTCCGTCTGAAGGGAATAGTAATTATTCCTTATCTGGATGACCTTTTATTCAAGGCGGTGTCGGCGGGAAAACTTCAGGAACACCTGAGTATCGCTACACAGTTCTTGCAAGATCAGGGTTGGGTGCTAAACCTTCCCAAGTCACATTTAGCACCAACTCAGAGTCTGCAATTCCTCGGGGTTATTCTGGACACACACTTTCACAGGGTGTTCTTACCACATCCCAAGGCAGTGGAGATTAGTCAGATGGTGCTGACAATCCTTCAGGCTCCTGCACCAAAGGTGTGGCAGGGGGTAAGGTTACTGAGCAAAATGGTAGCAACCTTCGAGACGTTGCAGTTTGCCAGATTCCATTAGAGGAGTTTCCAGTGGAACATCCTATCGTGCTGGTCGGGGAATGCAAAAACTATGAAGCAGGAACGGTTCTGTCTCAGGAGTCAAGAGTATCCCTGGAATGGTGGACAGATAGAGACTCTGCAGATGGGGCTGTCCCTTTGCTCTTGGGATTGGTTGGTCATTACGACGGATGCCAGTCTCAGGGGTTGGGGAGCGGTTGTCCTCCACCTACGGTTACAGGGCCTTTGGTCCAAGGAGGAATCCAGACTTCCTATCAACATACTGGAACTGAGAGCGGTATGGAATGCCTTGTGCCAAGCAGAAGAGTTTCTGATGGGATTGCCATTACGAGTTCAATTCGACAATGCCACAACAGTGGCATACTTCAACCATCGGAGGAACTCGCAGCAAGATGGCAATGAAAGAGATAGTGGGGATCTTCACCTGGGCAGAAGTACAGATGCCAGCACTGTCAGCTGTGTTCATTCCGGGGATCCGGAATGTAGAGGCGGACTTTCTCAGCAGGGCGGATCTGCTGTAGGGGGAATGGTCACTCCATCTGGAAGTTTTCCAAGTAATTGTAGACCGCTGGGGACTGCCAGACATAGATCTAATAGCATCAAGGAGAAATTGTTAGGTGCCGAGGTTTTATTCCCGATCGAGGGACCCATCGGCTTGGGCAGTGAATGCCATGACAATCCCTTGGTGTTTCAGTCAGGTCTACATTTTCCCCCCGTTTCCAATGATCTCGAGGGTGTTGAAAAGGATAAAGAACTAGAGAGTACCAGCCATACTGATTGCACCAGATTGGCCCAGGAGGTCATGATACTCACACATGAAATTATCCACGGAATCGTGGCAACTACCTCTTCGTCCAGATTTGCTAAGTCAAGGACTGTTCCTACACCTGGACCTAGCTTGTCTCAAGTTGACGGCGTGGCTTATGAGTCCTCCTTATTAAGAAAGAAGGGATTTTCAGATGCGGTTATTCAGACCATGCTCAGGGCTCGAAAACCGGTGTCAGCAGCCAATTACCATCGGGTCTGGAAGATCTATATCAGGTGGTGTGAACGGCAGAGAGATCATACATCTAGGTTTAAGGTGGCGAGGCTACTGGATAGCCTTTCGTCTGGACTTAGCTTAAAGTCATTGAAAGTGCAGATTTCGGCACTATCCATTTTCTTTCAAAAGAGGGTGGCTCTGTTGCCAGAGGTTCAGACCTTTTTGCAGGGTATGACCAGGATTAAGCCTCCTTACAGGCAGCCGGTTGCACCGTGGGATTTGTCTCTTGTTTTATCTGTGTTCCAAAAACCTCATTTTGAGCCACTGAGATCGGCGGATCTCAAATCTGTTTCTTGGAAACTTACATTTTTGTTGCCCATTGCCTTGGCTAGGCGTGTATCGGAGTTGGGTGTCTTGTCCTGCAAGTCACCATTTTAGATTTTCCATGATGACAGGGCTGTGCTCAGAATGGTACCTAAATTTCTACCTAAGGTAGTATCCTTATTTCATTTGAATCAGGACATTGTGCTCCCGTTTTTTTCCCCGCCTGAGGGAACGAGGGATAGGGACAGTTTGAAAAAGTTAGACGTGGTTCGCGCATTGCGAATCTATGTGAATAGGGTAAAGGATGTTCGCAAATCGGATTTGCTGCTGGTATTGTACGATGTACATAAGATTGGGTGGCCTGCTTCAAAGCAGACAATTGCTCATTGGTTGAGATCAACTATTGCGTTTGCCTACTGTAAGGCAGGTAGGCCTGTTCCATCTCGCATAAATGCCCACACTACAAGGTCAGTTGCTTCTTCGTGGGCGGTGCGTCATGGGGCCACAGCGGAGCAGCTGTGCAGGGCAGCCACCTGGTCCTCTGTTCCCACCTTTACAAAATTCTACAGGTTTCATGAGTTCGTGTTGGAGGACGCTTCATTTGGACGGGCAGTGATGAGAACTGGCAGTCTGAGCGCACCCTCCCAAAGGACCGGCTCGTGAACTTCCCATCGTGAGCTGTGCCACTGGACTGGACGAAAGAGAAAAGGGGATTTTTGTAAGAACTTACTTTTCGAACCCCTTTCTCTGAGTCCAGTCCGGTGACACAGCGATCCCTCCCTAACGCTCAGTAAGTTGTACCGTTCATGGTTGCCATGTTATGAGTTATAAGTTGCATATATGATGTTCAGGCATTGTACTGAGTTGTGTATCCTAGTGTGCTGTTGAAGTTGAACTGAGGCATTGTGGGATGCAGTACGGAGGAGCCTGCTCCCAAAGTCTTAGAAGCATAGGTGCCTGGCTCCTGCGGACCCTCCTACATCCCATCGTGAGCTGTGTCACTGGACTGGACTTAGAGAAAGGGGTTCGAACGGTAAGTTCCTACAAAAATCCCCTTATCTACCCCACATACAAACCACTCAACCAACTACACACTACCAAATACAATTACACTCCACAATACACCAATAACAACACCCTAACACACACATCACACCTTGGCATCACACCTTCACATTGGCAACAACACTACAAACACAAGTTTACAATCTACAACTACACACCATACACCTATACAAAAACACACACTAATGTAGAGTACTCTCTCCACCCACACCCAAACACCATTGTCCAACTACATATCTGGGCATCTACATTCTCTATATAACAATGTTATGTCTACTTACACAGCCACTACAGGCGCCAATACAACCACAGAATATAATACGCTGCACAACACAAACCACACAAGGTAAGTTATATATTCCACATACCCTTAGTGTTTTACCCTGCACATACTACACTAAATATACTCAAATATCCTCACTTCCTTGATAGTTAACGATGTCATGTCTAAACATAAAATCATTTACAAATCCACACCCATGCATCTCCATGTCCGCATTCTCTTACCACAGTACCTACACAGTAATAGCTACAACACAAATAACTACACACACACAATAACACTACTTACAACACTTCCTCACCCCCTACACCACTCTACTTAACATTTCTATTGCACACTTACTCCCTACACAGCCTTATATCAAACACACTGTTAACACATATACTTTAGCGCAAACATACCCCACACAACACCTCAACAGCCAAACAACACGTACACTATACTGAAACACACCCAAA
Organism: Crinia signifera; assembly: GCF_055691185.1. Taxonomy (NCBI): domain Eukaryota; kingdom Metazoa; phylum Chordata; class Amphibia; order Anura; family Myobatrachidae; genus Crinia; species Crinia signifera. Next base: position 34,911,728 of record NC_139222.1, read on the forward strand.
ACACACACAACACTATGCCATCTACCTACACCACCAATACATACACCACACCAACATATTAACCATAACCACACACACAAACAATACAACCACACACTACTTACCTCACATATTGTAAACACAACCCACACCTTACAATAACACTGCCACGTCTGCTAACAAACATCCTAAACTCGACTATGCCACACCTTAAATCCTTACTCAAACACCTACACAACTCACACATAATCCTACTATAACACCTTCCCCGCATACACACCTATCCCCCACACACACACACAAACACACACACACTCCCATGCCTCCAACAATCATTGCTAAAAAAAAACCACATGTGCCACTCTCACCACTACTTCAACTGTACCTCCCTTAACCCCTGCACCCTCCAACCTAATTGTAATTTTAAAAAAATCACTACACACAAACTTACAATTAACTATCACATACGCAATACACATGCACCTCACACTACTCCACCCAACACATCCCCACATATATTTATTTATTATTTATTAACAGTTTCTTATATAGCGCAGCATATTCCATTGCGCTTTACAAAGGAGACAGTGATACAACAAAACAGGGTATTTACAGACAGTCAAAGCCTACAATCTATAGGAAAATAGGCATTGATACATAAGGATAGATACTGTATTCTTTATTGCATCGATTCCACCAGAATGCAAGGTTCTATGACTGGTTCTGGAATTTGATAAGCTTGCATGAAGAGATGAGTTTTTAGGGAATGCTTATAGGTTTGGAGACTGGAGGAGAGTCTTATTGTGCTTGGGAGGGCATTCCACAGAGTGGGTGCAGCCCGAAGAAAGTCCTGCAGTCAGGAATAGGAGCGAGTAATGAGTGTTCACAACACCTACAGTATACTTACAAATTTCACAAACCCACACACCCCACTAACACACCAACAACACTTTTGCTTATGCCATTACATTACACACACCAACTTACACCCACCCCTCACCCCCCACATATGCCACACCTTCACTTAAAACATTGACCACCATTCAAATACACTTATTTTTACAATACACTGATACTTTCTCATGTCATAGATAACTATGGACTCCCAAGAAGATCCCCTATTAAGAAAACGAAGAAAAAATGCAGAACGCAAAGCAAGATGGTTAGCAAAACAAAGTCAAGAGTCCCTAAACAAAATTAAAGCTGCAAATGCAAATTCAATGAAACTTCGTCGTGCACAAAAAACAGTACAACAAAGTCAAGTGCGTCGTATTGTAAATGCACAAGCACCACAACGCAGAGTGCAACGCCAAAGAGGGGAACAAGCCGTAGTTCCAAAGGCCGTGGATAACGAGTGTCCCACACCCTCACCTACAGAACAAATAATGCTACATGTCCAACTACCTCAATTTACCAATGTACAATCTCCTACCTACCTACCACCTACCTACCTAATCACCTACCTACCTACTTACAAGCCTGTCTTGGGATATACAATACAAACCTCCCCCCTGGCTTCTGAGGCCCGAAAGGAAAATCCAGCTTACACCCCAAAAAATCTTTTTCCTAGCTGAGAGACTACAATAGCCATAGCAGCTAAATCAACGTGGGTAGTGGTAAGACCCCCTATGGAGAACTTTTTTATGCCACCGATCATACTGTTTATTTGAATGCGCATATAAAACTTTTGCTGTGGAGAATAATTGGTCCTACAATTAGGATACATATCTATCCACAGAGTGACAGTATATCTTCTATTCATACTCAAGTGATACATTGTTAAACTATAGCAGCTAGATCTATTGTGGTAGCGGTAAGACTCTTTTTGAAGGATTCTTACACCATCAACATCTGCTTATTTGGATGTGTATGAAAAACCTTTTTTCACAGAAAATAAATGGCTCTATAACCAAGGCATATTTTCACTTACTGAGTGACATTGTGTTTGATGAATATACTCAAGTGATTAATTGATCTTGTACAATCAATTAGCCATATATTGCCTCCACCTGTACGGAGGGATGGATGATGAGGATTGGCTGAAACCTAAAGCAGAGGCGCGGGGTCTAAGCCGACTGCAGTGTTCACCAGTGACCCCCGTAAGGGGATATGGACTAAGCTGCAACGCCCTCTGCCCAGGTTCCTCTGTGACTTTGGCAGGGTTTGATACTCTGGAGACTGGTAGAGCAAAGATGTTATGGGGTACTTAAACCATCGATGGTGATCGATGGCACTGAATGGTTGGTAGCAACTCAGAGGGCACAGAGGAATGTGGATAGCAAGGTGTACATGGTATAGGGGCCTGAGTACCGTGGGATGCGGCCTGGGAGCCGGTCGATGGTATTCGATGGTGCGGCCTGGGAGCCGGAGGAGAGTACTTGTGATGTGGCCTGGAAGCCGAAGGAAACTCGATGATGCGGCCTGGAAGCCGGAGAAGACTCGATGGGGATCGATGGTGATCACTGGGATGGCTGGAGCGGCCTGGGAGCCGAGAGGTGACGGGCATGGGAACCCACTGGTATCCGGATGCTGAGCAGGTAACCTGGGCTGCACACAGAGAGCTGGATCACACGGCAGATGGAACTCGTGGAAGCTTCTGGCAGGAGTAGAATAACCAGGAACGTTGAGGATGTAAGCCGGTAACAGCGGACAGTTACAGTACAAGGCCGCCTTAACAGCCATTCGTGAAGAATTCAGTCCCATCATGTCTGCCGGAAAATAAACTCAACAGTGGTTAGTCGATTCATATCTTCAAGTTGAAGCTAATAGATTAAACTACATTCGAGTCAATCAAACACGTTTACGAGCAGAACAGTATCAAGGACTTGCTGATCACCTTGCACACAAAGCTGAAAATTGTAACATGCAACCTGGTGTCGCTGTTATTTTGCCATCAACATTCGAAGGATCACCAAGACATATGCGAGAGCGTTGCTGTGACGCAATGTCTATTTTTGGTAAGTGGGGAGCACCAGATGTTTTTGTAACCTTCACTGCTAATCCAACTTGGAATGAAATAAAAGACCATTTACGAGCCGGCGAGAACACTTCAGATCGACCAGATTTAGTAGCACGTGTTTTTCAAATTTAAACTACATTCTCTTATTAAGGATATAACAAACCACGGGGTTTTTGGCAAGGCTAAAGCTTTTGTATATACTATTGAGTTCCAAAAAAAGGGGGCTACCACACGCACACATACTTATTACACTGCAAGCAGAAGACAAAATTACCACCTTGCATGAAAGATGGCAAATGTTCAAAGCTATTTCCAAAACCATTCAATTACGAAACAACGTTAAACATTAATTGTTATCCTATTTACCAACGTCGACCTGGAGAACAAGTAGAAGTTAGAGGTGTCCTTATGTCCAACCAACATGTGGTGCCATACAATCCATACTTATTACTAAAGTACAATGCTCACATAGACGTGGAAGTATGCACTTCACTAACGGCTATCAAGTACATCTACAAATACATTTTTAAAGGCTTTGATTGTGCTAATGTGGCCATTACACCAAATGGAGAAGCCCAACTGCACTACAACGAAATAACCAATTTTATTGACTGTCGCTATGTAAGCCCACCAGAAGCAATTTGGCACCTAGGAGAATCATTAATGCATAATCGGCCACACATAGTCATCAGACTTCCAGTACATCTACCCAACCAGCAAACAATCATCTTTAAACAAGGTCATGAACAAAACGCTCTCTGTACAGCACAAACTGTACAAACCAAACTGGAAGCATGGTTTCACCTCAATGCTAATACACCACATTCACAACAGCGGTTGTACTCCGAAATTCCACTGCACTACGTTTACACACATGGCAAGTGGCAACCAAGACCATGCGGTGGAGACAATATTGTTGCCGAATGTATATCGTCAGTATCAAAAATGAAGAAAGCTTTTATCGACGTATTTTACTACTACATGTTCCCGGTGCAATCAGTTTCCAGGCATTGCAAACTGCCATTGCTGTTCTTTGTGAAACCTTTAAAGCTGCTGCTTTAGCACATGGCCTTCTCGCATCAGATAACGAACGGCATAACTGTTTTAACAGATGCAGCCACATACATTATGCCTAAACAGTTAAGAGAAATGTTTGCCTACATATGTTGCTTTTGTCAACCTGCTGAACCACTTCAGTTATGGAAAGATCACATTATTCAGTAATTATATGTTAGTTGGGCTCCCATAAAGCTATTTGCTTAGTGGGCTATTCTGCGTAGGGAAATCGCATCGCATGTCCAGTTTTAGTGTCACAGGATGCGATGCGATATTACTCATTAATATATTCACTGCTATTTTTCCTGGTGTCATCGCATGGCATTGTAACTCACGCATGCAATTTTACAAAGTTATGTATGAACTGTCCAAAATTGTGTGAGATTGAATGCGATTTTGTAAGGGGTCCTGTACTGGCAATTGTAGGTACCCCTCCTACTACTCACAGCACCCCATAGATACCCCTACACTATCCTCCCACTATCCAAACCACCCTATAGCGTTGCAAGTGCAGCGCTGCCCCACTATCCACGCCACCCCAAAGAGTGGCGAGCGGCAGCGGAATGCGTCCTCTTGACCTTTTCATACCCCCACTATACACGTCGGCGTGGAGTTGATTTTATAGAGTGTGGCGAGCGGACGCAGAAAACATGTAAAGTAATCCGCGTCCCCTTGCGGGGCTCGCCACACTATATAAAATAAAACTCCAGGCCGACGTGGAAAGTGGGGGTATGAAAAGGTCGGGAGGACGTGTTCCGCTGCGCTCGCCACGCTTCGGGATGGCGTGGATAGTGGTGTGGTTTTAGGAACAAATTCACAGCATCCATACAACACATCTGAGGCAGTAATGTGGAGATATCTTAACGTTCAACTTTTAAATTTAATGAGAAATAATGAAGATAATGCATAAGGAATAAATATCAACAGCAAAGACCATGATTAATTAGAACAAGAAGCACAAAAACCTCAATAATATCAGGAACAATTTAATTAAAAAGAAGAAAAAAGTCACTAAGTGGGCACTGCAACTCCTCAAGGTAGGAGGTCAAATGCTGCCTTGCAGTGCCACAGTGTTTTTTGTTCCTCCACTTGGTGGCCCGCACATCCGTTCCAATTCAGGGTCCACAAAATTGTGCTTGTGGTTTACCCTTGCGTGTTCGTAGCCGGCCTTTTCCAATTCATCACTCTTATAGGCCCTCCAGCAGTCACCATAGATCCTGGGGCAACATTTACTGTAATGGCAGTCATTAGTGTTGTGGGATCTCAACGGCTTTCAGGAAGCAGGCCCCCAACTCCCTGCAGATGCCACCGAACACCCACTGCTGTGGCAACATCCTCCCCACGGAATATCATTTTTTGATGCTGCAAAAATGCCAACGCCTCCTCCTCTGATGTCAGCACAGTAAAGCATGACATCTACTGACCTGTTGCCATGCTGCTGTATTCAGTAAACGCAGAAACACTGGGAGCACTCTGGGTAGCATCCATGACTGACACTGTTTTACCTCAGAGTGAGGGACCAGGAGCACTTAAGCAAGTTCTGACTGACTACACTATTTACTTAGCTTAAGTGTATTCACAAAACATAGTTACGCTACTTTAAATGCATACATTAGTACTATATGCATAGAAAGTAGTGGCATCACACGGCACTAAAACGTACCCTTTTTTTCTCTTTCTTGTGCAGTTCCAAATTTTGTCTGTGGTAGCACACCCCTAACAAATATCCTAGAAAGCTATTATTAGCATATGATGGTCAGAACAGGGGGCCTTTTGTTTTTATACAATGAAACATTGCTGTTCTTGTGCGATTGTTCCACACACAGTAACTAGGTCTTGGAAGGCACCGCTGCGCTTGCCACGGAATACATGTAAAGTAATCAGCGTCCGCTCGCCACGCTTCGGGGTCGGTGGCGCGCTGTGCGCGCCACACTATATATATCTATCATTACGCTGTACTGCGCCATGAAAACATCACACTCTATGGGGCATGTCTCATACTGGACTGTATATTGTACAACAACTAAAATTACAGGTTTTTATGGCCTAGCTGTTCGACACCATTATACCGTTAGCAGCAATACTGCTTCGATCCACAGTGGGGTACAATTTATTTTTAAAACATACTACTTTGGTTTTTTTTTTTTAAATCAATAGTTATTTGGTGCTTTGCAAATTCCTTTTACACAAAAATATGAACAATGGCAGGCTACTATGTACACTATACAGTTATTGTTGTTACACACTGTAATTTACAAAGAACGGTGTTTTTTTTGCACGAGTAGATTTCCCACTTCAGGTAAAAGTCCTTACAGTATTTAAGGAGCTGTCTATGATTACGCTGTACTGCGCCATGAAAACAGCGCACTCAGACACAGACCGACACCTCAGATAAAAGATGTTGATTGGAGTTTGCCTTCCTGTTGTTGCCCTGCTATTGGTCGACCATAATTCAAATGCACCTATAAGTATTTGGGTGGGAAGGTTTTCCTTTGTTTGTGCCAGCATACAGTAAATTCAGTTACAGACGCCAATACTGTTAAACTATCCAATTTGTATTCCTTTTGCACAAAAAAAAATTAAGAATGGCAGGCTGCCATGTACAGATAGTTATTGTGGTTACAGACTGAAAGTTACAAAGAATGTTTTTTTTTTTTTTTCCGCACAAGTAGATTTCCCACTACAGGTAAAAGTCCTTACTTTAGTGAAAGAGTACTTGGATAGGATTTGCAGAAGCAGATTTGTCCATGGTAGATTTTGCTAATGCTGGACAACTTTCACATGTTACAGTATTTAAGGAGCTGTCTAAAATTACGTTGTACTGCTTCATGAAAAAAGCGCATTCTACAGGGCATGTCTCATACTGGACAGTATATTGGAGCAACTAAAATCACAGTTTTGCACACAAAGCAGTGTTTTTTTCTGCAGTGTTTTAAGTTGATAAAGATACTGTATTTAGTATGCGCTATTCACATGATATTGTTCCCAGTCTACAGTAGGCACTGCAATATACTGTAGTGTACTGTAGTAGAGTTTGAAAGTCAATGCATGCTTCTGCACCTTCCCCCACAATCACTCATAAGTATTCATTCCCCTTCAGCCCACTGTTTTCTGTATACAGTATGTCAGTATGTCTGTAGCAAAACACATTAGTGAGTGAAGAACTACTGTAAATGCTGCGAAATGACTATGTTCACCCTATTGGGTGTTTGTCCCTATATTGTGTAACTTAATCCGGGACCGCAATCACAGACAAAGCAGTGTCAATTTCTGCAGTGTTTTAAGTTGATAAAGATACTGTATTTACTGTAGTACATTTAAAAATGTTGATTTTAGTAGCTCCATTGGTGTACAATATACAGTCCAATATGAGACATGCCCCGTAGAGTGCGCTGTTTTCATAGCACAGTACAGCATAATGATAGAAAGCTCCTTAAATCATGTACCATGTGAAAGTTATCCAGCATTATTAAAGGTTAGCATGGATTTCATGTCTATACAGTAGCGATCTGTACCAACGACATGTATAACCGAACAGATTTGCTCCTGCAAATTTAATCCAAGTACTCTTTCCCTAAAGTTAGGACTTTTACCTGAAGTGGGAAATCTACTCGTGCGAAAAAGGCAAAAGGAATTTGCAAAGCACCAAATAACTTTATTGATAAAAAAAAACAAAAAAGTAGTGCGCTGAAAAAAAAAAAATTGTACCCCACTGTGGATCGAACCAGTATTGCTGCTAACAGTATAACGGTCTCTGACTGCTAGGCTACAGCAACCTTTGATTTTAGTTCCTCCATTGGTGTAAATATACAGTCCAGTATGAGAGTGTGCTGTTTTCATGGCGCAGTACAGCCTAATGATAGACAGCTCCTTAAATAATGTACAAGTTATCCAGCATTAGTAAAGGTTAGCATGAATTCCATGTTTATACAGTAGCAATCTATACCAACAACATGTATAACTGAACAGATCTGCTTCTAAGCAAGTACCTGAGTCGGGACATTCAGCTTGCAGCAGGTCTCCGGCGTCCGGGGTGCAGACGCTGCGGCCCAGTCATCGGAGGGGATCGCAGTTACAAACTAGGTGGCCGGAGGAGAACACAGCGCTGCTGAAAGAGCAGCCTACTGAGGCCAAGTCGGGACGTGCTATTGGAGACACATAACAGCCTGCTGTGGCCGAGTCGGGAGTACGGCGCATCACAGGGTCAGGTGAGAGCTGACCTGAGCAGTGGCTGAGGCGGCCTGTATACTATTGTGGACACGCATCTGGCAGACACTCCATATGGAGTGAAAGCAGGGTGACTTTCTGGTTCCTATTGCTGAAGTCAAAAGCCTCCCACTAGGCTTCTTCACAGGGGGCTGCGCCCTGCCCCTTTTACAAGCTGGCGAATTCCGCCTTGCCCGTTTTCGGACGCCCTGCACAGTTAATAGCCGCACTGAGAATTAACTTTCCTACCCGGCCGTGGCTGCAGCAAAAGTCTCCACCCACTGACATTGTGTGTGTGTGCGGCTGCTGAGCAGTGGTGGCGTGTGGACCCTCCCCTGCAGTCTCTGTAGCCTGCGCTCCATAGCTATGCCGCAAATCATGCCTCCTTCCCCCTGCTGCGCTGACACCTGGTCACCAGGCTCTTTCAGGTGCCTGCCCACCCCGCCCAGAGTATACAGTATATCACAGCGGCAGCTCCTGATTGACAGGCAGACCACGAACAGGGCAGTTGCGATATTTAAAATAGTCATGGACCTGCTCTGGTGTCTGATACAGTGGCACCACCAGAGCAGCATGATCTCTTCGAGTCTGCCCGGCTCCAGCTGCCTGATCAGTGTGTGACGTTACCACAGCTAGTTTAGTATAGGTAGTCCATTTTGTGCTACCATAATAAGATAAATATATCTATCTATCTAAATAGATCTCGCATCATGTTGCCCTTTAAAATTTAAATGTGCCTTCCTGACTGAAAAATGTGCCCTCACGATTGAAAAAAATGTGCCCTCCCCGTGGTCAGCACCCTGCCTTAAAAAATTTCTAGAGTGAACACTAAATATGTACAGGGGCTTTTAATAATATTTTAGACCCGCTATTGGATAGATGGAGAAGTGGTTCTGCCACAGTCTTGTGGTAGCACCTCTTTTTCTAATTTCATATAAGACCTAGGCTGGGCGGACATCTGGCGGGAGCGAAACCCAAAGGCCTTGCAATTCTCTTGTTTTTCTTTATCGTATCAAACTTTCTCCAGAATTGATGTAATACTGGCATCTCGGTCCTTTATTCCCTCTGTTAGGAATATAGATTATAAATCCCGGGACATATCCGATCATTCACCTATAATCATGGAATTTTCGGATATGCTAGAAAGGGGTCAGAGGTTTTGGAAACTAAACCCGTCATGGTTATATTATATAGGACAAGATGATGATAATATATATAAACTCAGGCGTGAATTCTGGGAAATCAATTGAGTCGGCAAAGGCCGCTATGGAATGGGATGCGTTTAAAGCCTACATGCGAGGGGTAAAGGATAAATAATGTGATGGAGGATAAATGTTTCGAGTTAGAGTCTAAATATTTATTAAATAAATCTGAAATAGCAAAACCGAATTGGCAAGAAGCCCAAAAAACTTGGCTGGCTGCAATTCAGGACAAAAACACAAAATTGATGATCCATCGATCCTGTAAGGCCTATCAAACAGCCGATAAAACAGGGTGCTATCTTGCATATTTGGCAAAAGCTGAAGCCCCCTCCTCTTGTATAGGCCCAATTAGAGACATACAAGGCCAACTGATATTTGACACGCCGCAGTTGGGGAAAATGTTTTGCGATTATTTTAAAGAACTGTACTCCGACGAGCTTATTATTACCTCAGAGGAGATACAGTTCCAGATAGACAAGATCAATCTACCTAATCTCTCTCAAACTGACAGCCAAGAGCTTAAAAAAAAATTAGACATTAATGAAGTCTGTCAGGCCATAAAAGAGCTCCCGGGAAGTAAAGCCCCCGGGTTGGACGGGATCCCAGTAGAGGTTCTTAAGAAACATATAGATGTAATTGCCCCCCTATTCCATGCTACCCTAACTCGCTGCTTTGAGGAAGGTGAGATCCCTGCGTCAATAGTTGAGGCCAAGATCGTAGTTCTTCTAAAACAGGGGAAGGATGCAAGTCATTTAGATTCATATCGGCCCATATCCCTACTATCAAATGAGGCTAAAATCCTTGCAAAAATTTTGGCAAATAGATTTAAAAAATATATCCTCAAAATTGTGCATTCCAATCAGTCAGGCTTTATGCCCGGCAAATCTACATCGGCCAATTTGTGTAGGTTATATACACACCTGCAGCTACCCCTGGAACCTGAAAGTCAACCAGTAGTAGTATCTTTGGATGCTACGAAAGCGTTCAACGTTGTGGAGTGGCCATATCTATGGGCTACCGTAAAGGCGTTTGGACTAGGTACAAATTTTATCAAATGGGTACAATTACTATCTAAATTCCCCACCGCCAGGGTGTTCTTGAATGGGTGGACATCACCCGCTTTCAGGCTTTCTAGTGGTACTAGGCAGGGGTGCCCCCATTCCATTTTATTTGCACTCGCATGTATGCTAAGAACCCACATTGATGTTAGAGGACTGCGAATGGCTCAAGAGACAGACGTGGTCTCTTTATACGCAGACAATGTATTAATATATATTTTCGACTACAGGGCTTCACTCCCTATTGTCATTAAACTGATTTCCGATTTTGGAAAGGTCTCCAGTGTTAAAATCAACTGGAATAAATCATACATCTTGTATTTGGGTACCACGCCGCTCCAGTCACTGCCACCTCCACTTCCATTAGCCTGGGCAACAAAATTCAAATACAAATACCTCCCAATTCTGAGTAAATTGGATACGAAATTTAAATCATGGAGTAAACTGCCATTGACAGTCACGGGTGGATTAATTTAATTAAAATGGTGGTGTTTCCACAGCTGTTGTACATAATCCAGCAATCCTCAATTTTTCTCCCCAAAACGCTATTTAGGAAATTTAATAGTAAACTTTCGTCCTTCATTTTGCATAACACCCGCCCAAAGGTCCAGTTAAATAAATTAACGATGAATAGGGGGGCAGGGGGAATGGGGCTTTCAGATTTTCGTTTATACTATATTTCTGCCCAAATGTCCCAACTACGCCCATGGTTGTCACACCAGGGGGCTGAGTCGACGAGACTGAGACCTCTGGTGGGGACCTGGACCGGGGAGGTTGGAGAGGACCCTTGCGCATGGACTGCGCGACAGTGCACCCGGAGCCAGTAAGTAGTCAGAGGTAAAATACAACCGAGTTTATTTGGTAGATGGTTGTAGTATAACAGACAGTAAAGTATGCAGGAATAAAGACACAGTTCATGCAGATTGCAATACTTTACAGATGTGGTGATAAATGGTATCGATGGTGGAACATCGGATCCGGATAACTGATGTGGAAACTGTGGGTCCGGAATGACGGACGGAAGGCTTGGAAGCTTGACTGTGGGTCCGGAGTGACGGACGGAAGCTTGAGCTGGAGATCCGGAATATCGGACTACAGGTGATGTGGGAACATCGATGGTTGGTGGTGATGCTGGAGCATCGAAGGACCAGAGTCCCGGAGCTAGGCTTGGTCGCTGGGCTGAAGAGGCAGGATCACAGGCGATGGAATAACCTGGACTTCACAGGAGATGGAATAACCTGGAATACACTGCAGCATGGGAGACAACACCAGCAGGAAATACACTTGCACGGAGACAAGGACAGCTGACCATACACTGGAGACAACTGAAGCACTAGCAAAGGTTCTGAGAGCTCCCAGCATACTTATACCCACTGCGTGGCCAGGATTGGCCGGGCAGGTATGACTGGGAGATCAGAACCTTCAGGATTGGACAGTACAGACATGTGACTGGGAAGAACATGGCAGCCCCCATGTCTGCTATGGCGGGAAAGTGTGTTTGTGCACACCATGCTGGATACTGGGAGCAATGGCGGTGGACGGATGGATTGCCGTGCACTGAGTACTGTCACTGGGGACAAGGAGAGCGGTGCGCCGCGCAGCCGCGGACTCAGCAGCGCTGAGCAGACTGGAGGATGGCAGCGGTGATGGCGCACGGCAGACAGAACGCCGGCAGGGATGACGTCTGGACCGCAAGCTGAACCTGCGGAGGCACTTAGCCGGTAAGAAAGTCTGTTTGACAGCTCGGATCGTGACAATGGTTAATAGATGAAGAGAATAGCGATTTGGCACTGGCGGTGGTTTCATTGGCTGCACCACGCTGCCATCCAAAAAATAGAATACTGCAATCATGCATCCACATGCTAGACCCACCATTAGCGAGGCAAGCCATTAAAATCTGGCAGGAGGCTGATAAAATGATGAACATACAAGGTATAGACCCATTGCACCCATTGCACATACAAGGTATAGACCCATTGCATACAAGGTATAGACCAGATGACCCCTTGACATTCAAGGAATTAATAACAATTCAAGTTAAAGAAGTCTGGAATAGCTATTCCATCATAACTCTCGGCCAAATATCCTCCTCTGGTCATCTAAAAACCTTTGCGGAATTGAAGGCTAAATTTGGTCTTCCCAAATCATACTTCTACCGGTACCTACAGCTGAAGGCGGCTATGGTGGCTCAGTTCCAGGGGGGCTCTCCGGTCCTCTGTGAATCTCCAATTAAAACAATAATAAGGTCTGGTGGGAAAAAAAAATTGGTCAGTAGAATTTATAAACTATTTGATCGGGATAAGGGTAACGACAGTATGGAAGCCCTGAGGAATAAGTGGGGGCAGGACGTTGGGACGATAGAGGAGGAGGATTGGCGATTTGCAGTCTCTAATATTGCACATGCTACTAGTGCCCTGAGGGTACAAAAGGTCCAATTCTTCATATTACATAGAGTATATACAAGTATGACATACTTGTATGTCAGTAACCCGTTTGGTAAAATTTAACGGACGGGCGTCCGTACTATGCCCGAAGTGTAATTTGAGTTTGGTCACGTTCTTCCATCTTTTATGGCAGTGTCAAAATGTGACTGCATTCTGGGCGGAGGTTATCCAAACGCTAGTTGACTCGGGCATCCCCAGAGCAGTACTGACCGCAAGAGGCTGCCTTTTAAACATTATGGAAGTGAGGCAGCTCGAACCTGGTGACCGGCAATATATTACTAACCTATGTTCTTTAGCTAAAGTAATAAATCGCCAGAAGCTGGATGGCGAAGAGTGGCCCGAATCCAGCTTGCTGGTAACCACTAGTAAGCTACACATTCAAGCACGAAAAACACCTTTATATCAGTAGAAATAAGATGAATAAACATCATAAAATCTGGCATCGGTGGATCTTTCCCAATACACTAGTATAAAATTTTAGTTAAGATAAGAGAGCAATGGTCACAATATCATATAAGACGCGACAGTATCACGATAAAGCTCAGCCGAATTTAGCGAGCGAGTATATGGGATAATCAATGTACCTGCACAATGCACTTTATTACACAGTAATTAAATATATACAAAGTATAAAAGTAAAAAAAAAGGAATAAGATTTATTAGTTTGCACCCAGTAAGTAGCAATTAGCAAATCACACTTTATTATATATTGATGAAATAGTTGAAAAGAAAGAATATAACGTTTTTGCACGTTGCACTTTATTTTACATTACCAAAATGATATCTATAAAATATAAATAAAATATATTATATACACTTAATAATGGAAATCTTGTCTAGATAAGTGGTACAGAATACCCTGGTAAATATAGGTGATAACGGTACCTTTGACGAGAAATTAGTAAAATGCCCATATGGGGAGGGGGATTTACAAAGGGTTATGTATAAACTAGGTGATTCATCGCGCCCTACGGGCGCTCTTCACGCCGTCGTAAGGGGCTGCTCCCCCCTAATTTGTGAACATTTGTATATGAGAAAGATGCTTAGAATTGTATGAAAGATGCCTGTATTGCAACTTGAGTTATAGGTGAAATGTGTTAAATAGAGAGCATATGATGAGGAAGGGGGTGTGTATTGTTTTGTTTAATTAAAAAGCGGTTACAGAGTAAGATGTACATTGATAGTGTGGATAGTACAGTGAAATTTGTGGGTGGGGGGGGGCTTACGGTTCAGGAGAGCAGGAAGCTGGGTAGTGATAGGGGTGTGTGAGTATACGGGGACTAAAGAGGGGCTTAGGGGTGCCGTGAATTGCGGGAGGGGCGCAGGGGGTGCCATGAATCAAGGGAGGGAGGGGGCGCAGCTGTCCGCGAATCGCGGGAGAGGGCGGGGGTCCGCAAAGCGTGGGAGGGGGCGTGAATTGCGTGAGGGGGGGTTGCGAGTTGCGCGAGGGGGGGGGCGAATTGCGCGGGGGGTCCGTGAATTGCGGGAGGGGGGGCACGGGTGGCGCGATGAATCACCTAGTTGGTTATATATTCTTGTAGAAGGATGGTAGGATGTTGCTGTCATTCAGAATGCATTTACATAAACAGTAATAGTAGCAGTAAAAGGTCTGACTTAGAACACCTACAGTAAAACAGAACAGGTGTTATATATTATACAAAGAATTGGTTGATGATGTCTAGGTTGACGTGCACATAGTTGTCACTGGAAAAAAATTGCTACAAGAAAAAATCAACACAGAAAGGTCAACACATGTAAATGTTGACATAAGTGTGGCTCTTCATTGTTGTCCATGTCGACACATGAGAATAAATATGAAAACATTAAAAAAAAGAAAAATAAATCTTCAAAAACTCATGTCAACCTTTTTCATTGTCGACCATAGCCGTGTCAGTGTTTTGCATGTGCCATTTAATCCTGGGGTTGCCTTGAATCGCGCACAGGGGGGAGGAGGTGAGGGGTGTCCGCGAATCACGGGAGGAGGGGTCGTGGGTGGATGCCGTGAATTGCGGGAGGGGGGGGTCGCGGGGAGAGTGTGGGTGCCGCAAATCGTGGGAGGGGGGTTGCGGGAGCGGGGGGTTGCCGCAATGACAGGAGGGGGGGTCAGGGGGGGGGAATCACGGTAGGGGGGGTCACGGGGGGTGGGGGAGTACCGCGAACTGCGGGAGGGGGGGCCGGGGGGTTGGCGCGAATCGTGGAAGGAGGGGTCGCGGGGGGCCGTGAATCGCAGGAGGGGGGGTGTCACCGGGTGGGGGTGCAAATCACGGGAGTCGCGTGGGGTGCCACGAATTGCGGGGGTGTGTCCTGCGAATCGCGGGAGGGGGGTCACGGGGGGGTACCGCGAATCGCCACAAGAAAAAATCAACACATGTAAATGTTGACATAAGTGTGGCACTTCATTGGTGTCCATGTCGACACATGAGAATGAATATGAAAACATTGAAAAAGTGAAAAATAAATCTTGTCAACCTTTTTCATTGTCGACCATAGCCATGTCAGTGTTTTGCATGTGCCATTTAATCGTGGGGATGCCGTGAATGGGGGGGGGGGGGGGGAGGTGCATACCCAACATGACCCTCTCCAGGAGGGACACATTGCTCTGTTTCTGGACTTTCTTCTTAATTTATGCATTACCATCACCTGTGCTTAACCACCTTTCTTATCAATTACCCAGTTTAAAACAGGTGATGACAATCATAAATTAAGATGGAAGTCCAGAAACATAGCATTCTGTCCCTCCTGGAGAGGGTCATGTTGGGAGGTATGGAGGTGTGGGGCGCTCACCTGGTGTGTAGCTGTGTCTTTGCTGTGTAACATGGAGAGGCAGAGGGTGTCTGGCACTGTCTGTGGGCTCACTGGGCTGGTTCTCTGTCATGTGAGTCAGAGGCTCCACCCAGCGTTATAGCTCCAGACACACTTTGAGTGACAGATGTAGCCAAATATATAAGAGATATGAATTGTGTATGTATGTTATGTATTGTGATACAGGTTGAGTATCCCTTATCCGAAATGCTCTGGACCACAAGCATTCCGGATAAGGGAATATTCCGGTTTTTGGAATACTTTTTTTTAGCCATTCTTACCTGCCCCTGGTGGGTCCCCGATGGTCCCTCTGCGTCCATGGAGTCCTCCGGCGTCCACGGCAGGCCACCAGCACCGTCTCCAGCGGTCCCAGGAGTGCTTTGCGCAAGTTCCCAGGCGCGCCGGTGACGTCACCAGCGCGCGCGCTCGCGCAAAGCACTCCTGGGACCGCTGGAGACGCCGGAGAGGATGCTGAAGGCCTGCTATGGACGCCGGAGGACTTGGTAAGTATTAAAAGAGGGTTAGGGGAAAAAAATAAAAAATTTTGAATTATTCCAAAAAACCACGGTTTTTGGAATAATTCAGATACGGGATGCCCGGATACGGGATACCCGACCTGTATTACCATATCCGTATGTTCCAACTGCGATTTATCTGTTAAATGTGAATTTTTTTTTTTTATAAAGAATAAATATAAAAAATATATATATATATCTGCATGTACATACTCTCTATAACAACCTTATGTTTTCCTATGCAGCTACTACAGCCGCCGCTGGGAACACAGATCATCTACTGCAACCCTCAATACTACTACAGCACACACACCAGAAGGTACCTAATACATTCCACAGACCCTTACTCTGTTACCCCTGCACATACTACAATGCATACACTCAAATCAACGCATTTCAATTCCATTTCAAACACACCATCAAAACACACCACTACATACACTTACTACCAATGCACACGCACCTCATCCACACAAACACTACACCCACAAGCCTCCCTATCCAATACATAATACAACTTCACTCACATACTAAACACACATATACATCCCTCTCCCAGACGAAACATGCACCACTCACTACAACTCCTACACTACGTATACCACAAAACCTTTATTTCTATTCATACTTTTGTAAATAGCGTATATTTATTCTACAACAATTTAATAACTATATTGCAACATTCACATCAGTCCCTGCCACAGTGGACCTTACACTCTAAATATCCACTCAATCATTATAACAAACACACAATCCTAACTACCACTCCGACACAAAACCAAATAACAACATCACGCCCTACAACTGCCCAATACACGCACACATCACTACACACACTCACACAAATGGCCACAATATACACCAACACATACACCATCACTGCTACTCATACTGTCATGCACAGCACACCTGCATCTACTCAGCTCCTAATACCCCTGTACCCACACTACACAACACAGCACCTTCACATCACGCATCCATACAAAAAACACACATCACGCATCCATTTACATCATTTACCACAATTACCATCACTTTGTTGCTGCATCCCCCACCACACACAAATATTCTATCTAACCCACATACAAACCACTCAACAAACTACACACTACCAAATACAATTACACTCCACAATACACCAATAACAGCCTAACACACACATCACACACTTGCATCACACCTTCACATTGGCAACAACACTACAAACACAAGTTTACAATCTACAACTACTCACCATACACCTATACAAACACACACACTAATGTGGAGTACTCTCTCCACCCACACCCAAACACCATTGTCCTACTACATATCTGGGCATCTACATTCTCTATATAACAATGTTATGTCTACTTACACAGCCACTACAGGCGCCAATACAACCACAGAATATAATACGCTGCACAACACAAACCACACAAGGTAAGTAATATATTCCACATACCCTTAGTGTTTTACCCTGCACATACTACACTAAATACACTCAAATATCCTCACTTCCTTGATAGTTAACGGTGTCATGTCTAAACATAATATCATTTACAAATCCACACCCATGCATCTCCATGTCCGCATTCTCTTACCACAGTACCTACAGTCATAGCTACAACACCACAAATAACTACACACACACACACACACACACAATAACACTACTAACAACACTTCCTCACCCCCTACACCACTCTACTTAACATTTCTACTGCACACTTACTCCCTACACAGCCTTATATCAAACACACTGTTAACACATATACTTTAAAGCAAACATACCCCACACAACACATCAACAGCCAAACACGTACACTATACTGAAACACCCCCAAAATACACACAACACTATGCCATCTAGCTACACCACCAATACATACACCATACCAACATATTAACCATAAACACACAACCACCACACACACAAACACACAACACTACTTGCCTCACATATTGTAAACACAACCCACACCTTACAATAACACTGCCACGTCTGCCAACAAACATCCTAAACTCGACTATGCCACACCTTAAATCCTTACTCAACATACACAACTCACACACAATCACAATAATCCAACTATAACACCTTCCCCACATACACACCTATCCCATACACACGCGCACACTCATGCCTCCAACAATCACTACTCAAAAAAACAACCACATGTGCCACTCACCACTACTTCAACTGTACCTCCCTTAACCCCTGCACCCTACAACCTAATTGTAATAAACAAAAATCACTACACACAAACTTACAATTAACTATCACATATGCAATACACATGCACCTCACACTACTACACCCAACACATCCCCACATATATTCACAACGCCTACAGTATACTTACAAATTTCACAATCCCACACACCCCACTAACACACCAACAACACTTCTGCTTATGCCATTACATTACAGACACCAAACTTACACCCACCCCTCACCCCCACATATACCACACCTTCACTTCAAAAATTGACCACCATTCACATACACCTATTTTTACAATACACTGATACTTTTTAATGTCATAGATAACTATGGACTCCCAAGAAGATTCCCTATTAAGAAAACGAAGAAAAAATGCAGAACGCCAAGCAAGATGGTTAGCAAAACAAAGTCAAGAGTCCCTAAACAAAATTAAAGCTGCAAAAGCAAATTCAATGAAACGTCGACGTGCACAAGAAACAGAACAAAAAAGTCAAATGCATCGTATTGTAAATGCACAAGCACCGCAACGCAGAGTGCAACGCCGAAGAGAGGAACAAGCCGTAGTTCCAAAACGAAGCAACAATGCAGAACGCAAAGCAAGATGGTTAGCAAAACAAAGTCAAGAGTCCCTAAACAAAATTAGAGCTGCAAATGCAAATTCAATGAAACTTCGTCGTGCACAAAAAACAGTACAACAAAGTCAAGTGCGTTGTATTGTAAATGCACAAGCACCACAACGCAGAGTGCAACGCCAAAGAGGGGAACAAGCCGTAGTTCCAAAGGCCGTGGATAACGAGTGTCAGCGACCCACACCTACAGAACAAACAACGCTACATGTCCAACTACCTCAATTTACCAATGTACAATCTCCTACCTACCTACCACCTACCTACCTAATCACCTACCTACCTACTTACACGCCTGTCTTGGGATATACAATACAAACCTCCCCCCCTGGCTTCTGAGGCCCGAAAGGAAAATCCAGCTTACACCCCAAAAAATCTTTTTCCTAGCTGAGAGACTACAATAGCCATAGCAGCTAAATCAACGTGGGTAGTGGTAAGACCCCCTATGGGGAACTCTTTATACCACCTATCATACTGTTTATTTGAATGCGCATATAAAACTTTTGCTGTGGAGAGTAATAGGTCCTACAATTACGATACATATCTATCCACAGAGTGACAGTATATCTTCTATTCATACTCAAGTGATACATTGTTAAACTATAGCAGCTAGATCTATTGTGGTAGCGGTAAGACTCTTTTTGAAGGATTCTTACACCATCAACATTATCTGCTTATTTGGATGTGTATGAAAAACCTTTTTTCACAGAAAATAAATGGCTCTATAACCAGGGCATATTTTCACTTACTGAGTGACATTGTGTTTGATGAATATACTCAAGTGATTAATTGATCTTGTACAATCAATTAGACATATATTGCCTCCACCTTTAAAAACTCATTTCCAGATACACAAGAGACAACACACATCGCTCATCGCCCATCAATGCTAAAAGGTGTCACGGCCTGGACTTGCTGTGTTACCGGCACTGACCTGGGTGCACCAGTGGAGGGCGCAGGGAATCGGAAGCTGGGAGGCTTGAGATATCTGGAGCTCATGCACGGAGGGATGGATGATGAGGATTGGCTGAAACCTAAAGCAGAGGCGCGGGGTCTAAGCCGACTGCGGTGTTCACCAGTGACCCCCGTAAGGGAATATGGACTAAGCTGCAACTGCCGACCAGGTCGCTCTCTGCCCAGGTTCCTCTGTGACTTTGGCAGGGTTTGATACTCTGGAGACTGGTAGAGCAAAGATGTTATGGAGTACTTAAACCATCGATGGTGATCGATGGCACTGAATGGTTGGTAGCAACTCAGAGGTCACAGAGGAATGTGGATAGCAAGGTGTACACGGTATAGGGGCCTGAGTACTGTGGGATGCGGCCTGGGAGCCGGTCGATGGTATTCGATGGTGCGGCCTGGGAGCCGGAGGAGAGTACTTGTGATGTGGCCTGGAAGCCGAAGGAAACTCGATGATGCGGCCTGGAAGCCGGAGAAGACTCAATGGGGATCAATGGTGATCACTGGGGATGGCTGGAGCGGCCTGGGAGCCGAGAGGTGACGGGCATGGGAACCCACTGGTATCCGGATGCTGAGCAGGTAACCTGGGCTGCACACAGAGAGCTGGATCACACGGCAGATGGAACTCGTGGAAGCTTCTGGCAGGAGTAGAATAACCAGGAACGTTGAGGATGTAAGCCGGTAACAGCGGACAGTTACAGTACAAGGCCGCCTTAACAGCCATTCGTGAAGAATTCAGTCCCATCATGTCTGCCGGAAAATTAACTCAACAGTGGTTAGTCGATTCATATCTTCAAGTTGAAGCTAATAGATTAAACTACATTCGAGTCAATTAAACCCGTTTACGAGCAGAACAGTATCAAGGACTTGCTGATCACCTTGCACACAAAGCTGAAAATTGTGAAATGCACCCTGGTGTTGCTGTTATTTTGCAATCAACATTTGATGGATCACCAAGACATATGCGAGAGCGTTGCTGTGATGCAATGTCTTTTTGGTAAGTGGGGCGCACCAGATGTTTTTGTAACCTTCACTGCTAATCCAACTTGGAATGAAATAAAAGCCAATTTACGAGCCGCGAACACACTACAGATTGATCAGATTTAGTAGCACGTGTTTTTCAAATTAAACTACATTCTATTATTAATGATATAACAAACCATGGTGTTTTTGGCAAGGGTAAAGCTTTCGTATATACTATTGAGTTCCAAAAAAGGGGTCTACCACACGCACACATACTTATTACACTGCAAGCAGAAGACAAAATTACCACCAGCATAAAAATCAATTAAAAGGGGTTTCTGGGAAGGGAAGTGACGGAATCCCTGATTTGGCGGTGTCGAGACCTGGAGTTCAGGTCAACAAGTCTTCAGCTTTCCCAATATGTCAACCATACGACCGACGCAAGTCGGTCAGGGTGGGGCGCTCATCTGGCAGATCTCCCAGTACTAGGAAGATGGTCGAGAGAGGAGAGTTGTCTAACTTGGAATGTAAGAGAGGCAACTGCAGTGTGGAGAGCAATCTATTATTTCAAGGATCTGTTAAAAAAAAAAACATTTGTTGGGGCTCAAATCTTTTCTACAGCTCCAGGCGGAGTTTAATCTAGCCCAGACACACTTCTTCTGCTATCTGCAGCTAAGAAGTGCATTAGAAGAACATTTCCCAAATATCCCTCCTTCATTCCCCCGATTTAAAATTATTTTGAAATCCAGTAATAAGTAAAAACTAACCTCAAGGCTTTATAGAAACATAGGTAAAAAGAAATACAATGACGGGTTAACGGCGTAGAAGGAGAAGTGGGAGGTGCATGTGGGTACATTGAGTGAGGAGGACTGGATGGCGGCAAAATCGTCCGTGGCTAAAGCCACAAATACACTCCGCGTCCAACAGACGCAACTGTATATACTCCATAGATCATATTTACCCGCCACAACATTATCAAAATTTGCTGGTAGACCCTCTGCAATCTGCCCAAAGTGTGGTCTCCTTCCTGGAACTTTTATACATTTATTATGGGACTGTCAGCTGGTGGCAGACTTTTGGGATAGAGTCAAACAAACAATCATCGATACAGGGTTCGCCAACGAGATTCTAACAGCCAAGGGCTGTATGCTAGGCATTGTTGGAAATGGTATCTCGGGCTGTGAAAGAACATATATAAATAGTCTCTGCTCATTGGCGAAAGTAATAGTGGGAAGAGCATGGATGTATAACAAGGCTCCGGATTTTAAAGGTAGGAAGCTGCTAGTCAATTATATTTTTAGACAAGAAAAATCTCTATACACCGGTAGAAAAAAACAAAACAACATTTGAAGGTCTTCTCAGTCAATATTTCAGTGGTGGCACACCTGAATCATTTCGTGGGTACCAAGAGCAGTTCCATTATGAGAGTAATGAAACAGATAATACCGTGAGCAGAGAAGAATCTGAAGTCCCTCTCAGCAATGTACGTTCCGGGCAAAGAGAACGAAATAGCAGTTTATCTGAGCAGGAAAGATATTCTGCCTGGAGAATGGGCACTGAACCCTGTTTCCTCCAACTCCATTGATAGGCCGTGCCCTCAAGAAGATACAGGAGGACAGGGCAATAGTTATAGCAAACCTTCCTTTTTGGCCCAGGAGGCCTTGGTTCCCGATGATTCTGAAGCTGGTGGTGGAAGAACCTATGATTTTGCCAGTAAGACCAGACCTGTTAGTACAGGGTCCATTATATCACTCCAATCCAGGGATATTTGGTCTCAGGGCCTGGAAGTTGAAAGGAGACACCTGAGGCAAACCGGTGTATCAGATCAAGTACTTTAAGTGTTACTTAAATCTAAAAGGAAGTATCCTCAATGGCTTATTATAGAACTTGGCGTAAATTCTTGTTATGGAATGGAGTCTCTACTACAATGTCAAAGGTTCCTACTGCTCAAGTACTTCAATTTCTCTATGAAGGCTTTCAAATGGGTCTTGATGTTTCTACTATAAAATGTCAAATAGCAGCTCTTAGTGTCTTCTTGGACCGAAAATTAGCCAAAGAAGATTTGGTAGTCAGATTCTGTAGGGCTATTAAAAAAATTCGACCGGCAAGGAAATCTATGGTGGCACCATGGGACCTCAATGTGTTTCTGAATGGACTGATGTGAACACCCTTTGAACCGTTGTCTCTAGCAGAGCTGAAGTTTCTTTCATGGAAAGTTCTATTCCTGGTTGCGATAACTTCTGCCAGAAGAATTAGAGAAATTCAAGCCCTATGGGCAGACGAGCCTTACTTGATCTGTTTCCCCATTAGTTTTGTTAAGAACACACCCAGACTTCTTACCTAAGGCGTCTACAGACCTGATATCTATTAACCCAAAGGAATTCTTCCCCTGAACCTTCTAATAGGGGTATGTCAATTAAATGAAATGAAATGAAATTTTTGAAGTTAAATAATGTTGGCCACGGATTAAATGATCTAATTAAATATTTTCAGACCTAAATATCTTTGCTATCCGCGGATCTACACCCACATCCTATCACCCAGTCTATTTTGGCTTAAACCCTACATCTGGGTATGTAGTCTGGCCTAAATGCCAGCCCCCCTCCCTTTTTATCCTCCTCTTGCTTGCTCTTCATGTTGTTTTGCCATCATTTGTAATCTATGGTTATTTTAATGATTTTAGATTTTACCCTGTACGAATTCTAAAAGTTGATCAAATCATATACTTGAAAATCATTCTGGTATGTATCTTAAACTAAAAGATATACTTGCCATATGGATATTGATATGATGAAATTCAATACTGAAAGTACACCCTTTATTTTCCTTTCTGTACCATTTCTAGTTTTACCCCTG
Source organism: Crinia signifera (assembly GCF_055691185.1). NCBI lineage: Eukaryota > Metazoa > Chordata > Amphibia > Anura > Myobatrachidae > Crinia > Crinia signifera. The sequence continues at coordinate 34,935,560 of NC_139222.1, forward strand.
ATGAAGTCGTTCTGAACCAAACGTCTACAAAGAGTGAAAAATATTTTTTTCAGAAGAAGAGCAAGCAATTCAGTTCGATGAGGAGGATTACTACTGTTATCTTAACGTTCTAGAGAAATTAGCTGTTAAAGAGGTCAAAGGATGGTATGACATCATGACCATTGAGAAATATATAGAAGTAGGACGTGTACCTCGAGGTCTAAGGATCCAAAAAACACCTACCTTAGGTGGAGGTAGTGAAGCGTTCATGAACAACTGGAATGCCATCCTGGACGAATGCTCAAGGAAACTGATTTCCTTGAACATTTCTGAAAGGAAGGAGGAAGTCTCAAAAATTGAAGATGAGATTAACAAGATAGAAAAAGCTCTAGAGAAATTCGAAAACAGTGAAGAACTAAAAAGGGACATCATTGACCTGCAACAAAAAGTTGAGAATTTGGAGAATGAGGTCATTTCAAAAAAACAGAAAAAGTTCCTAAGGGACAGAAATGACTATATTAGTGGACAAGTCCACAATTGGAACAATCAAGAAAGACGAACTGAGTATAATAGTAATGCCAATCAACGTTTCGACCGTAGACAATATAATACAAGACCAAGGTGGAACGAAGATCAAAAACAGAACCAACTTGATCAAGACCGGTATAGAGGTGACAGGGCTGACCAAAGGCAAAACAGAGATTACTCTCCAAAATTCAAGTATGAGAGAAGACAAATGGGTTCTTACAATAACAACAACTTCCGTAATAGGATCCCATCCTATCAAGGCAGACCAAGAAACAGATACCCGTCGTTTAAGAACAGATACGATACCCTGAGATCACCATCCCCAGGAATACATAACACCAATCCGTCTCATCATTTTTTAGAATTAAAGAAAGACAACGCACGTTCTTTCATCCACAGGAGAGAAGAATTACACACTCGGCTAGATTCCCCTCAAGGGAGGAAACGAAGCCTCCGTGGAGAAAACGAGGTAGAAGAGGAGGAAGAACTAAGCCCAAAACGAAGCCGAGGACCGACACAACCACAAGGAGCTCAGAGACAGGGGTTGTTAACCTCAGTGAGAGGGAACTACAGCCTTCTCAAGTCTCGTTATTAGAAAAAGGGTTGAAGTTTGCTCCAGACTCACATTTGAACAAGTTTGATCTGTTCATAGATCTAAACAAATTTACGAGAAATCTGACGCTGCAACGACATTTTTTAAAGAACCCTGTAACTCCAGCTATCACCTCCACTGAAGTCCCGACTGTGTCTGTAAAATCCAAGTACTACCCGGTTGAATCACGCGGTAGCTACATTGATGTGTTCTATGATTCCGTTAATGAAGATTTTAAAAAGATCAAAGAAACTGATTTAAGATATAAGAGCAACCTCAATCCTCAGGAAATACGTGCCATGAAAGATCTAAAAAAGAACGAAGAATTGGTTATAAAAAGTGCTGACAAAGGGGGAGCAGTAGTTCTCCAATCAAGAGATGCATATATTTCAGAAGCTAATCGTATCCTATATGACGGGGTGACCTATGAAGAGCTGGTTGAAGATCCCACTGAAAAATTCCAAGAAGAACTCTATGTACTACTTAGAGGAGCCCTTAATGATCAAACTATTAATAAGAAAGAATTTGAATATCTGTCCCCAAAATTTCCAAGAACTCCTTTGTTCTATCATTTACCCAAAATACATAAAGGTAAACACCCGCCTCCAGGAAGACCAATTGTAGCAGGCATTGATTCTGTCTCTTCTAACCTTTCACATTTCGTAGATTTAAAGTTACAACCGTATGTCCTGAAGAATCGATCACATCTTAAAGATTCTACCAGCGTTCTATTGAAATTAAAGGATAAGGTTTGGACAGATAATATGTTCTGGTTAACAATCGATGTTGAATCACTTTATCCTTCGATACCACATACGAGTGGGGTGGAAGCCATCAAAAAAAATTCTGACTGAAGATACAACAGTTACACCCAAAATGAGTAAGTTCATATTAGACAGCATTCGTTATATCCTTACCCATAACTATTTTGAATTTGGAGGGAAGTACTATCGCCAAACCCACGGAACCGATATGGGTACAAAATTTGCACCATCTTATGCCAATCTGGTGATGGCCGTGTGGGAGGAGCAGCTTATCTACCAGTCCGAATTTTACCCAAAAATAGGATTTTACCAGCGTTATATAGATGACCTACTACTGATCTGGCAGGGTGACCCGTCAGAAATCGACAGCTTCATGGCTCACCTACACAACAACTTGTTTGGCTTCAAATTCACGTTTAAGACAAACAAAGAAACCATGGATTTCCTCGACCTGGTACTAATGGGCGTACCAGGACAAAAGATCACCACTAAGACCTATTTCAAGGAAGTCGATGCGAATAGCTTTATTCCACAAACAAGCTGCCATCTACAAAGATGGAAGGAAGATGTCCCATATACTCAATTCCTTAGACTGAGAAAAAACTGCAGTAGCGATGCTGATTTTTGGAGTCAGTCTGAAATCCTAGAAAAAAGATTCCTCGAAAGAGGATATAACCCTTTGAAACTAAAGGAAGCACAATGTAAAGCTTACAACCGGGAGAGAGATGACCTGATAAGTAACACACGAGGCAAGAAGAATCCTTCAGATAATAAGGTCAGACCCTTCGTTACACAGTTTAACAGGGAAAATATCCAAGTGAAAAAAGTGTTGGAAAAACATTGGGATATCCTATTAAAGGACCCAATACTGGGACCTACCCTCCCTAAAAAACCTCTGGTAACATTCCGAAGAGCTACCAACTTAAAAAGCATCCTGGCTCCGAGCAAACTCAGAGATATAGCTCCTAAACCTCCGGAGAATCAGATCTTTTTAAGTACACTTAACCGCTGCATACCCTGCAATAAATGCATTTGCTGTAGATACATGGACAAGAAGTCGTTTAGCCACAAAACAAGTATGCATAAAAACTACAAATTGAATGCCAGCTGTACGTGCATAACCACCTATGTAGTCTACAAGATTGTCTGTGGATGTGGCCTTGTATATATAGGTAAAACCAAAAGGCCATTAAAAATTTGCATACAAGAACATATGCGGAATATTAAAAACAAATTCATGTAGCATAGTCTCTCAAGACACTTTCTTGACAAACACGACTCAAAAATAGAAAAGGATAATTTCAGGTTCACAGTAATTGAACACATCAAAACAGATCCAAGAGGTGGTGATCGAGAACTAAAACTGGCCAAACAGGAAAGTTATTGGATCTATGTGCTAGATTCGTTGATCCCGAAAGGGCTCAACGAGAACATAGATATAGTCTCATTCTTGTAAAGTACTGTAATAATACCTTCGGTAAAAAGGGTAATATACCTGTTTTAATTTAGAAGCCCATTATTCTTATATTATGGGTCTTTAACCATCTTTCTGAGGTCTATTAAGTGCCAATTAAGTACAGAGTTATATTAATTATGTCCATAAATGTCCTAAAATGCCCAAAAAATACTATTTGTAACACAGAAATGTGCCCCCCTTATGGGAGGGTTTTTCAGCCCCCCTTTGTTGAATCTCTTTTTCGTTACATTATTCTTATACTGTGATTTATATTTGATGACAACTAAGAGGATGTCTTGATTCATCTAATATTTTACAGCGTGTAATACTTTACAGTGGAAATATTGTATCTTAAAATGTACATTCCAAGGATATGGCTCAACCAGCGTTACTCTATATAAACACTGTCCCCATACCCACATCATAATAAGAAATCCCCATTAATGAGATTAAATCCACAGTAATTGCTAAAAACTAGAAACAAATGTAATTTAAAGGACGGTTAAATATAGAATATTACCCCACCACACATTATTTCACATCACTACACAAATATGGTCACATATCTATGTGTACACTAAATTAGGGGACCACTAATCCCTATAAATGGGAACTTAATATAAGAAGAATTCACTTGTATTCACACTCCAGCTAGATTAATTAGACACATATAGTTATAATGACTCACCATAGTAACACTAAATGTAACACATATATCTACACATCAGTCACATACCAGCTAGGAACACACATTCAGGGAATTGCGGGGAAGCTATTAGTTACACATCCCTATTCAGCTGGGAATTGCGGGGAAGCGATTATTTGATACACCCCATATATATATATATATATATATATATATATATATATATATATATATATATATTGTGACCTATCACATATATATATTTATAAATATAGAAATCCCCATAGAAGATTCACCATAGCGCTATCTAATTGTATACATATTAGCCTGTCACACTGTGCGCGCTGTATACTATTAGCCTTCACTGGGAACCTTATATCAGGGAAGTGCGGGGAAAGATTTAACAATGCACACATAGATTTTCATGCTATTCACCACGCTTATGTGGTGAACCGCATTACGTTTTATCGCACATATATATATAAATATAGGAAACCCCTAGTGATGACTCATTGTAGCACTACTAAAGTCTGACACGAATCAGCCTGCTGTTAGTACCGTGCGCGACATATACTCGCAATAGCCATCACTGGGAACTGTTATTCTGGGATGAGCGGGGAAAACATTGAAGCACACACTTAGATCGCTATGCGGTTCATCGCGCTGATATAGTGAACCGCATAATAATGGAAGTATGGGGACAGTTATTGAAGGAAACACAGCTGCGCCCGGGTATACATGACTTCCGCCTGAACAGGAAGTAGACAGGTGGAACGCACACGAGCGGGCATGCGTTCCACCACTTTTGGTGTAACATTACAGACTAACTATATGCACTTATCTATACATATACCGATAGGGCTTCATGAGAGGAATTAATACACCAGCCCATAACATAAATGCGTTAGAAAAACGGGTCATATGGCTCTATATTGCACTAATGAATACCGGAAGTTAATCTGGGTGCATTTCCCTATATATAGGCTCCATTGCTCACTAGGCAAGTACTACCAGCCAGTGAAGGCGCTACTGAAAACTGCTACATTGTGGTGAGTCTATATCTTTGGAATCCTTGTGGTTACTTTGTTGAGTAACACCCTGTAACATATTCTAACACATTGTTAGAAAACTTGTTTATGAGCATATATGCATATTTTAAATGATGTACAAGTGCAAGCAAATGCATTAATTGACCTATATGAATCTGGCTAATGTGAAATTCTCAAAAAATTAGCAATTTAAATTACATTGCTCCCCTCCCCCCTAATTTTATGGTCTAAGGTGAATTTCACCAATATAACCAATCCATTTCTTTAGGTGATTTTTTGTGAAATCAAGTACTCCATCTGTTTGATTTTCCCATTGGTGTTGAAAAATTAAACCTACGTTGATACGGTACGTTCACTATAAATCTCCCCCCTCTACTTTGAATTAGTGGCTTACATTAGTGGCTTACATTATTTGCTAATTTGGTGCTATGCACTTCTTTTAGATTGAGTGAGTTCTACTCCTGACAATCGTTTTATTCTCTCTATACAAGGCCGGTATAGCCTTTATCCATCTTGCCCACCCTATCGGTACGTGATTATTTCCCTACCCCCTACTTGGAATCATTTACTTTACACTAGTAATTGATGTAATTGTTATATAGGAATGGTGAAATCCTACAATTAAGGACCACATCCACCCACATCCGACCAAAAAGGTTTCTGCACATTAATTCACCTTCTATTCGGTATGTTTCATATATTGGTTGTTACACCTAACTAATCCGACCCACTAAATATAATTAATTAATTACCATATCTGTCATTTAGAATGATCTTCAGAACTACATAACTCAGGACCACACCTATATATATATATATATATATATATATATATATATATATATATATATATATATATATATATATTCTACTGAACGGATCCTATATAAAAAGCCACCTGCTATTGGTAGGTTAATATATTTGACAATCCGTTCCATCTATTTCTATTAATTATTTTGATTGAGTAATTAATTATTATGTATGTCATCTAGAATTATTTCTAGTGCTTCCAGCGTCTACAGACCTGATATCTATTAACCCAAAGGAATTCTTCCCCTGAACCTTCTAATAGGGGTATGTCAATTAAATGAAATTAAATGAAATTTTTGAAGTTAAATAATGTTGGCCACGGATTAAATGATCTAATTAAATATTTTCAGACCTAAATATCTTTGCTATCCGCAGATCTACACCCACATCCTATCACCCAGCCTATTTTGGCTTAAACCCTACATCTGGGTATGTAGTCTGGCCTAAACGCCAGCCCCCCTCCCTTTTTATCCTCCTCTTGCTTGCTCTTCATGTTGTTTTGCCATCATTTGTAATCTATGGTTATTTTAATGATTTTAGATTTTACCCTGTACGAATTCTAAAAGTTGATCAAATAATATACTTGAAAATCATTCTGGTATGTATCTTAAACTAAAAGATATACTTGCCATATGGATATTGATATGATGAAATTCAATACTGAAAGTACACCCTTTATTTTCCTTTCTGTACCATTTCTAGTTTTACCCCTGATGAAGTCGTTCTGACGAAACGCGTTGGGTTTCAATAAAGAACTTTTTTACCTTGAACAGATTGGCACGTCTCATTCGGGAAAGGGACAAATATCAACTGTCACTACACCAATTGTATCAGTGTTGTATATTGTATTGAAGTAACTAGGTGGTACATTCTTCAGCGCTCTCCGATAAAAAACCCCTTTTTGTTACCTAAGGTGGTATCGAAGTTTCACCTTAATCAGGAAATTGCCTTATCCGCATTTTATGCGGATCCAACTACTCCTGAAGAAGAATTATTGCACTCGTTAGACTTGGTCAGGGCCATTTCTATATATCTTCAAAGAGTACAAGGTATTAGAAAGTTCAAATACTTGTTTATAATACCAGAAGGACCAAGAAAAGGAATGGTCCTATCTAAACAGACTTTAGCTTGATGGATCAGAAGTCTCATTTCGTTTGCTTATGAACAAGAAGGAAAGCCAGCTCTTCAGATTGTTAAAGCACACTCGACAAGAGCTATGGCGGTATCATGGGATAGGAAGGCTCAAGCATCAATGACAGACATCTGCCAAGCTGCTACCTGGTTGTCTGTACATACATTCACAAAGCATTATGCTTTGGATATTCCTTCTGCCCACTTTGGGGAAAATGTGTTAGAGTGCCATGAATAAATTATGATTGCATTGATTAAGTTTCCCTCCCTTTCTTGCTTTGGTATGTCCCTAAGTATGGCTGCCATGGGATCGTAGAAGAAACCAGCGAATTATACTCACCGATAATTCCATTTCTTCGTAGAGATCCATGGCAGCCTCAAGAAAGATCCCTCCCATATGGAAGTTGTGATTTTTTTTTTCTCTGGATCATAAGAGGAGACATTCAAAAGACACAGAGGAAGGGGAGGAATAAGGGGAATATCTGTAAGTATGGCTGTCATGGATCTCTACGAAGAAGTGGAATTATCGGTGAGTATAATTCGCTGCCTTCTTTTGGATTAGCAGAGACTGAGCCAGTTTCTTCTAAGTCAGACTCTGACGCTGAGTTTCAGGTGCAGTGACTGAGAGGTGGATCCTCCTCTGTGCACAGTACCCCTTTTGATAGTTTTTCCCTGTAAATTATGCTGTAAGCTCTGAACAGAGGCAGACAATGAACCCCACCAAGAGAGCTCCACAGCAAGGGGAGAGCAAAGCCGACTGAGCCACAGGTGGCATCACAGACTGCGGGGTGGTGCAGAGGATAATCTTCCAGTTTTGCCATTATCTGTGTCATAGACACTGCCCAAGCCGGCTCCTAAGAGGAGGTTGAAGCTGAGGGCTGCTTGTGTGCTGTGAAGCAGCTTGCATACAAGCCATCCTGCACTTTATAGAGACAAGCCAGCAACACAGACTATATATGACAGTAACAATGGAGCCCCTGTCTCTTACCTGGGGCTTACCCCCGGAAGACACAATGCAGGACCTATGTACACTATTGAGATTATTTTGCGCCAAATGGTACAGTGTCGAAAATTAGTTTAACAGCCACACTGTAGTAGCAACTAACTGGGGCCAGGGGGAAACAAACCCACAGACAAAAGGTTGTCAGAGAGAAGCAAAACTGACCCTCTGCCCCACATAGCACACAGTCACATACAATGCGGTATGCTAGCATAGCTCAACTATCCAAAGCCCAGAGGGCTGGTAGTAGCAGCAATGTGTACCCTGACACCTGAATATGGAGATGAGGTACACAGGGGACAGGAGTCCACACTCCAGAAGAACGCAATTGCTGCAAACACACATTGCCCACACCATTCTGGGCAATCTACTCAATAAACCGAGCCCTGAGGCTGGAAGGAGGGAAACTGGTGCGACCTGTCCTGTTATGGAGGAGAGGCACACAGGGGACAACCAAACTCTCAGCGCGCTGCAGCCTGCCAGACTCAGCAACAGTGGCCGCTCCGCATTTGAGGCAGGAAGGAGAGGATGGAGGAAGCCAGCGGCAGGAAACATCTGTGAGGAAACGTGCGCCATTTGGCCATGGGAGGTGCTGATGGGAAGATCTCTAATACCTGTACTAAGATCCCCCAGGGAAATTGCCTCATGGTAAGTCAGTAATGTTGATGGGGATCCGGTAGCTACCGGGCATCCCTGCTACTGACACTATGCGCTCGGGGCTCTTATCCCTGTCGGTCCAGTGGAGAATTGATGTATCCAAATGCCCGCTTGTCAGTGCAGCCCGGCTGTCCCCACAAAGGAGCTGCCAGCCGCTGAGTGTCTCTCACGCAGAAGACGCTAAACACCTTACCTCAACTTCGGGGGCATCTGGTTGCGGGTCCCTTGCCCACGGACCGGCCGATATCACACACGCAGTTGCAATCGGCAGTAATGAGTACACCTGCTGAATGACCTGGGAAATGTGTCCGTGAGTAATGAGTGCATCTGCCAGGTGACGGGAAATGTGTCGGTGAGTAATGAGTTCACCTGCAGGGTGACCTGGGAACATGTCAGTGAGTAATGAGTGCACCTGCAGGGTGACCTGGGAACATGTCAGTGAGTAATGAGTGCACCTGCAGGGTGACCTGGGAACATGTCAGTGAGTATTGAGTGCACCTGCTGGGTGACCTGGGAAAGATGTCAGTGAGTAATGAGTGCACCTGCAGGGTGACCTGGGAATGTGTCAGTGAGTAGTGGGTGTACCTGTGTGACCGAAATGCAAATGGGTTGGGGTGCTGAAGACTGAGTATGAGAGCCACTGGCAGACACAGTAATAATTATGACTGGACGCTGCTACTAGTTTAGCACAACCTCTGTTACCTTTATCTGTGATCACCAAACTCGCTGCTCATTAATGATGTGTTTATTGGTAACACCACCTGGTATACAGCTACTATGGGGGAAATTTACTAAAGGAAATTTGTAAAAAATAGGTGTATTTGTATCCAGAAATACACTTATTTTTTACATTTACTATCCCGAAAACACCAATATTGGTTACAATCTCTCATTTCTCCTCGCATCTTGTCATTAACCCCGCAGCCACCAGCACATGCAATTTAGTTATTCACAGCAGCCATGGTTACCTGATACTCGTCCATTTGGCAGCAGCAAGAGGCTGTCCGCCTCCACTTTCAGACTCTTCCATTGGCCCGCTCATACTATATGTAATCCCTCCTAGCCCTCCCACACTCACACACCCCTGTGACCAAGCCTAAACGCGAAACACGTGTCAGGACACACGTGGCCACGCCCCCACCACTCCCACCAATCCGTTCCATCGTTTTTCTCAACCCGGCGCAGCAGCACGGACAGTGCAGTCATCAGCGGGTACTCCAGCCTCTCACCTCCTCCCCCTGGATCTGACAGCAGCGATACCATTGCCGGCTGCGGCCGGCTTAGGTAACGGGGCAAACCCCCATACCCTGGTCTCCCACATGACGGGTATATCGCACACAGTGCTTATCTCGCTGACACCTATACGGGGATCCCAGCTCAGTGGATAAATTGTTTGTGCACTGTATATGCCCCATATATGCTCTGTATATGTTTGTTATAAACACTGACGGCACATATATTCTTTGAAAACCAAAACACAGACCGTTAATAGCCTTCAATTGCATACTTAGATGGTGATTAAGTTAATAACTCTCATATGTGTCAGTCGTATACAAAGTATATACTTTTTGTTTCATTTATTTGCTTTTCTGTATAGAATAGTATCTTTCATCTTGAATAACACCCAGATACTTAACCCTGCACTCCCAGTTTGTGACATATCTGCTATCACAGGATAGCAATTGATAGTATCTGATCTGTTCATGTGTATGCTCCCTGCTATTTGGATACAGACTATTTGATTGTTTCCACTATACATCTGTGTGAATATTTGCTCAGGGCTTGATGTGCCATAAAAAGTATCATGCAGCACCCATAACCACCAGTAAGGTCACCTGGGAGACCTATGTGCCCTTCTCAATGAGTGCGACATATATTACTAAAAGGACCTAATCACAATTGTTCAGAGTCCTATTATCCCATTCAATATTTGGATTCCCCGGTGGGCTTTTGGTGTTCAGAGTAATAAATACACGGACACCAGGAACAACTCTTTTTCCCATCTTGGGACCGTGGGTACATTTATTCATTTTTTCCAGTTTTTAAAATACATTTTTCTGAATATATATCCCCACATTCCCTTGTCTTTTTCATCTTAGAGGAAGCTATCGCATGACCCTCTGACTCTCATCAAATTATCCAATGCTAGCATGATGATTGACAGCAGAGATGAGGATGAGGTTTGTTAGCACCTCCTTCAATTGCTAAACTATTTAATCTCGTGGCTCTCTCATTCACCCAGTCTGTGCGAGCACCCCTGCAATGCTCAAATGGTAACAGGGTTGCTCTGCTCTGAACTGTCTGAACAGCAGAAGCTCACCTTGGCTCATCCACCTTATTGACATCGGAATCAACCAGGCAGGGTTATACAGCCATACCTCACTGGACCGCCTGTAACCCATCCGAATACAGCAGCTAAGCAGTGATAGGCTGGATTAGTACCTGTATGGGAGACCTATAGGGAATATCCAGTGCTGTATTTAACTACTGGAACAGTATGCATGTCGGTACCGCTGAGGTGCAGCCACAACCTCTTTGACCCATCCCTTCTCTTTTCCTCTCTTTAGAACCGGATTCATTTAGCACCGGATACCCACCAATGCCGACACTGTAGTGGACAACGTAGTGGTGGTGGGCTGTGACCAGTGTCTTATTTTGTTTGCCAGAACTATATTATATATAAAATTGTTATCAGGCAAACAATATCGTAAACATTTTCGCTCTTGTTGCATTTTTTTAGTAATTGACCGAATTATCGGCGGGAGTTCTTCACTAATTTTGGACTCCAAAAGATATACACAAGGTGTGTCGACATAAGTATACATAGCAATTTATTTTAAAAAGCTTAATATTAAAAGTTACGTTTTATTCAACGCCATCTATACATCCATTATACCTCTATAAATACTATATAAAGCGTGCCCCAAAAACCTATTGGTTCTTCTTCAGTCTTCTCTCATAGACTACCCCCCTTTCAGTATCCCGAAAATACGGCAATTCGTATCGATAGCACATCAATACGACTACGAATTGCCGTATTTTTGGGATAGTAAATGTCAAAAATAAGTGTATTTCTGGATACAAATACACCGATTTTTACACCGATTTTTTACAAATTTCCTTTAGTAAATTTCCCATGTGTCTCATGTTATATATGTACAGATCCTGCCACATAGCATCAGACACCTGCATCTGCCCTGTGGGAACACATTATCTTCCAGCTCTGACCCCAGTGAGAGAGTAACAGATCCCACATTATGGGGCTCATGTGGAGGTGGCCGGGAGTTGTGTCTAAGTACCGGATGCCAAATGGGATCCATAAAGCTGCATGGTGCTGGGCTCGTGGGCTGTGAGTACCACGGAATGTGGCCGGCTCGGCAACCCCAGCACATGCACCTCGTACATAGATGTCCGAGGTATGATAAGAGGCGAGAGTCATAGTGATGGCCCAAATATCAGTATACACCACACACATTACAGTACAGGTTCACAGTATATTTAATACATATATAATGCAGATAAGTTATACAAAACAAAAAGCAGTTACAACAATGAGGTAATATGACTCAGTAATACATATACCAGCTGCTGTCCCATATACAGTCAGACTAGGAGACAGTGGGGCAGATGTATTAAGCTTTAACAAGAGATAAATCCAGGGGTGATAAGGAGAGATAAACGCCCAGCCAATCACCTGCTAACTGCCATGTTACAGGCTGTGTTTGAAAAAAGTCAGTAACGAGCTGATTGGCTGGACGTTTATCTCTCCTTATAACCCTTGCATTTATCTCTTGTTAAGGCTTAATACATCTGCCCCACTGAGTCTTATTGCACACTGATTGCTCAGGTCACTGTAACCATGGGAATACATCACAGCAGCAATAGAACTGTAACATTAGCATAAATGGTGCATTCAGCCAATCAGACGTGACCATCGGCCTTACATGTGTGTAACATGCACCAAGGTGGAGACAGTAGGCATTACACGAATTGGGAGTCCATATCAACATTGACACCAAACATTTTTTTTAAATGTATGTAGCACTTTTTATGTCAATATTTTGACCATTAAACTTTCCTATGCCGACCTTTGGTGTAGACTTTTTGACTGGCTATCTAGACACCGTCTATCTAATAATCCACACTAAATCAGCTCATTGAAAAAGGGATTTTTTTAAGAATTTACCGTTCAAATCCCTTTCTCTGATATGGTCCTGGTGACACAGCTCAACATTGGGATGTAGGAGGGTCCGTAGGAGCCAGGCACCTATCCTAAAGCTTTTAGAGAGGTAGGCTCCTCCCATCGCATCCCAGAATCCTCAGTTCAACTTTTAAAGCCCACTGGAATACATTAACTCAGCACAACGCCTGAACATATTATATGCACAAAACATTAACTTAACCATTATAACATGACACATCAAGAAAACGGCAATACTTACTGAGCGTAAGGGAGGGATCGCTGTGTCACCAGGACCATATCAGAGAACGGGATTCGAACGGTAAGTTCTTACAAAAATCCCTTTTTCTCTTTCAATGGTCCTGGTGACGTTCAAGAGCCGGTCCTTTGGGAGGGTACGCTCAGGTCTGCAGCTCTCATCACTGCTCGCCCGAATGATGCATCCTCCGATGCAAACTCATGGAACCTGTAGAATTTGGCAAAAGTGTGAACAGATGACCAAGTGGCAGCCCTGCATACCTGCTCCGCTGTAGCCCCATGGCGCACCGCCCAGGAGGTAGCAACCGACCTGGTGGTATGTGCGTTTATCCTGGCAGGTACAGGCCTACCAACCTTAGTATATGCAAAAGCAATAACTGATCTAAGCCACCTAGCAATGGTCTGTTTTGAAGCGGGCCAGCCTATTTTGTGTACATCGTACAACACCAGCAAAGAATCCGTTTTGCACAAATCCTTAACTCTGTCCACATAAATGCGCAAAGCGCGATCCACATCCAAATTCCTTAATTTGTCCCTTTTCTTGGAACCCTCAGGGGGTTGAAATACAGGAAGAACAATATCCTGGTTTAAATGAAAAGAAGAAACCACTTCAGGCAAAAATGTAGGTACTGTTCTCAGGACAGCCCTATCGTCATGAAAAATCAGAAAGGGAGGCTTACAAAACAATGGGCCTTATTCTAGTTCACTCTTTCTGTCAAAATCCTTCTTAAGGTGCCCATACACGTTACAATTATTGTATACAATATTGTATACAATATCGCATCTCATTGCAGATCGGTTTTGCGATGAGATGAGATATAGTACAAAAAGTATGTGCTACACATACTTTTTATACTAGATCTCATCTTATCTGATCTCATCGCAAACCCGAGATGCGATATTGTATACAATAATTGTAACATGTATGGGCACCTTTAAATGGATAAAACCACGTGCACTGCAGGTGGGGCAGATGTAAAATGTGCAGAGAGAATTAGATTTGGGTTATTTTGTTTCTGTGCAGGGTTAATACTGGCTGCTTTATTTTTACACTGCAATATAGATCTCACTTTGTAGTAAAACCCCGCCCAAATCTAATTCTCTCTAGAAATTTTACATCTGCCCCACCTGCAGTGCACATGGTTTTGTCCATCTAAGAAGGATTTTGTCAGAAAGAGTGAACTAGAATAAGGCCCTATGTTCCCAACTCTGAAACTCTCTTTGCAGAGGAAAAAGCTAACAAAAAGGCTAATTTCCAAGTTAGAAATTTTAGGTCACCCGACCTTAACGGTTCAAAAGGAGGTTTATGAAGAACTTCCAACACCAAGGACAAATCCCATGGTGCTACAGGTTGTTTGTATGGAGGTTTTAACGTGGTAACCCCTTGAAGGAAGGTTTGTCCCTCTGGAATAATAGCCACTCTTTTTTGAAAGAAAATAGATAAGGCTGAAATCTGAACCTTAGGAGACTGAAGACTCAGTCCTGAAGAAAAACCGTCCTGTAGAAATTCAAGAAAGTTAGTCAACTTGAATCTAGCCTTCTGCTGCTCACACCATCTAATATAAGTCTTCCAGACTCTGTAATAATTTGCTCAGGACACCGACTTCCTAGCCTTAATCATAGTACTTATCACCGCCTCAGAGAATCCTTTGTTCTTTAAAATGACGGTTTCAATAGCCAGGCCGTCATAGTTAGTCGAGCTAAATCCTGAAGGAAGAATGGATCTGGTCTTAGAAGGCCTGGCCACAGAGGTAGACGCCACAACTCTACCGATAGTCTCCGAATGCTTGGATACCAAGATCTCCTCGGCCAATCTGGTGCTATCATTATGACAGCATTCCTTTGGGATTTGATCCTCTTCAGTACCCTGGCTATCATTGGAAAAGGTGGAAATATGTATGCGCCAGTCTCCCTGTCCAAGGAACCGTCATAGCATCCACTGCTGACACCAGTGGATCCCTTGTCCTGGAAAATAATCTGGGCACTTCATGATTGAATCTGAACGCCATTAAATCCACCTCCGGGAGTCCCCAACGAGCCACAATCTCTTGAAACACCTGAGGATTCAACGCCCATTCTCCTTAAGAAGTCTGCTTGCACATTCCGAACTCCTGGAATGAACACTGCCGACAAGGCCGGAATATTCTGTTCTGCCCAAATCAGAATCAGTGACACTTCCCGCATTGCCATCCTGCTGCTTGTGCCCCCTTGATGATTCATGTATGCCACCGCCGTGGCATTGTCCGACTGGATTCTTATAGGAAGAACCTTTATCCTGTTCTCCGCCTGGGATAACGCCTTCCAAACTGCTCGAAGTTCCAGTACATTGATAGGGAGAAATGACTCCTCTCTGGTCCACAGGCTCTGAAGCCTCAAATCCAGAACTACAGCTCTCCAGCCTTTTAGACTGGCGTGGGTGGACACCACCAGTCAATCCCATGTCTGAAGAGGCCGACCCCACTGAAGGGAGTCAACGTCTGTCCACCATCTCAATGAGGACCTGGTTTCTGACGTCAGTTTCACTGACTGATTTCATGGTCTTTGGGTTCCCCGACCAACAAGTCAAAATGTTCCACTGAAAAGTTCGAGAATGGAACCTGGCGTACTGGAGAGTCTCGAAGGTCGCCACCATCTTGCCTAGCAACTTCAGGCATCTCCAAACTGATGGATCTGGTAATTCCAAGATCAATGTTACCAGTTGACAAATGTCCCTGGCCTTTGACTCCGGGAGAAACACCCAATGTAGATGAGTGTCCAATGGAACTCCCAAGAACTGAATCCTTTGGGATGGTACTGTCATGTTTCGTGAATTTGGTAAAGCACCAGCCGGAGTGTAACGGAGTCTGGGTGCTTTAATGTAGGGCTGTTGCATGAACGACAGACTGGAGTGAAGCAATTGAATTAATTAAATTAAACCTTTTTTAATGAAGATACTGCGGTACAAGATATGAATGATGGCACAATGAATTACTGTAGATATTGCTAAATTGGAAGAAGACAATAATAATAATATACATACAATGATACATATCATTTACAATAATAAACAATACTTATTGACAAAGCTTGAAGTTGATTGAGAAGTTGAATGATTGGATGATTGAATGAAAGATTGGATGAAGAAGGGAATGAGAACAAGATCAAGTCCAGTTGGAATCTGTGCTGAACGAGATCGTAGTTGCAGAACCAGGGATGCTGGACACGGATAATAACCGTCAGGAAGCGAGGATGAAGATGACACCCTTTGGGGGGGTTAACCTTGTCCTTGTCCTAATAGGCAGCAGAGGATTCCCGTGGACGATATGGTGGAGCAGTAGACAATCAGCAGGAAGATCAAGATAGACTTTCACCAAAAGACAATAGATGCCTGTAGTGGATACTACAGGGATAGGCAGGAATGTCCAATGATGCTAACGGGTGGACATCATTGTACTGACTGCAAGTCTGGCCCGACTAGTCAGTATTTAAGGGTTGAGCTAAGCAGTGATTGGCTGCACGTGTCACATCACACTTGGAGCCGCGCAGCATAGGCTGTGGAAACCAGGAAGATGGTTCCTGCCAGCTGCGGCGACAGAAACCAGCCGGCGGAGAACATACGCGGAGGCGCTGCAGCCGGCGCTTCCCAGCCTGAGGCCTAACATGATACGGACACCATCATGGCGGCTCGTGCCTCACGCCACCCGGAGCCCGCACACCACAACTGTCACCCGGCGGTGACAGAACGCAGACAGCGGCATGGGCATCACAAGCGGAGGTGAGCGCCATGACAGAGGGTAACACATCAGAGGTTTGTGGGACCAGGATACCACAGGGAGCCAGGGTAGCTGAGATGGTGGTCGTGACATGTACCAGATGAAACTTTTGAAAATTCAGCAGCCAGCCGTGATTCTGCAAAAACAGAATAGCCTCTGAACAACAGGTTGTCTAAATAAGGGATCACTATTATTCCCTTCAATCTGAGAACGGCCACCATAATGGACATGATGTTTGTGAATAATGACCAACGCGTTTCGCTCTATGGTAGAGCTTTTTCCGAAAAAAAAGCTCTACCATAGAGCAAAACGCGTTGGTAGACTGACCCCTTCCAATACCACTAAAACAGCTGCCAGAAGCCCTGAGAGACCGGACCAGCCTCCAGACTGAGTTCTGGCTACGACACTGGGAGATTACTAAAATCCAGCCTACAATATACCTATTTGGCATCAAGAATCAGGATCTGCCTGAGTAAGACGCAAGGAGCCAGCGGACTGCTGAGATGATGGCATAGGTCTCTGGGATTCTACCAAGACATCACTCTGTCTGTCCAGAAGCTGCACCAAAGCGTTCACTGACCTGCCTAGGGCACTGGCCCACGCGGGTTCAATCTGCTCTGCCCTCTGAGGTTCACTCCCCATGGGTCTCACAGCAGCGCAAGTATTACATAAGCCCCCCTTGGCCATCTGCTCAGGGACGCGCTCAGTGCAATAAGGGCTCCCTCCCCCAAAACCACAGCATGTTGCTCAGACATGATGAAAAGTGATATATATATACAGTGCATACAATGTACCAGCGATTATACAGGTTTAATGCACTCAGTCACTTAGCTGTCTGTTGGTTTCAGATGCGGGGAAACGATGCCCAGGAAATCCAAACACTCTGCCAGGATCTGTAAGCCAGCTCAGCTCCGCTGCAAGCGTTCTGAAAGGCGCCAAACACAGAGTGAGGGAAGAGACCAAAGTCCCTGCTGCTGCGGGGTCCGTGACTTTTGGCGCCAACCACCCCCAGTCAGCCGCTCCCTTGGTAGGATTTCCTAGTTCCAGTATCTCCCCCTCGACTGGGGACCACTTGGAACATGCCTGTAACAGCGCTGCTGTCCTCTCATATAGGAGCTCAGCGTGTAAGCTCTGCATAAAATGGCCACCGCCATCACGGAGCGCCTGTCCCCCATGATCCCCACCTAAACGTGAAGCCGGTTTCAGGACACTCCGGGGCCCAGGCAGCTTCTTAAAAGAAGCTGTAAGCGCTGCACAGGGAGGCCAGACAGCGTCTCCCTTGTGCACAGTGAGCTGACAGGACGCGCTTCTGTCAGCTCCTGCTGCGCTAGCAGAGTGAGGATTCACTATGAGAATCCTCACACTGTGCCTACCTAGCTAGAGAACAATTAATAAAATTCCCCTAACTACTCTAATTCTTCAGCTGCTCCTGCAGCTCTTTAGAATAGCACCCACTCCAGTGGGCACCTAACACGAACTGAAGAGTCCGGGATGCAGTAGGGGAGGAGCCTACCCTCTAAAAGCTTTAGGATAGGTGCCTGGCTCCTTCGGACCCTCCTACATCCCAGTGTTGAGCCGTGTCACCATGACCATTGAAAGAGAAATGTCTGCCGCCATAACGGAGCGCCCATCCCCCATGATCCCCACCTGCGTGGAGACGGTTCAGGGACACCCCGGGGCCCAGGCAGCCTCTTAAAAGAGGCTGATGGCGCTGCACAGAGAGACCAGACAGTGTCTGCTCCATGCATAGGACGCGCCTCTGTCAGCCCCTGCTGCGCTGGCAGTGTAAAGATTCTAATAGAATTCTCACACTGTTTCCTACTGAAGTATAAAATAAATAAAATCCACCTATCTCTAAATATTCGGCTGCGCAGCAGCCCCTTCAGCATAGCACCTACTCCGGTGGGCACCTAAAACAAACGGAGTATTCTGGGATGAGATGGGAGGAGCCTACCTCTCTAAAAGCTTTAGCATAGGTGCCTGGCTCCTGCGGACCCTCCTACATCCCAATGTCAGCTGTGTCACCAGGACCAATAAAAGAGAAATTATATTTTTGTGTGTGAATTTTCTGATGTCTATAAACAGCTGATTTCTCTGTAAACCATTTCCCACACTCAGAGCATGAAAATAGTTTCTCACCTGTGTGAATTTTCATGCGTAACAAGAGCTGATTTAATTGCAAAACATTTCCCACACTCAGTGCATGAATATGGTTTCTCACCTGTATGACTTTTCTCATGTGTAACAAGAGATGATTTCTGTTGAAACCATTTCCCACATTCAGAGCATGAAAACGGTTTCTCGCCTGAGTGACTTCTCTTATGTGTAAGTAGAGTTGATTTAATTGCAAAACATTTCCCACACTCAGTGCATGAAAATGGTTTCTCACCTGTGTGAATTCTCTCATGTTTAACAAGAGATGATTTCTGTTGAAAACATTTCCCACATTCAGAGCATGAAAACGGTTTCTCGCCTGAGTGACTTCTCTTATGTGTAAGTAGAGTTGATTTAATTGCAAAACATTTCCCACACTCAGTGCATGAAAATGGTTTCTCACCTGTGTGAATTCTCTCATGTGTAACAAGAGATGATTTCTGTTGAAAACATTTCCCACATTCAGAGCATGAAAATGGTTTCTCTCCTGTGTGATGTCTCTCGTGTGTAACAAGATTTGATTTCTGTTGAAAACATTTCCCACATTCAGAGCATGAAAACGGTTTCTCGCCTGAGTGACTTCTCTTATGTATAACAAAAGTGGATTTATTTGCAAAACATTTCCCACATTCAGAGCATGAAAATGGTTTCTCACCTGTGTGAATTCTCTCATGTGTAACAAGAGATGATTTCTGTTGAAAACATTTCCCACATTCAGAGCATGAAAATGGTTTCTCTCCTGTGTGAATTCTCTCGTGTGTAACAAGATTTGATTTCTGTTGAAAACATTTCCCACATTCAGAGCATGAAAATGGTTTCTCACCTGTGTGACTTCTCTCATGTATAACAAAAGTGGATTTATTTGCAAAACATTTCCCACATTCAGAGCATGAAAACGGGTTCTCGCCTGAGTGACTTCTCTTATGTATAAGTAGAGTTGATTTAATTGCAAAACATTTCCCACATTCAGTGCATGAAAATGGTTTCTCACCTGTGTGACTTCTCTCATGTGTAACAAGAGATGATTTTTGTGTAAAACATTTCCCACATTCAGAGCATGAAAATGGTTTCTCACCTATGTGACTTCTCTCATGTGTAACAAGTTTTGATTTCTGTTGAAAACATTTCCCACATTCAGAGCATGAAAATGGCTTCTCTCCTGTGTGACTTATCTTATGTCTAACAAGTTTTGATTTCTGTTGAAAACATTTCCCACATTCAGAGCATGAAAATGGCTTCTCTCCTGTGTGACTTATCTTATGTCTAACAAGTTTTGATTTCTGTTGAAAACATTTCCCACATTCAGAGCATGAAAATGGTTTCTCCCCTGCGTGAGTTCTCTGATGTATAGAACGCTTACCAAACTCAGAACTGGATGATATTGTATCATCTTTATGGTCTGTACTGTGTATAGTAAGATCTGATATATCAAAAGAAGGTTCCTCATGACTAGAAATATCTGCACTGTGAAATGTTGGGTGTATATTTTGGATAATAGATTTTTCTTCTGGAGAATCTTGTCTGATGTGATCTTCTATTATATAACCTGGAGACACAATGAGATCTCCCTCCAAGGTATTCCTGCTTGTGCGCCCATCTACTGGAAACAGATGAATGACAACAGACAGAATTGTTTACATTGTATGGAAGTCGAAATTGCATCTCTACTCCATTAAGGTATTACAACCGCCCTCTGCGCAATTCCAGTACGCCATTTGCGTCTTAGTAGCTTAAACGTAACTACCAAGGTCGGACGTGAAACATTAATGGGTAATTCTTATTGACATGTCCCCTCTTTTTTCTTTGTGTTTGTATGAAACCCCGAGAAAACTTGTTACAATTGCCGTCAACAGTTGCAAAGGTCAGTATAGTGAATCAATCACTATACATGACCTTAGAGATATCTAGTCTGTGTTATCTCCAGATTCTACATGTGAAGACATCAAACAAAAGGAACAATGAACTATAATCCCAGTAGAAACCGGTTTTCCCCTTATCCTCAAGACAAAGGACCACATAGCTCGGACGATACTCTCATGAACAGGAAGACGTCCCCGTGAAGCTGAGAGCCAATGAAGAGTTGCCCAAGCCCCTTTCCTTTACCCAATGACCATCCAGTTTGACCCCACACCCCCTTGCTTTAAAAGCCTAAACCCAGGATCGCTGAGCTCATATGTGATCTAGCCAGAACACATTGCCAGGATCTTGGGGGAATTCTTATCCGATCGTGGTCTCTGCTTCCTCTTGATGGTAATTGCTATTCCTGATATGTGCTAGATCCTATGTGTTAGCTGTGCCTGCATTTGCATCGTTTTGTAATACTGTTTTTGTTATAAGCTGTTCTCGATACCTTTATAGCTTGTATTGTGTGTTACCTTTTAATCATCTGCGTCCACTTTAGACTTAAATATATTGGGACACGGGGTCAGAGCCGTGATCTCCACATAACCAGTGTTTAATTCCATTATTTCTTTAGGAGTGTAACAGCGTATCAGACGCAGCACCAGCATTGATCATAATCAATTTGTCTATCGATTGGTATAGTTAGTATATCGCAGGTGGACTTAAGTCTATAACAATATACATTTTCTGTGAAAGCTCCGTGAGAGGCTCATACGCATGTGCGTCCGAGTTGCACGTGGAAGTGTAAGCGGGGCCTGCATTGTTATATCGTGTAAAGTATCGGTTGCTAAGGGTAACTGAATTATTGCTATAGAAGGTAACGCATACAGTGTAATTACACATTATCCACTGGTCTATTAATATTTAGATATTACCAATTGAGAAGCAAATGTGGTACTTGTTTCCTAGCACGGCCACCTTAACTTAACGTACACGACCAACGCGATGGACCCGATTTCCTTTGAAATCAGGTCCATTTTGCCGGCATTAAAATGGCACGCGACCGACTTGATCAACGCGATTTTGCCATAGGCTTCAATGTTAAATATTTCAAGTTCTAATCGCGTTCATCGCGTCCGTCGTGTGGCATTATAATGGCACAAGATGCGATGGACGCGATTTCACATAGGAAACAATGGGAAATGGGCCAATATGGACCATTTCTCATTGTATAAGCCCCCGTCATGGTTATTAATTAATGCCCCCCATTGTGTTCGCCACCCCACTATTGATGCCAACCTGAAGCGTGGCGAGCGTAGCGAGACCGCGAGGGGTGGCGGTACGCGTCCTCTGTCCTTTTCATACCCCTACTATCCACGTCGGTGTAGAGTTGAGAATATAAAGTGTGGCGAGCAGACGCGTATACCTGTGAAGTTATGCGCTTCCCCTCGAGGGGCTCGCTGCGCTCGCCACGCTTCGGGCTCGGTGGCTCGCTGCGCTCGCCACACTTTATATTCTCAACTCCACGCCGACGTGGATAGTAGGGGTATGAAAAGGTCGGAGGACGCGTACCACCGCCGCTCGCCACGCTTCGGGTTGGCGTCAATAGTGGGGTGGCGAACAAATTGGGGTCTGGGTACATTTATACATTGAATCCAATGTGAAATAGGGTCCCAGGGACCATTTTACATTGAAATCAATGTAAAAATCGGGTCAATCGCGTCGGTTCCATCGCATGCGATTTGGTCGCACACGATGCGATGACGCGATTTTTCCGACCCGATCAAAAAGGGGATTTTTGTAAGAACTTACCGTTCGAACCCCTTTCTCTGAGTCCAGTCCGGTGACACAGCTTCACATTGGGATGTAGAGGGGTCCGCCAGGAGCCAGGCACCTATGCTTCAATTCTTTGGAAGCAGGCTCCTCCCTTCTGCATCCCATCATGCTTCAGTTCAACTTCAAGAGCACACTAGGATACATAACTCAGAACAATGCCTGAACATCTTTTTTATGTAACATAACATAACATAACCATAACATGGTAACACATGAACGGTACACTTAACTGAGCGTAAGGGAGGGATCGCTGTGTCACCGGACTGGACTCAGAGAAAGGGGTTCGAACGGTAAGTTCTTACAAAAATCCCCTTTTCTCTTTCGTCCAGTCCGGTGACACAGCTTCACATTGGGACGTTCACGAGTCGGTCCTTTGGGAGGGTACGCTCAGACCAACAGTTCTCATCACTGCCCGTCCAAATGAAGCGTCCTCCGACGCGAACTCATGAAACCTGTAAAATTTGGTAAAGGTATGAACAGAGGACCAGGTGGCAGCCTTACACAACTGTTCTGCCGTAGCCCCATGGCGCACCGCCCAGGAGGAAGCAACCGACCTGGTGGTATGTGCATTTATCCGAGACGGAACTGGTCGACCTGCTTTACAGTAGGCAAAAGCAATGGTAGATCTCAACCACCGAGCGATGGTCTGCTTCGAAGCAGGCCACCCAACCTTATGCACATCATATAGCACCAAGAGCAAATCCGATTTTCGAATGTCCTTCACCCTTTCAATGTATATTCGCAAGGCGCGATTTTTTAACCCCCTCTGGGGGAGAAAACACCGGAAGTACAATGTCTTGATTCAGATGAAAAGACGACACTACCTTAGGTAGAAATTTAGGGACTGTTCGCATCACAGCCCTGTCATCATGAAAAATCAAAAAACGGTGACTTGCACGACAAAGCACCCAACTCAGACACTCTTCTGGCTGATGCAATGGCCAACAAAAAAGTAAGTTTCCACGTCACATACTTCAACTCCGCAGATCTTAATGGTTCAAAAGGAGGATTCTGTAACATGGATAAGACCAAAGACAAGTCCCAAGGCGCCACCGGCTGCCTGTAAGGAGGTTTAAGCCTAGCAACCCCTTGTAAAAAGGTTTGAACCTCAAGTAGCAAGGCTACTCTTTTTTTTTTTTTTTTTTTAAATATGGATAAGGCCGACAACTGCACCTTTAAGGATTGCAGACTAAGGCCTGATGAAAAACCATCCTGTAAAAAATTCAAAAGTCTTGATAATTTGAATCTTGACGTGTGAAGATTCTGTCTCTCACACCATCTGATGTAAATCTTCCACACCCGATGGTAATTAGCTGCAGACACCGGCTTACGAGCTCTCAGCATGGTCTGGATGACCTCATCAGAAAACCCCTTCTTTTTCAATAAGGAGGTTTCATAAGCCTCGCCGTTAAATTGAGACGACCTGGGTCCTCGTGAAGAAACGGTCCTTGGCTCAACAGGTCCTGTCGATGAGGAAGCCTCCAGGAATCCTTCGACAACCTCAGTACAGTGGAGTACCAAGACCTCCTGGGCCAGTCTGGAGCAATCAGAATTGCTCGTACCTTTTGACTCTTTATTTTCCTCAACACTCTTGGCAACATGGGAAATGGAGGAAAGATGTATACCATCTGGAAGTCCCACTGAACTGTCATGGCATCTACTGCCCAAGCAGAGGGATCCCTCACTCTGGAACAGAATCTCTGATCCTGACGGTTCGATCTTGTCGCCATCAGGTCTATGTCCGGAAGACCCCAACGACTCACAATCTCCTGAAAGATTTCTTGATGAAGGGACCATTCTCCCTCCTGAAGGGATTCCCTGCTGAGGAAGTCCGCTTCCACATTCCTGACTCCTGGAATAAATATCGCCGACAATGCTGGTACGTTTGTCTCCGCCCAGCTGAAAACCTTGGAGACTTCCGCCATCGCCATCCTGCTGCGAGTCCCGCCTTGATGGTTCAAATAAGCCACTGTTGTCGCATTGTCCGATTGTATTTTCAGCGGAGACCCTTTCAGCAAGGATTCCGCTTGGAGTAATGCATTTAGAACTGCCCTCAGCTCCAAAATGTTTATGGGTAGTCTCGACTCTTCTACTGACCAAAGGCCCTGCAATCTCAGATGAAGAACTACTGCTCCCCAGCCCCTTAGACCGGCGTCGGTCGTTATGACCAGCCAATCCCAGGACCTGAGAGATCTCCCCAGTTGCAAGTTCTCCACATCCGTCCACCACAAGAGGGACTCCCTGGACTCCGGTGACAGGGATAGAACTTCCATTTTCATTCTCTTGGCATTCCCTGACCAACGGCTAGGATGTTCCACTGGAAAATTCTGGAATGGAACCTGGCTAACTGTAAGGTGTCAAAAGTTGCCACCATCTTTCCTAGCAATCTCACACCCTGCCACACCGATGGTGTTGGGGCCTGTAGAATTTCCAAGACCATCAGTCGAATCTCTACCGCTTTGGACTCTGGGAGAAACACCCTGTGAAGATGTGTGTCTATGATCACCCCCAAGAACTTCAAGTTCTGTGTAGGTGTCAACTGGGATTTTGGTAGATTTAAAATCCAGCCCTGACTTTTCAAAAACTGTGTCGCCACTTCCAGGTGAACCTGTAACAATTCTGCCGACTCTGCTTTGAAAAGCAGATCGTCCAGATAAGGGATAACAATTATCCCCTTTAACCTGAGAGCTGCAGCCATGATGGACATCACCTTGGTAAATACTCTCGGAGCCGTTGTAAGTCCAAACGGAAGTGCTTGGAACTGCCAATGTCTTCCCCCGATTGCAAAGCGGAGTAAAGACTGGAAATCTGTGTGGATCGGGACATGGAGATATGCATCTCGAATATCCACTGACGCTAGGAACTCCCCAGACTCTATGCTCAAGAGCACTGACCTTAGAGATTCCATTCGAAAATGATCCACCCACAGATGAGCATTTAAAGATTTCAAATTTAGAATGGGCCTGAAAGACCCGTCTGGTTTTGGAACTAAGAAAAGTATCGAATAGAAGCCTTTTCTCCTTTCCTCTCGAGGGACAGGTATAACTACCCCTTTCTCCTCTAGAGATAAAGCAGCACCCAGAAGTGAAGCTCTGAGAGATGCGGTTTTCGGTAAGGGAGTGGGAAGGAATCTGTGAGGGGAGTGACCCCTGAGCTTTATTCGATATCCCTCTGAAACAATCGAGAGTACCCACGGATCCTCCGTGGTCACCCTCCAACTGTCCTGAAAGTGCAGGAGGCGACCCCCTACTCTGATTCCAGAACAGGGATTCTCCGCCCAGTCATGCAGAGGGCTTATCTTCCCCCTTGGCGGTATGCTTCTTAGCAAAGGCGCCAAACTTGGACTTAGACGCTTTACCCCTGCTGGCTTGGAAACGTCCACGACCTGACTGACCTCTGCCAGTAGCTCCCCCTCTAAAGGAGGGACGAAAGGACTGCTTAAACACTCCAAACTTTGATCCAGTCGCCTTTGAGGTAGTGGGGAGAAAAGTGCTCTTACCCCCGGTAGCCTGTTTGATAATCTCATCCAGCTCTGAGCCAAACAAAAACTCTCCTTTCAAAGGAATAATTTCCAGAGACTTTTTAGACTCACTGTCAGACTCCCAGGCTTTCAACCAGAGAGCTCTCCTAGCAGTAACAGACGTGACCGAAACTTTGGACGCCATCTTGGCACCCTCTTCGCTAGCCTCACATATGTACTCAGCAGCACATCGTAGCTTTTCTGCCAGAGAAAAAGCCTCTGCATCATGTTGGAGAAGACTCCCCAAAGTCTCTGCCCACTTGATCATGGCCTTCGCCACCCAAGCCGAAGCAATGATAGGCCGCATGGTGAAACCAACACCTTCAAAAACTGCCTTGAGACAGCCTTCAACCTTTTTGTCAACTGGATCTTTAAAGGCCGCCCCACCCTGCACTGGCAGAGCCGTGGCCTTAGATAACCTTGCCACAGAGGAATCCACTAATGGAACTTTCTCCCAAATCTTAACATGGTCCTCAGGCATAGGATACATGTTAGCATACCTCTTTGCCATTACCAGCCTTTTCTCCGGAGACTTGCCAGCCTCGTCTAATAAGGCAATCATGCCTTTATCAGAGGGAAAGGATACAGGATCTTTACGGCTCCTTTTAAACACACACTGTGCAGCAGCCTTTTCCTCCGCAGGCAAATCCAGAGTCTGTTTAACAGCCAAAATGAGGTCTTCAATACCAGAGGTAGAAGAATCTATATCCTCCCCCTGTGACCAACATAAATCATCTTCATCAACTCCATCATCTGTGTCTGCAATTAATGGAGGTGCCATAGAAGAACTCTGTCTAAACATGACATCATCAGATACTTTTGTGAACTGCTCTAAAAGAGAAGACATTTTATGCACACCCTGTGCCGTGTTCTGCATAGCTTGCAGCAATATAGGGTCTCCCTGTGAAAGGGTAAAGATCCCTGAGATGAAGGTATAGGACCCGGTGATCCCACCAAAGATCCCCTCTGCTTATTTAAAGCCTCTGTCAAAGCCTTGACAGACTGTCCCAAAGCTACAGCCCACTCAGCTCCACCTGGGCTATGAGTCCGTGACCCAGAGGGTACAGCTTCACAGGAAGGGCACAATTCCCCCTGGTCCAACTGTTCACAAGATAAATTTACATTACATTTTTTGCAATGATAAAACATCTCCAGCGCTCCCCCCCCAGCAACAGAACTGTACTCGTCCGCCATGTTAATATCAGAATATAACAATACTGTTTAACGTTCAGGCAAAGTCACAGAGTAATGCACACAATGTACTTATCTGTATCTGTTGCCAGTATTCAGCGGGGGAAGCGTTTTCCAGAGAGACTTCTCAGCAGGTCTGTCTATTTCAGCTCCGCAGCAAGCACAGGAAATGGCGCCAGGATCAATGGGAGAAACCAAGTCTCCCTTCAGTGAGGGTAACCGCCGTCTTTTGGCGCCAAACTCACACACAGGCGCTCCCACTGTGTCTCTCTACCTCCAGTAACTCCCCCTCTAGGGACCACTTGGAGTTGCCCAGAAACGCTGGGCGTCCTGTAAGAAGCTTCAACTCCCCTGGGGGATTTCAGCTTCTAAACTCTTAAAGATGGCGGCCGCCATCGCTGGGGGACCCGTCCCCAAGATCCCCTTCTATGCAAGGCGCTGGATGGGGTCCCCCGGAGCCCAGGACAGGTCTCCGCTTGAGCGGAGCTCAGCGCTGTGCAGAGCGCACATTCCTCAGTGAATGTCCCTCTCTGCACACAGAACACTGACAGGACGCGCTTCTGTCAGCGTCCTGTTGCGCTCTCAGCGTGTACTGACTTCAACAGAAGTCACACGCTGGCAAAACCTGCATCTAAGCTAACTGTTAATAAAAAAATAAAAGCCTTTCTGACTAAAAATCCAAAGAAAAAGTGTGGCTGCAGCGCAGCCACTCAGCATTGCACCCACTCCTGTGGGCACCTAAACGAAACTGAAGCATGATGGGATGCAGAAGGGAGGAGCCTGCTTCCAAAGAATTGAAGCATAGGTGCCTGGCGGACCCCTCTACATCCCAATGTGAAGCGGTGTCACCGGACTGGACGAAAGAGAAATCGGTGTGGTCGTGCTAGGAAACAAGTACCGCCAAATGTTCATGGATGTTTTAGTACTTAAACTGAACATGTCTAATGCTGCTCGGTCAGCCAGCGATAGGCGTGTGAACGACACTGGTCAGACATAGCACATCAGCTCTGTAACGCAGCCGATGGTCAACATACCTAAAGCTAGATGGTGCATCGTGCTGTGTGTAAGGGCAATCTCCTGACCACCCGTAACAGTAGCCAGTGCTGATCAGCAGCTGAATTAGCAGGCACATGATATTGCACCCGCCCAGTTGTGACATTAGTCACCATGGATTGGGCAGGGTGTATGGAGAACACGCTGCCCGATCCGTCCACAGATATATCTAAAGATCTATTGTTCTGCAGATAAATCTATAAGTGTGTGCCCAGCCTGAGGGATATATTTACTAAAGGGCGATGTTGATCGATTTAAACTCGCTTAATCGATGCCGGACTTCCTGGGCTAGGACACATTTACTAACATTTAAAAATGAATATAAAAATCCAACTGTCAGTAAATGTGTGTTTTAGCCCTGGAAGCCCAACATCGATTAATATTGAATTTTAAATGAACCTTTAGTAAATATTCCCCTAAGACTGAGCTGATTGTCTCCCGCCATCTGCGATCCCCTCACTAACCTTGATGTTACTATCCACTGACACCTCATCATCGATGCTGCAAGGCTGCTGTCTTAGCGTCATCCTGACCTCCACCCTTTCTTACAATCCCCACAATCAGTCCCTGTCCCAGTATTGGCAGCTTCCAGGATCAGACCCTTTCTCACCCTGGAGACAACTAAGACCCTCATCCACTCACTGGTCATCCCTAGACTGGATGGGATACGGTCATTAGGTGTACAACAACTAGGTCAACAAGCATTGGGTCGACACCACTAGGTCAACAGACTGCAAGGTCGACATGGGGGTTTCAGTTTTTTGAGCCGACAGGCTGTATTTCATGCCCTACCATCCACTAGGGCGTGGTGGGAGAATAAAATAGTGTGCTGAGCGTAGCGAGGGGATGCGGTGCACTTCAAACTGTGTCCATGTCGACATTCGGGTCAAAAAATAGTGAAAAACCCCATGTCGACCTTTTGACTTGTGTCAACCTAATGTCCTATCGACCTAGACCCATGTCGACCTAGACCCATGTCGACCCAATATGCTTGTTGACCTAGTTGTGGTCGACCAAATGATCCACACCCAACTGGATTACGGTAACCAATATTATATTATTTATACTATTTACAGTGTGATTGTTACCGTGGGTTTATAATATACTAATGCTATACCATATGTCTTACTTTGTAAAGACCATCTAATTTTTTATTAACTTTTTTTTTCATATTTATTTCCAGCATTGTTCTTTTGAATTGGTTTAGCACTACTTCTTTCTTTTTCCCTGTATGTAGGATTGACTACCCTGTTTCTATAGCAGCTGCTGAGAAGCTACCCACAATAAGCGCCCCCAGTTCCCACCCCCGTTAGAGATCTGGTTCGGTATTTATTTTCCTAGGTGTCCTCCCCAACGTCCATCTCTGTCCACAGCTCATGTTCTCCAACTGACGGCTTCTGCCCCCCTCTCCTACAGGCCCTGCACTGGCTCCCATTCCTTCCGGACACCTATTTATAATGCAATGTTCTGTACCATTGTTTCCCTATTTCTTGTTATGTTTGCAGTGTTTCTGTTATATACTGTGTAAGGCGCTGAGGACCCCATATACATATAGGATAATACCATGAGTGAGTCCATGATGTCTAATATGAATTTACCAACCACAACCACTTATTACATCTCTATATGTACATACAGCAAATGTGACTGTTACACAGATAAAGGAGGTCATTCTGGTTGACTCGCAGAGCTGAGAAATTCGTCAACTAAACATCGCCCGCACGAACACCCCCCTCCCACGCATGCGAATGGTTTCTACAGCGCTCGCACATATAAGTCAACTCTCTGATTTATGGCACCCTTGTACGGGAGGAGGGCGGGCAGCTGACATCCGGTGACGTATGGCAGGGGACTATACAAGTCGCCACGTCCGTTCCCAAACAGAGCCTGCACATGCAAATCAATGCTTATATGCGTGCACAATAGCAAAACATTGCTCACCACGTGAACGCGCAGGGGAACGATCAAACTAGAATGACCTCCAAAGTGTGGTCATAACATACAATACAATGGGATCACCAAGCAGACTGCATAGACCCAGCCACGGAGACATTCAGACTGAGGGAAGTAACATTACCCCAGCTTACACATTGCCCAGCTAGTACTATGGGACAGGAACCCACATAAGCCAGTGACACTGTGCCGCCAGTCACTTCTCTCACACACTATACACGTGGCAGCACAGTAGCTGTGGGGTATACTGGCAGCATGTCCTGGTCACTGGTTACCACTACTCCAGCGGGAGTATAATAGGGGCTGATGGCTCCTGATGTATGAGATACACCAGAGAGTGTGGGGAGGAGACTGGTCAGATCTCTGGGCTGGTAACACACAGTGACATGATGTGAGGGGAGAGCAGGAGTATAATAGGGGCTGATGGCTACTGATGTATGAGATACACCAGAGAGTGTGGGGAGGAGACTGGTCAGATCTCTGGGCTGGTAACACACAGTGACATGATGTGAGGGGAGAGCAGGAGTATAATAGGGGCTGATGGCTCCTGATGTATGAGATGCACCAGAGAGTGGGGGGAGGAGACTGGTCAGATCTCTGGGCTGGTAACACACAGTGACATGATGTGAGGGGAGAGCAGGAGTATAATAGGGGCTGATGGCTCCTGATGTATGAGATAAAGCTGTATTGGCAGAACAAGGAAAATTTGTAATAACGGATTACTCCTCACCTGTGCTGACATCTGTAGGGATTTCCTCCTTCTTACACTGCTGATCACCCCTCATATATGTATCTTCTCCCTCTGTATCTTCTGCCTTAATATCAGTCACATCCGTCTCTTCTGCCTTAATATCAGACGAATCTTCACAATGAACCTAAAAAAATACCACATAAGTAATGTCTGATGTTATTGAGATTACACAGTAGAATATCAGTGTATAAGACACACAGCTGCTGCAATCATATAGTGCCAGTCACTTTGATATACAGAGGAGACTGTAAATCCTACCTACCTGATCCTCCTGTGGGGTCCTGGGATTCTCCTCTGTACAGTGCTGGGTATATAGAGGACAGGGACATCTCTCTGCGGTATCTCTGTTACTGAGCCCATCTGTAGGAAACACACAGTGACTGAGGATATTGTACAGGTGTGATTAGCAGATGATCTGTGTATATCTGCTGTACCCTGTACAATAAAATGAATTCTCCTCTTACCCAGTGATGTGAGTGGCCAGTGATTCTCCATTATCACGTCCTTGTACAGACCCTTGTGTTCCTCAATATACTCCCACTCCTCCATGGAGAGATAGACAGTGACATCCTGACACCTTATAGGAACCTGACACATACAATGATACAGTCATTACCCAAACACCTCCCCGGTTATACTGTATAATGTCCCATCCCCAGCAGTCACCTCTCTGGTGACATCCCTCCGGTGTTACTGTATAATGTCCCATTCCCAGCAGTCACCTCTCCGGTCACATCCCCCAGTGTTACTGTATAATGCCCCATCCCCAGCAGTCACCTCTCCAGTCACATCCCCCGGTGTTACTGTATAATGCCCCATTCCCAACAGTCACCTCTCTGGTCACATCCCCCTGGTGTTACTGTATAATGCCCCATTCCCAGCAGTCACCTCTCTGGTCACATCCCCCTGGTGTTACTGAATAATGTCCCATTCCCAGCAGTCACCTCTCCAGTCACATCCCCCGGTGTTACTGTATAATGTCCCATTCCCAGCAGTCACCTCTCCGGTCACTTCTCCCGGTGTTACTGTATAATGCCCCATTCCCTGCAGTCACCTCTCTGGTCACTTCTCCCGGTGTTACTATATAATGTCCCATTCCTAGCAGTCAGCTTTCCAGTCACATACCCTAGTGTTACTGTCCCATTCCCAGCAGTCACCTCTCCGGTCACATCCCCGGTGTTACTGTATAATGTCCCATTCCCAGCAGTCACCTCTCCAGGCACATCCCCCGGTGTTCAGGGGTGGGGTCCTGGGGTGCACACCAATTGAGAGGTGCGACCCTGTGGAGACCTTTCAGTAGAACTGCATACAAAGTCAAAGGTGCAGGTGCACAAATTAAACTCCCAATTTAAACATTTTGCAATAAAATTTTGCATTTTTAGCGAGGTTCTTCGCTTATTTATGGCCATAAGTAACGGCTTGCCCACCGCGTCCAGGTGACCTCATTAGTCGGGCAAGTCCCTAACATTTTGGGGGGTACAATTCTAGGGCACCCCAAAATGGTGCAGCCGAGTGACCCCAGGGCAACACAAGACTGAAATAAATATATAGTGAAACAAAGTGAGGATAGGTTAGTGAGAGAGGCTGCTAAAGATAGCAGGGGTAAGTAAGTGAGACATCCAACCATCCTGGTCACATCCAACGGTGTTACTCTATAATGCCCCATTCCCAGCAGTCACCTCTCCGGTCACATCCCCCGGTGTTACTGTATCATGCCCCATTCCCAGCAGTCACATCCCCCGGTGTAACTGTATAATGCCCCATTCCCAGCAGTCACATCTCCAGGCACATCCCCCGGTGTTACTGTATAATGTCCCATTCTCAGCAGTCATCTCTCTGGTCACCTCCCCCAGTGTTACTGTATAATACCCCATTTCCAGCAGTCACATCCCCCGGTGTTATAATTTCCCATTCCCAGCAGTCACCTCTCCAGGAACATCCCCCGGTGTTACTGTATAATGTCCCATTCCCAGCAGTCACCTCTTTAGTCAGCAGCTGGATGATCTTGTTGGTGAGTTCCAGGATCTTCTGATCATTGTCTCTCCCATGTATCAGTGAGTGAGGTGTGGGCCCTGTTATGGGGCTCTGGGTCCTTTTCTGTTCTTCTGACACACAGGGGTGACTACTGGGTGTCTCATGCTCACCACCAGATGTCTTCTTCACTACTGTGTAACCCTGTGTATAGGGAAAATGAGAGTTATTGTAGACTTGCCTTCGATTACTTCTCTTTCTTTGAGGTTCATGGGAGCCACAGTGCTAACATCGGGGTTGTAGGCGGGTCCAGAGGATCAGGCACCAAACATCAAAGCTTTTATCATTCTATAGCCCCGCCTCCATGCTCATCTCCTCAGTTTTGTCAACCAGCAGGAAGTGAATAGGAAGAAGAAAGGTAATGGACACCCTAGTGCACTCACAAATAGAAAGAAGGGAACTAGTGTCCATGGTCACACCCAAATATACCAATATATGCCATATGCTATCAGACGTGTTAGGGTGGGCGCCCTGTTGCAGACATGAGCTTCGAAGAAAGAGTTAACCCAAGGTAGCTTTCATTTTCTTCTTCGGGTTTCATGGTCCCCGCCACATTTTTTAAATTCAATATTTTTTATTGAGATTTTGAAATGTGCATACAAAAACACCCTATATGGACATAGGGTATAATAGACACAGACAACAAACAACAGGTATGGTGAGATAACGTCACAGGGTACTTATACAATAGAATATGGTCAGGATACCGTTAGCAATATAACCTCGAGGGAAAACAGCAGTGGATCAATGGTGTTATGTGTGGACATAAGTCGCTTCGTTGCAGGATATACGAGTTCCTAGTACCCAAAGGCGCCAAGCTGAACCAGCATTGTGATGTAAATAAATTGCTAATCTGGCCATTTCTCAGTCTCGCAATGGAGCAAAAATGGGTTCTTGTAGGTAGGATTAGTCTCCTGTCTACATCTGAAGTAGCATCCGGAGCACATGTAGTGCCATGTATAGGAGGCGAACATAGGCTTCAGTATCCTAACATAAAGCTTAAGGCAAACTAGAACATCGTTGATGCATACAGGGGTAATATCCCAATCAGTCATAAGCTCATATAGGTCAGCAACGAAGTATGAGTCCATTGGAGGTAATCATACCCGTATCAGGAAAGGCCAAAGGAATTGTAGACTTGGAGACCTCACACGCATTTGTTGCATCGCATGTTCTGGAGATAGAGAAAGAGGATGGGTCTCCCGTCCAACCTTCAAACAGGATTTTATAATCCAGGATTGTAGCAGGAGAGTCCAGAGGTTTCATGCATGTAGTGATATCGCCCACATCGACCACATCCCAGTTATCAAGGTGGCACTGGAAGATGAATACGCCTCACCTTAAATCAGGGGTGGCCAAACCGGTCCTCGAGATTTTCCATGTTACCTATCTGGTGCACAGCTGTAGTCATTACTGACTGTCACATTTTAAAACCTGCTGCATTCATTCCTACTATAGATCCACAGGTTGCCTGAAAAACAGTCAGCGTTGGTAGATCTTGAGGACAGGTTTGGCCACCCCTGCCTTAAATCATCCAGCTGCCGACATAGTCTAGTAGAGGAATCCGAGATCTCTTGCAGGATCTGTTGTAAAAGAAAGTCCATCTTTATCCTAGCTGGTATTCGTTTTAATTGTGTCACAGAAAACAGCGATAGACAGAGACTGGTAATGTAGTTACAGGAAACGAAGCACTATCACCAGTGCCGCCGCCAGGCCTTGAGTCAGGAAAGATGGCGTGTGCGCGCCAGATATGTTGCCGCCGTTGCCACTCACTGTAACAGGGATCGTAAGGTATAAATGCTGTAAGGCAATGGAGGGATGCGGAGTCGCTCTTATAGTATCTGGCAATATCAGGGTTTGTGTCGATCTTCGTGCAGCCCCGCCGTCCGATGGCCCCGTGAGTCAGGCAAGATGGTGCTGGCTCTCCCCGTGTGGACCGCGGCAGCAAGCACAGCACAGACCGCTAGCCGCTTACTCTGCTAAACTACTCCGAAGAGGGCACCAGCGCCAGTCCCCCCAGTCCACTCCACCACCCGGGAGCAGGACGGCGCGCTCCATGCAGGGCAGCTGTCCACGAGCGTCGGAGCTGGAGTGACAGTAGGCCGCAGCAAATATTGACACCAGGAAGGCAAATAAAGACAGCAACAGCGTTGTAGTAGGGGCGCCAGGTGGTCATGTAGGTTATCTCTAGTCAGCACCAGTTACAGAGCCGTCTGTTAGGGCAAAGCAGGGTAGTAAACAGGATGGGATTCAGGAGCTCCGAGAAACTGCTGCCTGCTCCTAGCTCGTGCAAGCCACGCCCCCCCTCATTAAAGCAATACTTAACCCTTTGAGTGCCTATATCTCTGTGAGAGGTGTTCAAAATATCTACTAAAAATGCCACCTTCGCTTACATTTTTTATATAATTTCAAATAAAACATGTTTACAAAAAGTTTATATTTTCTATATAAAAAGATAAATATTCCAGATCACTGTGATGAATAAAAATCTTTGCTTGGCAAATTTTTACACCAATTTTGACAAATTCACTTGGCACTCAAAGGGTTAAGGGAGGGTACTCGCCTGAGGGACCAGAAGTATCTGGCAAGTTAAGGAAGCCCCCTGGGAGGCGAACGTATCAAAGGCATAGAATCTAATGAATGTGTGGATAGAGAACCACGTTGCCGCCTTGCCCATGACGGTCCCATGGACCTGGTAGAATGTGCAGATATATATGTAGGTAATGGAAGCTGGGCCTGTTCATAAGCCTGCGGAATTACCAGCCAAATCCACAGAGCTAAAGTCTGTTTGTTGCTGGCCACGCACGCTTGTGAAATCCATATAAAATGAATAAGGAATCGGTCTAACGTATAGAAGTGGTTCGGCGGTCTACATAGATTTTTAAGGCTCGCACTAGGTTCAGAGAACACTCCTCACAAGCCATCTCCATAGAGTCCAAAGCTGGAACCACAATTTCCTGATTCATATGTAATTTGGAGATAACTTTCGGTAAATGAGCAGTCGTGATCCCAAGGACAGCTCTGTCCTCATGCAAAATCATAAAAGCAGACCTGCACGATAGTGCACTTGAATCAGACACACATCTGGCAGATGCTATGGCAATCAAGAACACCGCCTTCAGTGAGCCACCTAAGTTCCACAGTTTCCAGTGGTTCAAACGGGTGTTTAGTCAGAGCCTCAAGGACCATAGATAGATAGATTCCATGGAGTTGTAGGAGGGACATAAGGAGGTTGAATGTGTAACACTCCCTGAAGAAACATATGTTACGTAGTGATGCAATCTTTCTGTGGAGCCATAAAGATAGGGCTGAGATGAGTACTTTGTAGACAAGGAACCTGGCTAAAACATATGGACATTGAGGCAGTGGGAGTGGTTGATCCACCAATAGTCCATGAACCAATGGCATCTGGGCCACGCTGGAGCCACCAGTAAGAGATCTCGGCTCTTCTGTTTGACTTTCCAGAGCACCTGAAGGAGCATGGAAACCAGAGGAAACACATTAGATTATCTGTGAATGCTGCCTGAGAATCTCTGTACCGGGACCCGTAAGCAAGCACGTAATTGTGGCATGACACAATGAGGTCCACATCTGACAGACCCCAGCACGGCACTTGAAGCGAGAATACATCTGCATGATGCAACCATTCTTACGAGTGAAAATCCTGGCGCCTTAGGAGGTCCACCTTCCAGTTCAGAATTACCAGGATGACCACAGCCGATAATGCTGGTATGTGTTGTTTGGCACATGTGAGAATTTTGGACACCTCCCTCATTGCTCTGGACTACGAGTGCCGCCTTGATGGTTTATATAAGCCACTGTTGTGGTGTTGTCTGACCGTACCTGTACCAGTCTGCCTTGCAAAATGTCCTGCACCTGAAGCAATGCATTGTACACTGCCCACAGTTCCAGAATATTGAGCTTCCACCAAGGTCCACTTTCCTTGCAAGGATCAGGATTTACCATGGCTCCCCATCATAGTTAGAAGGACCAGTCCTTGATTCAGCTGATCAGAGGCTGACCATACCACCTGGTCAGGATCAGGCACTGCAGAT
This sequence comes from Crinia signifera, assembly GCF_055691185.1. Lineage (NCBI taxonomy): Eukaryota > Metazoa > Chordata > Amphibia > Anura > Myobatrachidae > Crinia > Crinia signifera. The sequence goes on from NC_139222.1 coordinate 34,972,748, forward strand.
CACTCGACCATGTCAAACGACAAGTGTTCGCATTGCCAGGTGAATCGTGACTCTGGGGTGTCGAAGAAACATACATATCCGGGACAGCAAATTCTGACACTTGTCTGGTGTCTGAAACAGATGCAAGAAAGTGGAGTCCAGTACTGCCCTCAAATGCAGCATTCTTTGTGACAGGACCAGATAGGATTTTTCCCAGTTGAGAAGCCACCCATGCTGCTGGAGGAATGTCAACTTTGTAAGTGTTTGGACAACACCTCCGGAGAACTGGCCAAGAGAAGAAGGTCGTCCAGTTAAGGGACACCCTTATTCCCTGATGATGAAGACACCTCGCCATGAATTTGGAAAAATATTTGGGGGCTGTGGCGAGGCCAAATGGGAATGACTGGAATTTAAAGTGTTGGTACATGATGCCAAGGCGGAGGAACCACTGATATGAGAGAGCAATGGGGAGACACCATGTAGTCCCACGGTTCCTTTGCGAAAACAATAGCCCACAACATTTCCATCTGAAATTTGGGCACCTTTACAAATTTGTGGAGGGATTTTACATTTAGTATGGGCCTGTAAGTCCCGTTTGGGGACCAAAATAAGAGTCAAGTAATATCTGAGTCCCCGTTGGTGTTGGAGAACTGGAATAATGACTTCGGACTGCACTATTACATGGAGATTGTCTGTCTGCATTATGAGGTGCTGGCGGGAGGCCCATACAGCAATATTTCTGTGGAGGGCGTCTTTGAAAGACAACAAATATCCTGGGGTCACAATTTATCTAACCTAAGCATCGGAAGTGGTACTGACCCATTCCTGTGCAAAGCGAAAAAGTAAGCCTCCCACCCTGAGATCCCCCAGAGGGAGGCCCACCCCATAATGCGGCAGGCTTGTGTGACTTCGCTGGGAGCTGTCTAGTGACCCACCATATTATTAAGTTCTTCCCAAAAGGGCAGCAATTGTAAAGTTATCTTGGACTCTAGATCAGCTTTCCAAGGTCGCAGCCAGAGCATGAGACATGCCAATACTGAGGTAGCTGGAGCTATAGCAGCCAGCACACCAGCGTCTGAGAGCCTCGGTAATATACAGCACAGCCTGTCTAATATGAGAAAGACATAGCTTACAACCCTCTGAGATCTCAGCTGGTAACTCATCCTCTAGCACCTTCAGGGAGACCGACAGGGTTAACAGGGTTAGGCGGGCGAGCAGGGAGGCAGTGGGGACCCGGGGGGAAGCGCCGTCGGAAGGGGACGCGCGCGCATCTCCTTTCGCAGATCAGATGGCGGCTGGCCGGGGATGGTGGATGGCGAATCTTCCGCCATCCCCTGCAAGAGCGAGGCCGGCTCCATCTGTAGCACATCAGTCACAGACAATGCAGAGATATAAGTACAGTAGTGGTACAATACACTGCAAGGCACCCTGATCAACTACTGCACTGCTATGGAAGCAAGGAGGATATGAATGCTGTACAAAGCGGTCAGCCATAGGTGTTCTTACAGGGGAGACAGACCTAACACTCCAGGAGACCCGAGGGCTGCATGCAGAAGATGGCTATAAGTGATGTCACAGTGACACCCCCAGATCCCCTCACCTCCCCAGTCACGTCCCTGTATTATTACTATAGATATAAGTGATGTCATAGTGACACTCCCAGATCCCCTCACCTCCCCAGTCATGTCCCTGTATTATTAGTATAGATATAAGTGATGCCACAGTGAGACTCCCAGATCCCCTCACCTCCCCAGTCATGTCCCTGTATTATTAGTATAGATATAAGTGATGTCACAGAGACACTCCCAGATCCCCTCACCTCCCCAGTCACATCCCTGTAATATTACTATAGATATAAGTGATGTCATAGTGACGCTCCCAGATCCCCTCACCTCCCAAGTCATGTCCCTGTATTAGTACTATAGATATAAGTGATGTCACAGTAACGCTCCCAGATCCCCTCACCTCCTGTCACGTCCCTGTATTATTACTATAGATATAAGTGACGTCACAGTGACACCCCCAGATTCCCTCACCTCCCCAGTCATGTCCCTGTATTATTAGTATAGATATAAGTGATGCCACAGTGAGACTCCCAGATCCCCTCACCTCCCCAGTCACATCCCTGTAATATTACTATAGATATAAGTGATGTCACAGTAACGCTCCCAGATCCCCTCACCTCCTGTCACGTCCCTGTATTATTACTATAGATATAAGTGACGTCACAGTGACACCCCCAGATCCCCTCACCTCCCCAGTCACGTCCCTGTATTATTACTATAGATATAAGTGATGTCACAGTGACACTCCCAGATCCCCTTACCTCCCCAGTCAGCAGGTAGATGATCTCCAGGGTAAGATTTAGTATCCTTTCAGTCATGTGACTCTGGTCATTGTTCATCCTCGAGGAATCAGTGACTGGTCTCATCCTCAATGCTCTGTTGTTCTGGAATAAATATAATAATTACAATATACACCACACAGTACAGCTGGCTGACTTCAAGACTCCACTTCACCTGGTTTTATTCAGCCACAGAACCTGTGTAATTATTATGTGTCCGAAATGAAAGAGATGAGGTGGTAACCCTAATAAGCGCTATAGGAAAAAGTTTGGTACTTGTGTATTATCACAGCGCCCGATTTTACTACGTACGCAAACGTAGTGAAATCGCATCGCATGCCATTATTGTATGGCATACGATGCGATTTGACCTGTTATAATGGCATCTAATGTACTATACCAATAAATGACATATAGGGGGAAATTGACTAAGAATACAAAAATTTTGGGTAATTGTTTCCTAGCACGGCGTCAACGATAAAAATTGTATCCTTCGGGACCCCAAAAATCACGTCGATCGCATCGCATGCAGCCAAATCACATGCGATGGACGCGATTTTTACATTGGAATCAATGTAAAATGGTCCCTGAGACCCAATTTTACATTGGCCCCAATGTTAAATGCCCCCCAGACCCCAATTTTTATTGTTTCCCAACCCTGATGGGTGAAATCCCCCCCATTGTTAATGCCACAACACGATGAACGCCAACCCGAAGCGCGGCGAGCGCAGCGAGCCCGCGAGGGGCGGCGGTACGCATCCTCCGACCTTTTCATACCCCCACTATCCACGTCGGCGTGGAGTTGATTTTATATAGTGTGGCGAGCGCAGCGAGCCACCGAGCCCGAAGCGTGGTGAGTGCAGCGAGCCCCGCGAGGGGACGCGCATTATTTCACAGATATGACGCGTGTGCTTGCCACGCTTTGGCTCGGTGCGCTCGCCACACTATATAAAATCAACTCCACACCGACGTGGATAGTGGGGGTATGAAAAGGTCGGAGGACGCGTACCGCCGCCCCCCGCGGGCTCGCTGCACTCGCCACACTTCGGGTTGGCGTTCATCGTGGGGTGGCGTTAACAATGGGGGGGGCATTTGTCATGTAAAATACCCATAAGGGTGGGTATACAATGAAAAATCGGGTCCATTGGTCCATTTAACATTGTTCCCTATGTAAAATCGCGTCCATCGCATCGGTCACATCGCATGCCTTAACTTAAGGCATGCGATGGACGCAATTTTTTCATTGTCAGGGAAAAGGCTAAAAATAGCCCTAAAATCGCGTCGGTCGCGTCCATCGCATACCTTAAGTTAAGGTATGCAATCACCTGCGACAGGCGCCGTGCTAGGAAATAAGTACCAAATTTGAATTCGTATTCTTACTACTAATGAATACGACTGCATACGTCGTATGCAAAGTCGTGTTCCGGAGGGGAATTTACAAAGCAGTCAAATACGACTGCTTTGTAACCCTCCGATGTCGTATATACGGCCGCTTATACGAACTCCTGAAGGCAGTCTGCAAGGATCAGTCAAGGATCAGTCAAAAAAATAGAAAAATAAATACATTTAAAAAAAATACGGCGTGGGGTCCCCCCCACAGCTGTAACCAGCACCAGGCTAAAAGAGCCGGGGCCAGTAATAAAAAAATCAGGAAACCCGACAAATAGGGGTTCCCCGATATTTTAAAACCAGGTCCGGGGCTGGTTCCCAAAATACGGGGGACAAAATGACTAGGGGTCCCCCATATTTTAATAACCAGCCCCAGGCCAAACCAGCCAGCAGAGTAATGTCACAGCCGGGGGACACTTATTATATAAGGTCCCGCGGCCAAAACATTAACTCTACCGACCAGTCAGCCTGGCCAGGGGCCCTGGGGGAGTGGGGACCCCCCAATTAAGGGGTCCCCCCTCCAGGACTTACCTGACCAGGCTGGTGCTGTCCTCGATGCCCCTGGGCATCGAGCTGATTGAGTGTAAAAAAATAGAAATAAACTATTGTTTAATACTGTAAAACTATGAGTCCCAGCAAGCCTCCCCCGCAAGCTGGGACTTGGAGAACCACAAGACCCAGCCTGCGGGCATTAAAGGGCCCGCTGGTACTTGTAGTTCCACAGTAATAAAAATAGTCAAATAAACACACTGACACACAATAAAAATAAAACTTTAATACATCCAAAGCCCATACATACTGATACTTACCTATCTTGAGCCCGTAGGTAGGTCCCTGGGTCTTGGTCTGGTGCCTTGTCCTGGTCCATGTCGGCGTTCGGATCCATGTCGACGTCCAGGTCCATGTTGGCGGCGTCTGTGTCGGCGTCCGGTCCGGGTCCGAAGAAATCCATGGGGTACCTGTGGAAGGAAATCCAACTCACCCAGGTCCACCTGCGAAGATCTGTTGTCTTGATCCGCCGTAGTCCTGGTCTTCTGGCATCTTCTGTCACATTCCAGCAGCTCCCCACATCGGACTGATGAGAGGCGCAGCGATCTTTTATCTTCCGCGCATCTCCACTGAATGATTCTATTGGCCGGATGGGGGCCAATCAGAGCCGCTTAGTAAATCAGGAACCACCATTCTTTTGAATGGTGATTTCTGTCGTATTCTTTCGATGGTGTATTCATTCGTATTTTTAAATACAAATATGAATGTCCCATTATTAAGAATATGAAAATACGTATTTTTGGCATAGTAAATGGCAAAAATACGTATACACCCAAAAAAATCGTATTTTTGTATGAAAATGCGATTTTTTTTTCCACAAATTTTGGTACTTATGTATTATCTGGACGCCCGATTTTCTCATTGCATCGCATCACATGCAATATAGTGGCATACAATGCAATGCGATTTTTCATTGTAACGAACCAATTTTTAATTGTATAGTCACCCAGGGGGGGTTTCATACTCCCACTATCCGACTATGCAAGGAGTTGATGATATATAGTGTGGCAAGCGCAGCGAGACACCGAGCCCGAAGCGCAGCGAGCCCCGCGAGGGGACGCAGAATACATGTAAAGTTATCCACGTCGCCTCGCTGCGCTCGCCACACTATATAAAATCAACTCCATGCGTAGTTGGATAGTGGGGGTATGAAACCCCCCCTGGATGACTATACAATTAAAAATCAGGTCTTTACAATGAAAAATCGCATTGTATTGCATGTCTTAAGTAGTGGCATGCAATGAAAAAATCGGGCGTCCAGATAATACATAAGTACCCAAATTATTGTTAGTAAATTTCAACCATACTGTCATTTATTTAGGCCCCCCCCCCTTCCCCCCAGTATCGACGTCATCCCGAAGTGTGGCGAGCGCAGCGAGCCCCGCGAGGGGACGCGTATTATGTTACATGTATTACGCGTCCGCTCACCACGCTTTGGGCTCGGTGGCTCACCACACTATATAAAATCAAATCCACGCCGACATGGATAGTGGGGGTATGAAAAGGTCGGGTGAACGTGTTCCGCTGCCACTCGCCATGCTTCGGGATGACGTGGATAGTGGGGGGGGGGGGCCTAAATAAATGACATTATATGTCATTTAATGGTATAGCACATTAAATGCCATTATTGTATGTCCAATGAGAACCGATATCTCATCGCATCGTATGCCATACAATAATGACATGCGATGGGATGGGATTTTTTATCACACCCCATCGCATCGCATGCCACACAATAATGCCATGCGATGCGATGCGATTTTTTATCGCAACCAATTTTTGTAATGTATTCACTGACAGAGAGCAGTGAATACATTACATAGGAAAATCGCATTGTATACCATACAATAACGGCATGCAATGCGATTTCACTACCCTGAATAGCCCACTATGCAAATGCCGTAGTGGGCGCAGTGATAATACACAAGTACCAAAAATTTCACTACAACATCCATTTTAATAAATGGTGGTCTCAGAAGAAATGTAATAAGACACCACTGGCCGCTCTCCGTGTATAAAAGGACGCCGCAGGCCACACCCGCTGCAAGATGGGACACCGCAGGTCGCTTCTCCTTTATAACACGGCTGCCACAGGCCGCTCCCCTTGTGTAACAGAGGACGCCGCACACCCTGTATAAGAGGAAGCAGTAGGCCGCTCCCCCTGTGTAACCAAGGATGCCACAAACCGCTCCCCTTGTATAACGCAATGCCGCAGTCTGCTCTCCCTGTATAAAGGGATGACACAGTCTGCTCTCCCTGTATAACGGGACGCCACAGGCTGCTCCCCCTGTATAACGGGACACCACAGGCTGCTCTCCTATATATTAGTACACCGCAGGCCACTCCCCCTGTATAACAGGATATCGCAGGACGTTCTCCCTGTATAACAGGACACCGCAGGCCACTACCCCTGTATAACAGGATAACGCATGCCACTCCCCCTTTATAACAAGACACCACAGGCTGCTCTCCTGTATAATAGGACACCACAGGCTGCTCCCCCTGTATAAAAACACCAGAGAATCTCCATACTCACCTGCCACCAGATACAGCAATGCTTTCTATCGGTCCCCCTGTAACTTAATAACCGTGGCTGCTGGAAGTGAGAGGCCTCAGGTAATCACCAGCGCTGCCCCCAGGAAGCCGAGATGCTGCAGCCACTGAACGTAAGGGTAGGTCTTCGGAAAAATGGCCGCCATTCACTCACACAGGGGACAATTGTTATGGATCCTTACTAGAAGTACATACAGCATGGCATCCATCAGCTTCCGGTGACCTCGCATCACATAACTCTCTCTATGCTATCACACAAGGCAATTACCGCTTCTACCATTCCGGCTGTGATGTCCCAGTGTCCTCATACAACGGCGGCCATTTCCTTGTGGTTTGTACTCAGCTCCTAGACTCCCCCGCGGCTGTAGCCAAAGTGTATTTCCTGTGTGGGACAGAGTGGGAGGAACTGCGTTACCAGGGAAACGTTACTTCCTTCCTGGTGTGCATGGCAGGCAGGAGGGAGAGTGCTGCAGCTGGCACCAGTTAACCCCAGGTATTATACTGCTAGTAACAGCATAGTAGTGATTGCTGGGTGTGAGCCATAAGGGCACTTACAGGGGAGCTGCTGTTCTACTCACACAGGCTGCAGTATAATACCAGGTGTGTGCTATCACTGGGACCAGGGAGAGGCAGCTGTTACATGCTGCACTATGATGGGGATCCCTGTATGTCACTGTGACACACTGCACTATGTGGGGGATCCCTATATGTCACTATGACACGCTGCACTCTTGGAGGGATCCCTGTATGTCACTGTGACACGCTGCACTCTTGGAGGGATCCCTGTATGTCACTGTGACACGCTGCACTCTTGGAGGGATCCCTGTATGTCACTGTGACACGCTGCACTATGGGGGGGAACCCTGTATGTTACACTGTGACACGCTGCACTATGGGGGGGATCCCTGTATGTTAAACTGTGACACGCTGCACTATGGGGGGATCCCTGTATGTTACACTGTGACACGCTGCACTATGGGGGGATCCCTGTATGTTACACTGTGACAGGCTGCACTATGGGGGGGATCCCTGTATGTTACACTGTGACACGCTGCACTATGGGGGGGATCCCTGTATGTTACACTGTGACAGGCTGCACTATGGGGGGATCCCTGTATGTTACACTGTGACACGCTGCACTATGGGGGATCCCTGCATGTTACACTGTGACACGCTGCACTATGGGGGGATCCCTGTATGTTACACTGTGACACGCTGCACTATGGGAGATCCCTGCATGTTACACTGTGACACGCTGCGCTATGGGGGATCCCTGTATGTTACACTGTGACACGCTGCACTATGGGGGATCCATGTATGTTACACTGTGACACGCTGCACTATGGGGGATCCATGTATGTTACACTGTGACACGCTGCACTATGGGGGATCCATGTATGTTACACTGTGACACGCTGCACTATGGGGGGATCCCTGTATGTTACACGGTGACACGCTGCACTATGGGGGGATCCCAGTATGTTACACTGTGACACGCTGCACTATGGGGGGATCCCTGTATGTTACACTGTGACACGCTGCACTATGGGGGGATCCCTGTATGTTACACTGTGACACGCTACACTATGGGGGATCCATGTATGTTACACTGTGACACGCTGCACTATGGGGGGATCCCTGTATGTTACACTGTGACACGCTGCACTATGGGGGGATCCATGTATGTTACACTGTGACACGCTGCACTATGGGGGGAACCCTGTATGTTACACTGTGACACGCTGCACTATGGGGGGGATCCATGTATGTTACACTGTGACACGCTGCACTATGGGGGGGATCCATGTATGTTACACTGTGACACGCTGCACTATGGGGGGGGATCCATGTATGTTACACTGTGACACGCTGCACTATGGGGGGATCCCTGTATGTTACACTGTGACAGGCTGCACTATGGGGGGATCCCTGTATGTTACACTGTGACAGGCTGCACTATGGGGGGATCCCAGTATGTTACACTGTGACACGCTGCACTATGGGGGGATCCCTGTATGTTACACTGTGACACGCTGCACTATGGGGGGATCCCTGTATGTTACACTGTGACACGCTACACTATGGGGGGATCCATGTATGTTACACTGTGACACGCTGCACTATGGGGGGATCCATGTATGTTACACTGTGACACGCTGCACTATGGGGGGAACCCTGTATGTTACACTGTGACACGCTGCACTATGGGGGGGATCCATGTATGTTACACTGTGACATGCTGCACTATGGGGGGGATCCATGTATGTTACACTGTGACACGCTGCACTATGGGGGGGATCCATGTATGTTACACTGTGTCACGCTGCACTATGGGGAGATCCCTGTATGTTACACTGTGACACGCTGCACAATGGGGGATCCCTGTATGTTACACTGTGACATGCTGCACTATGGGGGGGATCCATGTATGTTACACTGTGACACGCTGCACTATGGGGGGGATCCATGTATGTTACACTGTGACACGCTGCACTATGGGGGGGATCCATGTATGTTACACTGTGACACGCTGCACTATGGGGGGGATCCATGTATGTTACACTGTGACACGCTGCACTATGGGGGGATCACTGTATGTTACACTGTGACATGCTGCACTATGGGGGGATCCCTGTATGTTACACTGTGACATCCTGCACTATGGGGGGATCCCTGTATGTTACACTGTGACACGCTGCACTATGGGGGGATCCCTGTATGTTACATGCTGCACTATGGGGGGATCCCTGTATGTTACACTGTGACACGTTGCACTATGGGGGGATCCCTGTATGTTACACTGTGACACGCTGCTCTATGGGGGGATCCCTATATGTTACACTGTGACAGGCTGCACAATGGGGGATCCCTGTATGTTACACTGTGACACGCTGCACTATGGGGGATCCCTGTATGTTACACGCTGCACTATGGGGGATCCCTGTATGTTACACTGTGACACGCTGCACTATGGGGGGGATCCCTGTATGTTACACTGTGACATGCTGCACTATGGGGGGATCCCTGTATGTTACACTGTGACATCCTGCACTATGGGGGGATCCCTGTATGTTACACTGACATGCTGCACTATGGGGGGATCCCTGTATGTTACACTGTGACACGCTGCACTATGGGGGGGATCCCTGTATGTTAAACTGTGACACGCTGCACTATGGGGGGATCCCTGTATGTTACACTGTGACACGCTGCACTATGGGGGATCCCTGCATGTTACACTGTGACACGCTGCACTATGGGGGGATCCCTGTATGTTACACTGTGACACGCTGCACTATGGGAGATCCCTGCATGTTACACTGTGACACGCTGCGCTATGGGGGATCCCTGTATGTTACACTGTGACACGCTGCACTATGGGGGATCCATGTATGTTACACTGTGACACGCTGCACTATGGGGGATCCATGTATGTTACACTGTGACACGCTGCACTATGGGGGATCCATGTATGTTACACTGTGACACGCTGCACTATGGGGGGATCCCTGTATGTTACACGGTGACACGCTGCACTATGGGGGGATCCCAGTATGTTACACTGTGACACGCTGCACTATGGGGGGATCCCTGTATGTTACACTGTGACACGCTGCACTATGGGGGGATCCCTGTATGTTACACTGTGACACGCTGCACTATGGGGGATCCATGTATGTTACACTGTGACACGCTGCACTATGGGGGGGATCCATGTATGTTACACTGTGACACGCTGCACTATGGGGGGGGATCCATGTATGTTACACTGTGACACGCTGCACTATGGGGGGATCCCTGTATGTTACACTGTGACAGGCTGCACTATGGGGGGATCCCTGTATGTTACACTGTGACACGCTGCACTATGGGGGGATCCATGTATGTTACACTGTGACACGCTGCACTATGGGGGGAACCCTGTATGTTACACTGTGACACGCTGCACTATGGGGGGGATCCATGTATGTTACACTGTGACACGCTGCACTATGGGGGGGATCCATGTATGTTACACTGTGACACGCTGCACTATGGGGGGGATCCATGTATGTTACACTGTGACACGCTGCACTATGGGGGGATCCCTGTATGTTACACTGTGACAGGCTGCACTATGGGGGGATCCCTGTATGTTACACTGTGACAGGCTGCACTATGGGGGGATCCCAGTATGTTACACTGTGACACGCTGCACTATGGGGGGATCCCTGTATGTTACACTGTGACACGCTGCACTATGGGGGGATCCCTGTATGTTACACTGTGACACGCTACACTATGGGGGGATCCATGTATGTTACACTGTGACACGCTGCACTATGGGGGGAACCCTGTATGTTACACTGTGACACGCTGCACTATGGGGGGGATCCATGTATGTTACACTGTGACATGCTGCACTATGGGGGGGATCCATGTATGTTACACTGTGACACGCTGCACTATGGGGGGGATCCATGTATGTTACACTGTGTCACGCTGCACTATGGGGAGATCCCTGTATGTTACACTGTGACACGCTGCACAATGGGGGATCCCTGTATGTTACACTGTGACATGCTGCACTATGGGGGGGATCCATGTATGTTACACTGTGACACGCTGCACTATGGGGGGGATCCATGTATGTTACACTGTGTCACGCTGCACTATGGGGGGATCCCTGTATGTTACACTGTGACACGCTGCACTATGGGGGGGATCCATGTATGTTACACTGTGACACGCTGCACTATGGGGGGATCACTGTATGTTACACTGTGACATGCTGCACTATGGGGGGATCCCTGTATGTTACACTGTGACATCCTGCACTATGGGGGGATCCCTGTATGTTACACTGTGACACGCTGCACTATGGGGGGATCCCTGTATGTTACATGCTGCACTATGGGGGGATCCCTGTATGTTACACTGTGACACGTTGCACTATGGGGGGATCCCTGTATGTTACACTGTGACACGCTGCTCTATGGGGGGATCCCTATATGTTACACTGTGACAGGCTGCACAATGGGGGATCCCTGTATGTTACACTGTGACACGCTGCACTATGGGGGATCCCTGTATGTTACACGCTGCACTATGGGGGATCCCTGTATGTTACACTGTGACACGCTGCACTATGGGGGGATCCCTGTATGTTACACTGTGACATGCTGCACTATGGGGGGATCCCTGTATGTTACACTGTGACATCCTGCACTATGGGGGGATCCCTGTATGTTACACTGTGACATGCTGCACTATGGGGGGATCCCTGTATGTTACACTGTGACACGCTGCACTATGGGGGGATCCCTGTATGTTACACTGTGACACGCTGCTCTATGGGGGGATCCCTGTATGTTACACTGTGACAGGCTGCACTATGGGGGATCCCTGTATGTTACACTGTGACACGCTGCACTATGGGGGATCCCTGTATGTTACACTGTGACACGCTGCACTATGGGGGGATCCCTGTATGTTACACTGTGACACTCGGCACTATGGGGGGATCCCTGTATGTTACACTGTGACATGCTGCACTATGGGGGGATCCCTGTATGTTACACTGTGACACGCTGCACTCTGGGGGGGATCCCTGTATGTTACACTGTGACACGCTGCACTATGGGGGGATCCCTGTATGTTACACTGTGACACGCTGCACTATGGGGGGATCACTGTATGTTACACTGTGACACGCTGCACTATGGGGGGGGATCCCTGTATGTTACACTGTGACACGCTGCACTATGGGGGGGATCCCTGTATGTTACGCTGTACTATGGGGGGGATCCATGTATGTTACACTGTGCCACGATGCACTATGCGGGGGGTGGATCCCTGTATGTTACACTGTGACACGCTGCACTATGGGGGGATCCATGTATGTTACACTGTGACACCCTGCACTATGGGGGGGGATCCCTGTATGTTACACTGTGACATGCTGCACTATGGGGGGATCCCTGTATGTTACACTGTGACACGCTGCACTATGGGGGGGATCCCTGTATGTTACACTGTGACATGCTGCACTATGGGGGGATCCCTGTATGTTACACTGTGACATCCTGCACTATGGGGGGATCCCTGTATGTTACACTGTGACACGCTGCACTATGGGGGGATCCCTGTATGTTACACTGTGACAGGCTGCACTATGGGGGATCCCTGTATGTTACACTGTGACACGCTGCACTATGGGGGATCCCTGTATGTTACACTGTGACACGCTGCACTATGGGGGGATCCCTGTATGTTACACTGTGACACGCTGCACTATGGGGGGGATCCCTGTATGTTACGCTGTACTATGGGGGGGATTCATGTATGTTACACTGTGCCACGATGCACTATGCGGGGGTTGGATCCCTGTATGTTACACTGTGACACGCTGCACTATGGGGGGGATCCCTGTATGTTACACTGTGACATGCTGCACTATGGGGGGATCCCTGTATGTTACACTGTGACATCCTGCACTATGGGGGGATCCCTGTATGTTACACTGTGACACGCTGCACTATGGGGGGATCCCTGTATGTTACACTGTGACACGCTGCTCTATGGGGGGATCCCTGTATGTTACACTGTGACAGGCTGCACTATGGGGGATCCCTGTATGTTACACTGTGACACGCTGCACTATGGGGGATCCCTGTATGTTACACTGTGACACGCTGCACTATGGGGGGATCCCTGTATGTTACACTGTGACACTCGGCACTATGGGGGGATCCCTGTATGTTACACTGTGACATGCTGCACTATGGGGGGATCCCTGTATGTTACACTGTGACACGCTGCACTATGGGGGGGATCCATGTATGTTACACTGTGACACGCTGCACTCTGGGGGGGATCCCTGTATGTTACACTGTGACACGCTGCACTATGGGGGGATCACTGTATGTTACACTGTGACACGCTTGCACTATGGGGGGGGATCCCTGTATGTGACGCTGCACTATGGGGGGGATCCCTGTATGTTACACTGTGACACGCTGCACTATGGGGGGATCCATGTATGTTACACTGTGACACCCTGCACTATGGGGGGATCCCTGTATGTTACACTGTGACATGCTGCACTATGGGGGGATCCCTGTATGTTACACTGTGACACGCTGCACTATGGGGGGATCCCTGTATGTTACACTGTGACATGCTGCTCTATGGGGGGATCCCTGTATGTTACACTGTGACATCCTGCACTATGGGGGGATCCCTGTATGTTACACTGTGACATGCTGCACTATGGGGGGATCCCTGTATGTTACACTGTGACACGCTGCACTATGGGGGGATCCCTGTATGTTACACTGTGACACGCTGCTCTATGGGGGGATCCCTGTATGTTACACTGTGACACGCTGCACTATGGGGGATCCCTGTATGTTACACTGTGACACGCTGCACTATGGGGGGATCCCTGTATGTTACACTGTGACACTCGGCACTATGGGGGGATCCCTGTATGTTACACTGTGACATGCTGCACTATGGGGGGATCCCTGTATGTTACACTGTGACACGCTGCACTATGGGGGGGATCCATGTATGTTACACTGTGACACGCTGCACTCTGGGGGGTATCCCTGTATGTTACACTGTGACATGCTGCACTATGGGGGGATCCCTGTATGTTACACTGTGACATCCTGCACTATGGGGGGATCCCTGTATGTTACACTGTGTCATGCTGCACTATGGGGGGATCCCTGTATGTTACACTGTGACACGCTGCACTATGGGGGGATCCCTGTATGTTACACTGTGACACGCTGCTCTATGGGGGGATCCCTGTATGTTACACTGTGACAGGATGCACTATGGGGGATCCCTGTATGTTACACTGTGACACGCTGCACTATGGGGGATCCCTGTATGTTACACTGTGACACGCTGCACTATGGGGGGATCCCTGTATGTTACACTGTGACATGCTGCACTATGGGGGGATCCCTGTATGTTACACTGTGACACGCTGCACTATGGGGGGGATCCATGTATGTTACACTGTGACACGCTGCACTCTGGGGGGGATCCCTGTATGTTACACTGTGACACGCTGCACTATGGGGGGATCCCTGTATGTTACGCTGCACTATGGGGGGGATCCCTGTATGTTACACTGTGACACGCTGCACTATGGGGGGATCCATGTATGTTACACTGTGACACACTGCACTATGGGGGGATCCCTGTATGTTACACTGTGACAGGCTGCACTATGGGGGGATCCCTGTATGTTACACTGTGACACGCTGCACTATGGGGGGATCCATGTATGTTACACTGTGACAGGCTGCACTATGGGGGGATCCCTGTATGTTACACTGTGACACACTGCACTATGGGGGGATCCCTGTATGTTACACTGTGACACGCTGCACTATGGGGGGATCCCTGTATGTTACACTGTGACATGCTGCACTATGGGGGGATCCCTGTATGTTACACTGTGACATCCTGCACTATGGGGGGATCCCTGTATGTTACACTGTGACATGCTGCACTATGGGGGGATCCCTGTATGTTACACTGTGACACGCTGCACTATGGGGGGGATCCCTGTATGTTACACTGTGACACGCTGCACTATGGGGGGATCCCTGTATGTTACACTGTGACAGGCTGCACTATGGGGGATCTCTGTATGTTACACTGTGACACACTGCACTATGGGGGGATCCCTGTATGTTACACTGTGACACGCTGCACTATGGGGGGGGACTCAGTTTAGGATATATAATTAGCAGCTGTTGTTATAGAAACAGGATATAGGGCCTGACTCTGGTTCTGTGTGGAGTTTGTATATTCCCCATGTGCTTGCATGGGTTTACTTTGGGTACTCCGGTTTTCCCACAATCCAAAAGTATACTGGTAGGTTAATTGGCTTCCACCAAAAATTAACCCTAGAATGTCTGTGTGTGCGCATGTCCAGGTGGTAGGGAATATAGATTGTATTCTCTGTGCAGCGCTGCGGAATATGTATGCACTATATAAGAAACTTAATAAATAATAATAAATAAATTGTAACCTTACAGTATATAGGAGATAAATTAACACAACTGCGCTCAGCTTGTATGTAATCTAGGCTAATTCCAGGTGCTGCTAGTCTCGTTAAGGGTATCCCAGTCCCTTTTTACTTAATTATGGAGATAGTTTGGGGTGAGACAGCGCTATCCTGTTTGTGTTGGTGTTTGGGAGTGTGGAAATGAGAAAAAAATGCAGATTGGAGAATAGATAAAATAAATAATGTAGATTTATTTAATGGTTAATAGGGAAAAGTAAATACCGTATATACTCGAGTATAAGTCGACCCGAATATAAGCCGAACCACCTAATTTTACAACAAAAAAACTGGGAAAACTTATTGACTCAAGTGGGACCCTCACTCGAGTATAAGCCGAGGGGGGCTTTTTTCAGCATAAAAAATGTTCTGAAAAAGTAGGCTTATACTCGAGTATATATGGTATATATGCAAGCAATTTAAAGTGAGATGTTCATTTATTGTGCTTGCACCAGACTCTGGTGTAATGGGGATGCTGAAGGTAGTGAATTACACTTACCCTAAGGGTAGAAAAGGGGGGGTACCTCTGAGGGTATTTAATTGGTGTTTTAATTACACCTGTGAGGGGTCCCCAGAGTGGGGATTCCTGTGGCAAGTGTCACCAGAAGAGTATTCCCAAACGGGTTTTCAGATAGTCTGTCCTAGACTTCTTTAGCTCCCGTAGGCCCTGGGACAGGACCTACGGTCTCTCCTGGTGATTTGTCCCAGGAATAGAGTCTGGGTGATGGTGTTTGTGTTTTTAGCAGGGAGGTGCCTTATGGGCTTCGGGCGATTCGTATGAACCCCCTTACAATCTCATAGGTAAGATTACCTATGCCCTCTCTGCTTTAACACTGTCCAGTTAACAAAGGGTTAACAAAGGGAGACACCCTTTGTTAACTGGACAGTGTTAAAGCAGAGAGGGCATAGGTAATCTTACCTATGAGATTGTAAGGGGGTTCATACGAATCGCCCGAAGCCCATAAGGCACCTCCCTGCTAAAAACACAGACACTACCACCCCATCACCCAGACTCTATTCATGGGACAAATCACCAGGAGAGACCGTAGGTCCTGTCCCAGGGCCTACGGGAGCTAAAGAAGTCTAGGACAGACTATCTGAAAACCCGTTTGGGAATACTCTTCTGGTGACACTTGCCACAGGAATCCCCACTCTGGGGACCCCTCACAGGTGTAATTAAAACACCAATTAAATACCCTCAGAGGTACCCCCCCTTTTCTACCCTTAGGGTAATTGTATTTCACTACCTTCAGCATCCCCATTACACCAGAGTCTGGTGCAAGCACAATAAATGAACATCTCACTTTAAATTGCTTGCATATATATTTACTTTTCCCTATTAACCATTGAATAAATCTACATTATTTATTTTATCTATTCTCCAATCTCCATTTTTTTCTCATTTCCACACTCCCAAACACCAACACAAACAGGATAGCGCTGTCTCACCCCAAACTATAACCTTACAGTATGCCTATGTCACACTCTCCAGTTATAGACAACCCCCTATCTATTGATCTAGTGCTGTGGTAACCAACTCCAGTCCCCGAGACCTACCAACAGTTCACATTTACCAGACAACCTGCTGCTGCACAGCTGCACTCATTACTCACTGACACAATATAAAAGATCCACAGGTGGAGCTAATTACTTCACTTGTGATTCTGTGAGGAGATCTGGAAAACATTAAACGTTGGTAGCTCTTGAGGACTGGAGTCGGCTACCCCAGGTCTAGTGTATACAAAGGTGACTAACCTGCACATGGCGTAAGCCAGGCATTCCCAACCACGGTTCTCAAGGCACACTAAAGGTGCTCATACAAGGTTTGTTTAACGGATCTGTTCGGCACTTAATTAGCACACATCGCATCGCATTGCATGCCTTGTGCATGCAGTGTGCATGCAATGCGATCCGATGTGTAGCTAGTACAAAAAGTATGTGCAGCACATACTTTTTGTACCGTACGATGAGATGCGCGGGATCGCGCATCTCATAGTACAGAACGGACGGTCCGGGAACGGACCGTCTATGGGCACCTTTACAGTGCAGGTTATAGTGATGTCCAGGCTTCAGCACAGATGGTTTAATCAGAATCACTCAGGTACTAATTAAGTCACCTGTGCTCAAGCCTGGATAGCACTACAACCTGCACTGTTAAGCTGTGTACACACAGGGGCGTTTTAGCACATATCGCTGGCAATATGGTCGCTGAGCGACCGTTTTGCTAGTGATTTGTATTACTGTGTGCTCACGTGAGTAGCCCCTAATGATTGCAGAAGCATGTGGCTTCCGCAGCATGTCACCCGGGTCAGCAGTGGCCAACCATCCCCTGGAGCAGGTGGTCTGCGGCAGACACCCACCCCCAATGTGGCGGAAACCCCACCGCTGATGAAAAGGACACACTGCCGGGTATATCCGAAGAGGGACACAGCCAGGGCTGATTTGTGGTCTATTTTATTATGTTGTATCGATATATGTGTTTTACAGATATCTTGATCACTACAAAATGTATATGATGAAATGATGTGATTGGCTGCTGAGGTCTATTCTGTTCTGCCCACCTGCTGAAGAATATGAGATCATGATTGAGCCTGGGGATATAAATTCCACACCCAGAGGCAATGCCACACCCCCTGATGAAGTCAACCCTGGCGAAGCGCGTTGGTGGTGGCCTAGAGGACGCTGCGCACAAGTGCTGGTGAACTCCTTGTCCTACTTGTATGAGAAGCTGATTCTACTATGGATAGACGCTGGAGTGTGACTGGCGTTTTCCGGAGACACTGTTCACTCCAATCCGAGGCTGGATATTAAAAACTGAGATGTATGTATATGATACTGGGAGGCTGTATTAGGAATATGGAAGGGTGAACATTCACACTGAGTGAAATATCACCCATGCATCCACTGGGGGAGAAGCCTCCCACTTAGGCCCATCTTCAAAAAAGAGCAGGTAAAAAGGCGAAAGACTAAATCTGAGTACACACGGGCAAAAATCACTGGCAATATGGTCGTTTGGGCGACCGTATAATAACATGCGTCTGCTCCCCCGCCCGGCCAAGCCACGCCCGTGTACTCCCGTTTTTAGCTCCCTTATGATCGCTGGTCGCAGCAGCTTGCTCCTGCGACTAGCTGATTCCCTCTGCGGCTCCCCCAGCAGAGGTTCCCTTTCATCAGCGACCATCTCTAGTCGCTGATGAAAACGGGACAATGAGTGATATATTGCTCATCGATATATTGCCCCGTGTGTACGCACCTCTAGGAAAATAGGTATTATCCTATATATAAAGATAAGGACCATTTGGATCAAGAGGATAACTGGAACACTTTAATGTACACAACCTCTTTATCTTCCTTAGCCAGAGACTAAAGGGAGTTTCTTTTGGATTAGTAGAGACTGAGCCAGTTTCTACTAAGTCAGACTCTGACACCAGTGGTGCAAGTAGGAAAAATGACTTTGTGGTACTGTGCCGCACGCCTAAGGCGTGCAATGAAAAATGGGTGTGGTCAGATGACACTAGGGGGAGTGGCTGGAATATTGCACGCCGAAGGCACATGGCCAAAATTTACACAGTAATGCCTGTTACGCGTCACACACCCAATACATATGACCCATGCCATAATGCCCATTACACATTATGCCCCCCACCATAATGCTCATTGCACCGCACAACTGATGCCCATTACTAAAATGCCCCCACAGTGCCAGATATGCCCCCACAGTGCCAGATATGCACCCACAGTGCCAGATATGCCCCCACAGTGCCAGATATCATATGCCCCCACAGTGCCAGATATCATATGCCCCCACAGTGCCAGATATCATATGCCCCCACAGTGCCACACATATGCCACCACAATGCCACACACATGCCCCCACAGTGCCACACAAATGCCCCCGTAGTTCCAGAAGTAAGCAGCAGCATAACTCACCAGTGCTGGCTGTGTCCAGTCAGGTCCTCTCCCCCCCCTCAGTCCCCCACCACTGCTGCCTGCTTCTGTTCTACTTCCCTGGGGAGGGGGGCGCATCTCCCATCTCTCCTGCCCCGGCTTCACTGACTCCATCTCATAGGCTGGATTCTGATTGGCTGCCAGCCCGCGTGCTCTGATTGGCTGTCAGGCGACAGCCTAGTCTCAATGACACACGGAGGGGAAGGAGAGATGCGCAATGCGCTCCCCTCCCCTCAGAAGGCAATCAGCTGTGGCGGGGCAGCGGTGGCCCCCGCCACTTACATATGCTCGCATTCGCATTAAACACTTGGGGGGGGGGTATTTGTTATGGCGGTACAGGCTACCGGCAATTTAGCTTTACCATACTTGCAGCATTATACAGTAACACCGGGGGATGTGACCGGAGAGGTGACTGCTGGGAATGGGACATTATACAGTAACACCGGGGGATGTGACAAGAGAGGAGACTGCTGGGAATGGGACATTATACAGTAATACCGGGGGATGTGAGCGGAGAGATGACTGCTGGGAATGGGACATTATACAGTAACACCGGGGATGTGACCGGAGAGGTGACTGCTGGGAATGAGATATTATACAGTAACACCGAGGGATGTGACCGGAGAGGTGACTGCTGGGAATGGGACATTATACAGTAACACCGAGGGATGTGACCGGAGAGGTGACTGCTGGGAATGGGACATTATACAGTTTCACCGGGGGATGTGACCGGAGAGGTGACTGCTGGGAATGGAACATTATACAGTAACACCAGGGGGATGCGACCGGAGAGGTGACTGCTGGGAATGGAACATTATACAGTAAGACCGGGGGATGTGACAGGACATAATACAAAAAAGGTGAAATAGTCCCTAGGCGCCAAGCCTGAATCCTGCAGCCTTACAATGGAAGAAGAGGATCACCACAGACCTCTAGTCGTCGAAATGTTTGGAAAAACCAGTGTAGGGTGGGCGCTGGATTCTTGTTAACCCGATATAGTAGCTGTCCAATAGATATGCATAAATAATTTGACTCCTATAGAGGTATCTTTAGGTCCCAGTGTGACAAATGGTATTTCAGCAGGTACCCCCAATACGCTCCAGTATAACATGAAAGGAAACAAGGTTCTCTCTCAGTACAAGTATTCTTTTATTCATCAAGGTAAAACATAGGTGGTGTGCATAAAAACAATCTGCACCGAGTTGGTAAACAAGAAAGGCGGAACAGTACCTGAACAAGCAATGTATGGCCATCCACCGCTAGCCAGGTAGTCCCCAAAAACGGTACAGATGATACAGATGCACAGCTCCTCTCCACCAAACGCGTTTCGACAGATCCACTGTCTTTTTCAAGGCTGGAGAGAAGATGTGCTAAGTAGAGGCATTTATACCGATGGTTCAATCATTCCAGTACCTCCCACAATGGGGAGGGAATAAGACCGGAAGTTCCCAATCTTACTTGGAAACTATCATAAGGCATATTCCCACAATATCCACACTATGTGTGGGAATATCACTAGGTTTATATTCTAGTATAGTGAGAATTTGGTACAAAGACAAAAATTTTGCAATTGTTTGCGCTAATGCCCGGAGGCAGCCAGCACCAGCGAAAAAAAGTTCACCAACTTTTCAAAGACATGTAATACAAAGAAGATTACTAGTGCAATAGGCGCTTTCCAGGATAAAACTTACACTGATTTTATGTGTAAGTGTTCATAGAGGTATGAGTTCTTTCAAGGATTCAGCTGGTTCTATAGGTATTTCATATAAGTAACCGGAATCAACATATACTGTGAATTGTGCTCTATTTCCAATGTCTATGTAGGAGGACCAGTTGGTGGGGAAAGATTTTTTTCCAAACAATGTTGCTATAAAAGATTCCTTTCTCCCTTTAAACAACAATTTTCCAAAAAGGAGCCTTTAGGGGTGGCTATACCTATAGTGGATAAAAATGATGATAACTGTCTTCCTAAAGGATCTGGGGGGAGCCCAGTTGGTTTAAGAGCTAGATATCAGGTAGGTCCAGCTTAATACAATTTAAAAAGCGATAAATTCAGTACAGAATCAGGGGTGCTCCAGGAGGCAATCCTCACCCTTAGTAGATGTGCTCTGGTCACTGGTTCAGTCTGAATGTGTACTGAATTTATCGCTTTTTAAATTGTATTAAGCTGGACCTACCTGATATCTAGCTCTTAAACCAACTGGGCTCCCCCCAGATCCTTTAGGAAGACAGTTATCATCATTTTTATCCACTATAGGTATAGCCACCCCTAAAGGCTCCTTTTTGGAAAATTGTTGTTTAAAGGGAGAAAGGAATCTTTTATAGCAACATTGTTTGGAAAAAAATCTTTCCCCACCAACTGGTCCTCCTACATAGACATTGGAAATAGAGCACAATTCACAGTATATGTTGATTCCGGTTACTTATATGAAATACCTATAGAACCAGCTGAATCCTTGAAAGAACTCATACCTCTATGAACACTTACACATAAAATCAGTGTAAGTTTTATCCTGGAAAGCGCCTATTGCACTAGTAATCTTCTTTGTATTATAGTGAGAATTTGGGTAAGTGAATAACAACCTTTAGTAGGTTTTAAAGCAATAGGACGGAACAAGGAAG
Source organism: Crinia signifera (assembly GCF_055691185.1). Lineage (NCBI taxonomy): Eukaryota > Metazoa > Chordata > Amphibia > Anura > Myobatrachidae > Crinia > Crinia signifera. Next base: position 34,995,202 of record NC_139222.1, read on the forward strand.
CGGCCAGTGACACGCATATGGAACGCATTCGTCACTTCCGCAATTCTCCTTTACCAATTACCAATGAGATCTCTGTCCCGGGAACCGGAAGTCGCGTATGGTCCGCACAAAGGGCGCAAAGGACTCCATGCATCCCTAACATTGGGTTCCTCTAAGCGATCTAAGGTTGCCGGAAATGACAGAGCGGCGGGTGACACGCATATCAGCAAATAACGTCACTTCCGCCGCTCGTTTCTATAGTGCTAGGTGGGTATCTAAATCCCGGATCCCGGAAGTGGCGAATGGCATGCAAATGAAGCGCACTCGTCACTTCCCCATGTACTGGTGCCGGGACACTATAGTAATGATAGAAAAAAATTGACACGCAATTGAAGCGCACTTAGGCGTAGATATAGCGCCAAGCAAAACTAGAATTGAGTGCTGTAATAAAGTGTCTTCTAGCAGTCTGGCGTTGAGGGGCCGGGCCATCGATCAACCGGTGGCCCGTCACTTTAAGGCACTGAATCATCCCCTAGAATCCCTCCATTACTTCATGATTGATCATGTCCCAGCTTCACTGAGGGGTGGGGACCGTGCCAAGACCCTGTTGATTCGAGAATCACAGTGGATAATGAGATTAGGGACCACCAATCCTGGGGGTCTTAATGAGAAAATTAATTGGAACAGCCTGACGTAGGTTCCATGGTGGTAGGCCCTACAGCTAGTTCCTTGCTCATTCTTATGCTCACCATTGGAACTACATTCACATATAGCTACATTGCGCTCTGTATTAGTATGATTACTATGATTAGTTCTATTTCCTGAATACCTACATTTGCCATTACAGTTTAATATATTGTCTGTGTTTTTGTTATATGTTTTCTGCACATTGTATTATTCTTTATATGTTTAGATGTGATGCACAGTCTGTCCGGTATTAACCGTGTCACTTAGTGTCCTTAAGGTGCAAGGCGACAGACCTGGCCGTGGAGATCGCTTCCTGGACAACGGTGGAACGCAAGCCAGAGACGGGTGGAACGCATGAACGCTCCCCGTTGGCTGACAGTGCGTCTCACCGGAAGTACCGCAATGACGACTTCCGGCAGGTCGGACGCCGGCGCCTGGCGCGAATGGACGGCTTCTGGACAGGTAAGGGTATTTATTTGCGATATGTTCATGTTATTGGTTGTTGCTATTGTGCCCTGAGGAAGGGGCTGTGAACCCCGAAAGCGGTTGGCGCTATAATACAGCCACGTTTTTCTTTCAAACTGGAGTGCCTCTTTCTTTGGACTGGTATTTATGATTGTGGAGTGCACCTGGATTCACCACTTAAGCGAGTGCCGACCAGCAGTGGACATTATATATATATATATATATATATATATATATACACACACAGATGTGTTCTCATACATCATGGCTGCGTACTGCATATATATATATATATATACACACACAGATGTGTTCTCATACATCATGGCTGCGTACTGCATAACGTGCGCTATGTGAATTGCGCCTGCTCCTTCCGCTATAGTCCCGCTCCTTCCGCTATAGTCCCATTATAATTTGCGTTAGAAATAGAACGTAATGTTGTAAATTTAACCTGCAATACTACTCACTGACCACCAGATGTCACTTTTCCTAAACAGTACACCACATGCCTGTACATGTCATTGGTGTGTTCTGTAATACTGCATACAGTAATTCACAAATACTGCACAGTACTCTGTAACGCTTGTTTATAAGGTATAAATACGGGGGACAAAAAAAGCTGGCCAATAAACTTTTTTTTATAAAAGAAAAAAAAAAATCCGTCTTCTACAAAACGCAATGTCTGGCTGCCATGTAACTTCCCACTACAGATTTTGTCCTTAATTTGGTGAAAAAGTACTTACGTTAGGGAAAGAGTACTTGGATAAAATTCGCAGGAGCAGATCTGTTCCATGCTAACCTTTACTAATGCTGGATAACTTGTACATTATTTAAGGAGCAGTCTATCATTACGCTGTACTGCGCCATGAAAACAGCGCACTCTCATACTGGACTGTACTACTTTTTTTTTTTTTTAATTAATAAAGTTATTTGGTGCTTTGCAAATTCCTTTTGCCTTTTTCGCACAAGTAGATATCCCACTTCAGGTAAAAGTCCTTTCTTTAGGGAAAGAGTACTTGGATTAAATTCGCAGGAGCAAGTCTGTTCTGTTATACATGTCGTTGGTACAGATTGCTACTGTATAAACATGGAATCCATGATAACCTTTAATAATGCTGGATAACTTTCAAATGGTACATTATTTAAGGAGCTGTCTATCATTATGCTGTACTGCGCCTTGAAAAAATTTTACACCAATGGAGCAACTAAAATCACAGGTTTATGTGGCTTAGCGGTTAGAGACACAGTTATACTGTTAGCAGCAATACTGGTTCGATCCACAGTAGGGTAAAAAAAAAACATTTTTTATTAAACTTACTACTTTCTTTTTTTTGTACTACAGTAAATGCAGTATCTTTATCAACTTAAAACACTGCAGAAAATGACACTGCTTTGTCTGTGATTGCAATCCTGGATTACACAATGTAGGGACAAACACCCAATAGGGTGAACATAGTCATTTCGCAGCATTTACAGTAGTTCTTCACTCACTAATGTGACCATGCATGACATACTGTATACAGAAAATAGTGGGCTGAAGGGGAATGAATACTTATGAGTGATGGTTGGGGAAGGTGCAGAAGCATGCATTGACTTTCAAACTCTACTACAGTATATTGCAGTGCCTACTGTAGACTGGGAACAATATCATGTGAATAGCGCATACAGTATCTTTATCAACTTAAAACACTGCAGAAAATAACACTGCTTTGTGTGCAAAACTGTGATTTTAGTTGCTCCATTGGTGTACAATACAATATACTGTCCAGTATGAGACATGCCCTGTAGAATGCGCTTTTTTCATGGAGCAGTACAACGTAATTTTAGACAGCTCCTTAAATATTGTAACATGTGAAAGTTGTCCAGCATTAGCAAAATCTACCATGGACAAATCTGCTTCTGCGAATCCTATCCAAGTACTCTTTCACTAAAGTAAGGAATTTTACCTGTAGTGGGAAATGTACTTGTGCGAAAAAATAAATAAATCATTCTTTGTAACTTTCAGCCTGTAACAACAATAACTATTTTTTTGTGCAAAAGGAATACAAATTGGATAGTGTAACAGTATTGGCATCTGTAACTGAATTTACTGTATGCTAGCACATACAAAGGAAAACCTTCCCGTCCAAATGCTGATAGGTGCATTTGAATTATGGTTGACCCATAGCAGGGCAACAACGGGAAGGCAAACTGCAATCAACATTTTTTATCTGAGGTGTCGGTCTGTGTCTGAATGCGCTGTTTTCATGGCGCAGTTTAGGGTAATCATAGACAGGTCCTTAAATACTGTACCATGTGGAAATTATTCAGCATTAGTAAAGGTTAGCATAGATTCCATGTTGATACAGTAGCAATCTGTACCAATGACATGTCAAACAGATCTGCTCCTGTGAATTGAATCCAAGAGCTCTTTCCCTAAAGTAAGAACTTTTACCTGAAGTGGGAAATCTACTCGTGCAAAAAAAAAAAAAAAAAACAACTGTTCTTTGTAACTTACAGTATGTAACGACAATAACTGTATAGTGTACATGGCAGCCTGTCATTGTTCATTTTTTTGTGCAAAAGGAATTTGCAAAGCACCAAATAACTTTATTGATTAAAAACAAAACAAAAAAAAGTAGTACGTTTTAAAAATAAATTGTACCCCACTGTGGATCGAGCCAGTATTGCTGCTAACGGTATAACTGTGTCTCTAACTGCTAGGCCACAGAGACCTGTAATTTTAGTTGCTCCATTGGTGTACAATATACAGTCCGGTATGAGACATGCCCTGTAGAGTGTGATGTTTACATGGCGCAGTACAACGTAATGATAGACAGCTCCTTAAATAATGTACTATGTGAAAGTTATCCAGCATTAGTAAAGGTTAGCATGGATTCCATGTTTATACAGTAGCAATCTGTACCAACGACATGTATAACCGAACAGATCTACTCCCGCGAATTTAATCCAAGTACTTTTCCCCTAAAGTAAGGACAAAATCTGTAGTGGGAAGTTGGACAAAATCTGTAGTGGGAAGTTGCGTGGCAGCCTGGCATTACGTTTTGTAGAAGACAGAATTGTTTGGTACTTGTTTAGTTTCACGGGCGGCAGATATTGCATGTGATATCGTATGCGATGCGATATTGCATCCGATTTGATGCAATTTTGGACCAGTTCATAACCCCACTATCCATGGAGTTGATGTTATATAGTGTGGCACGCACACAGCGCGCCACCGAGCCCGAAGCGTGGTGAGCGGATGCGGATTACTTTACATGTATTCCGTGGCGAGCGCAGCTTCGGGCTCGGTGGCTCGCCACACTATATAAAATCAACTCCATGCGTAATGGATGGTGGGGTTATGAACAGGTACAAAATCGCATCAAATCGGATGCAATATCACATCGCATGCGATATCACATCTGCTGCTGTGAAACTAAACAAGTACCATTTTTTTCTTTTATAAAAGGGAAGAACGTTGATTGGCCAGCTTATCACAGAACAATGTCAACTCCAACATCGTATTCAGCACCGTAGTCTTAACGAGGAACATTTGTCACCCAGTGGTTAAACTATGTATTACATGGTGTGGGACATACCACAGGCCATAACGCAATCTACAACTTGCGAGGCCTAAAAAGCACGTTTTTAGCCACGATGTATGAGGACACATTATATATAGGCTGCGGTGCCTTCCAAGACCTAGTTACTGTGTGTGGAACAATCACACAAGACAAGCAATGTTTAATTGTATATAAACAAAAAAAAAAAACCTGTTCTGACCACCATATGCTAATAATAGCTTTCTAGGATATTTGTTAGGGGTGTGCTACCACGGACGAAATTTGGAACTATACAAGAAAGAGAAAAAAGGGTACTTATATGTTAGTTGGGCACCCAATTTACCTACATATGCTTGTGGAATGAAATCGCATCGCATCACATCGCATGTCCCGTTTTAGTGCCGTGCAATGCGATGAGATGCCACTACTTTATTTGCATATAGTACTGTTGTATGCATTTAAAGTAGCGTAACTATGTTTTGTGAATACACGTAAGCTAAGTAAATAGTGTAGTCAGTCAGAACTTGCTTAAGTGCTCCTGGTCCCTCACTCTGAGGTAAAACAGTGTCAGTCATGGATGCTACCCAGAGTGCTCCCAGTGTTTCTGCGTTTACTGGTGACAGCAGCATGGCAACAGGTCAGCAGATGTCACTCTTTAGTCTGCCGACATCAGAGGAGGAGGCGTTGGCGCAAACCTGCATAAATGGCCACCCCATGAAGCGGTCGGTCAGAGAAGATCAGTGGAGGTGCCATATCAAGGCCTGTCGCCGAAAGGTGACAGTGCGAGCAAGGTTCTGGTACCCTGGTTGCCGTCTGCTATTTGTGAAGCTGATACGCTTTGTGTACTCGTGGGCACAGGAACTCACCAGTGTAGCCTACTATGAAAGGGAGTTGGGAATGTGCATTGCCACGACGGTGCAGTATAATGCACTGATGAGGGAGGCTTGCACCGTAGATCTCATTTCATAGCCTCAGTCACAAATAGGAGGACCGGGACTTGTGGTGGAGGTCGATGAGACCCTGTTCTCCAAACGCAAATATTCCATGGGGAGGATGTTGCCACAGCAGGGGGTGTTCGGTGGCATCTGCAGGGAGATGGGGGCCTGCTTCCTGAAAGCCGTCGAGATGCCACAACACTTATGCCATTACGGTAAATGTTGCCCCAGGATCTATAATCTATAGTGACCGCTGGAGGGCCTATAAGAGTGATGAATTGGAAGCTGCCGGCTACAAACACGCAAGGTAATTGTGGTAAATGATGTAAATGGAGGACATATATACTCTATGTAATATGAAGAATTGGACCTGTTGTACCCTCAGGGCACTAGTAGCATGTGCAATATTAGAGACTGCAAATCACCAGTCCTCCTCCTCTATCGGCCCTACGTCCTACCCCCACTTATTCCTCAGGGCTTCCATACTGTCATTACCCTTATCCCGATTGAATCGTGTATAAATTCTGATTGGCAATTGCCTTTGCAGGGAAATGTCACCACAATCGTGAATGAGTGTGCCCAGAAAGTGATAATAGGTAGAGAAGATCAGTTCCACTCAGTGACTCCTCAACATGCTGCTTTCTCCCATATACCTTTTAGCATTGATGGGCGATGAGCAATGTGTGTTGTCTCTTGTGTATCTGGAAATGAGTTTTTACAGGTGGAGGCAATATATGTCTAATTGATTGTACAAGATCAATTAATCGCTTGAGTATATTCATCAAACACAATGTCACTCAGTAAGTGCAAATATGCCCTAGTTATAGAGCCATTTATTTTCTGTGAAAAAAGGTTTTTCATACACATCCAAATAAGCAGTATGATAATGTTGATGGTGTAAGAATCCCTCAAAAAGAGTCTTACCGCTACCACAATAGATCTAGCTGCTATAGTTTAACAATGTATCACTTGAGTAGGAATAGAAGATATACTGTCACTCTGTGGATAGATATGTATCCTAATTGTAGGATCAATTATTCTCCACAGCAAAAGTTTTATATGCGCATTCAAATAAACAGTATGATCGGTGGTATAAAGAGTTCCCCATAGGGGGTCTTACCACTACCCACGTTGATTTAGCTGCTATGGCTATTGTAGTCTCTCTCAGCTAGGAAAAATATTGTATTGGGGCGTAAGCTGGATTTTCCTCTCGGGCCTCAGAAGCCAGGGGGGAGGTTTGTATTGTATATCCCCAGACTGGCTTGTAAGTAAGTAGGTAGGTAGGTAAGTATGTAGGTAGGTAGGAGATTGTACATTGGTAAATGGAGAAAGTTGGTCATGTTTGTTCTGTATGTGTGCGTCGCTGACACTTGTTATCCACGGCCTTTTGAAGTAGGGCTCGTTCCTCTCTTCGGCGTTGCATTCTGCGTCGCTCTGCTTCTGCATGTACAATACGACGCATTTGAGCTTGTTGTACTGTTTCTTGTGCACGTCGAAGTTTCTTTGTATTTGCTTTTGCAGCATTAATTTTGTTCATGGACTCTGGACTTTGTTTTGCTAACCATCTTGCTTGACGTTCTGCATTTTTTCTTCGTTTTCTTAATAGGCGATCTTCTTGGGAGTCCATAGTTATCTATGACATGAGAAAGTATCAGTGTTTTGTAGAAATAGGTGTATGTGAATGGTGGTCAATGTTTTAAGTGGTGTGGTATATGTGGGGGTGAGTGTAAAGGTGGCCATACATCAGAAAGATATTGTACCCAATCATACAATCTCAATTGATTGTAAGATGGATTGTATGCAGATTGTGTGCACATCTTGTGTCATATCATACAGCAGATGGATTGTATGACTGATTGTAAGATGGATTGTGAGTAGCTTGTGTGTCCAAAAACCACCAAGGACTGCCGGGGATTTCAAGGGAAATTGTACACAATCAATCTTAAGATCACTCTCTCTGATGTATGGCCAGCTTAAGTTTGGTGTGTGTAATGTAATGGCATAAGCAAAAGTGTTGTTGGTGTGTTAGTGGGGTGTGTGGGTTTGTGAAATTTGTAAGTATACTGTAGGTGTTGTGAATATATGTGGGGATGTGTTGGGTGTAGTAGTGTGAGGTGCATGTGTATTGCGTATGTGATAGTTAATTGTAAGTTTGTGTGTAGTGATTTTTGTTTATTACAATTAGGTTGTAGGGTGCAGGGGTTAAGGGAGGTACAGTTGAAGTAGTGGTGAGAGTGGCACGTGTGTTTGTTTTTTGTGTAGTGATTGTTGGAGGCATGAGTGTGTGTGTGTGAGAGATAGATGTGTATGCGGGGAAGGTGTTATAGTAGGATTATGTGTGAGTTGTGTAGGTGTTTGAGTAAGGATTTAAGGTGTGGCATAGTCGAGTTTAGGATGTTTGTTGGCAGACGTGGCAGTGTTATTGTAAGGTGGGGGTTGTGTTTACAATATGTGAGGCAAGTAGTGTGTGGTTATATTGTTTGTGTGTGTGGTGGGTGTGTGGTTATGGTTAATATGTTGGTGTAGTGTGAGTGATGGAGTGGTGTATGTATTGGTGGTGTAGCTAGATGGCAGAGTGTTCTGGGGGTGTTTCAGTATAGTGTACGTGTTGTTTGGCTGTTGATGTGTTGTGTGGGGTATGTTTGCGTTAAAGTATATGTGTTAACAGTGTGTTTGATAGAAGGCTGTGTAGGGAGTAAGTGTGCAGTAGAAATGTTAAGTAGAGTGGTGTAGGGGGTGAGGAAGTGTTGTTGGTAGTGTTATTTTGTGTGTGTGTAGTTATTTGTGGTGTTGTAGCTATGACTGTAGGTACTGTGGTAAGAGAATGTGGACTTGGGAGATGCATGGGTGTGGATTTGTAAATGATTTTATGTTTAGACATGACAGTAAACTATCAAGGAAGTGAGGTTATTTGAGTGTATTTAGTGTAGTATGTGCAGGGTTAATAAAACACTAAGGGTATGTGGAATATATTACTTACCTTGTTTGGTTTGTGTTGTACAGCGTATTATATTCTGTGGTTGTATTGGCACCTGTAGTGGCTGTGTAAGTAGACATAACATTGTTATATAGAGAATGTAGATGCACAGATATGTAGTAGGACAGTGGTGTTAGGGTGTGGGTGGAGAGAGTACTGTACATTAGTGTGTGTTTTTGTATAGGTGTGCGGTTGTAGATTGTAAACTTGTGTTTGTAGTGTTGTTGCCGATGTGAAGTGTGTGATGTGTGTGTTAGGGTGCTGTTATTGGTGTATTGTGGAGTGTAATTGTATTCGGTAGTGTGTAGTTTGTTGAGTGGTTTGTATGTGGGGTAGATAGAATATTTGTGTGTGGTGGGGGTTGCAGCAACAAAGTGATGGTAATTGTGGTAAATGATGTAAATGGAGGAGGGATGTGTGTGTTTTTTGTATGGATGCGTGATGTGAAGGTGCTGTGCTGTGTAGTGTGGGTGCAGGCGTATTAGGAGATGAGTAGATGCAGGTGTGCTGTGCATGATAGTATGAGTAGCAGTGATGGTGTATGGGTTGGTGTATATTGTGGCCATTTGTGTGAGTGTGTGTAGTGATGCGTGCGTGTATTGGGCAGTTGTAGGGCGTGATGTTATTTGGTTTTGTGTGGTAGTTAGGATTGTGTGTTTGTTATAATGATTGAGTGGATATTAATACCCCTTTCACTCTGCACTTGTTAAACGGTATTTTGCCGTTTTTCCCACTTCAAAACGTTTAAGGCTGCAGTGGGAAAGTGCCAGAGTTGATTTACCGGTTAAAGATAACCGGTATTTCAACACGTTTAAAAAGCAGAGTCCTACACGTTTCAGAGCCGATTTTTATGCAGTGAGAATGGCTCTGAAACGGTATTTAGTAAAAACAACAGACTACAGACCTGTGATAGGCTGTCCCCTGCATTCTGCCTTGAAACATGTTCAGGGGGATTAAACAGGTTGACTGATGTGAATGGTACTTAAACTGTATTAAAAACGGTAATCTACTGCAATGTGAAGGCTCAGACCCATTTTTAAATACCGTTTAAAAATACCGGTTCTTTAAACGTTTTGGCAGTGTGAAAGCGGTATTAGAGTGTAAGGTCCACTGGGGCAGGGACTGATGTGAATGTTGCAATATAGTTATTAAATTGTGTAGAATAAATATACGCTATTTACAAAAGTATGAATAGAAATAAAGGTTTTGTGGTATACGTAGTGTAGGAGTTGTAGTGAGTGGTGCATGTTTTGTCTGGGAGAGGGATGTATATGTGTGTTTAGTATGTGAGTGAAGTTGTATTATGTATTGGATAGGGAGGCTTGTGGGTGTAGTGTTTGTGTGGATGAGGTGCGTGTGCATTGGTAGTAAGTGTATAGTGGTGTGTTTTGATGGTGTGTTTGAAATGGAATTGAAGTGCGTTGATTTGAGTGTATGCATTGTAGTATGTGCAGGGGTAACAGAGTAAGGGTCTGTGGAATGTATTAGGTACCTTCTGGTGTGTGTGCTGTAGTAGTATTGAGGGTTGCAGTAGATGATTTTCGTAGACCCTCTTATAATCTGTGTTCCCAGCGACGGCTGTAGTAGCTGCATAGGAAAACATACGTTTGTTATAAAGAGAATGTTACATAGTAGGTGAGGCTAAATAAAGACTTGCGTCCATCTAGTTCAACCTAGGTTTATAATAGTTTATCCCTTGTTCCAATATTTTACAGACAGATTATGTTATTCATACCCGTGGATGTTTTTAACCAATAAATGTTTATCCAACCTTATTGTAAACGTATTTATAGTATCTGCCGACACCACTTCTTCAGGAAGAGAGTTCCAAAGTTTGACTGCTCTGACCGTAAAAAAAAAAAAATTCCTTCTAGATGAACAAAATCTTTTTTCTTCTAATCTAAACTCGTGCCCTCGCGTCCTAGATTCCTTTCTAGCAGAAAAAAGGGTGTTTGATAGTTCCTTATATTGGCCCCTGATTTATTTGTACATGTTGAGCATGTCCGCCCTTAAGCGTCTCTTCGCTAGTGTAAATAGTCCCAGCTTGCTTAATCTCTCCTCGTAGCTTAAATTCTCCAGTTCCCTAATAAGCTTTGTTGCTCTTCTTTGGATTTTTTCGGTACTTGTTTCCTAGCACGGCCACAATCGCGGGCATCGCGGGTAATTTTTAGTGGCCTACGATGCGACCGACGCGATGCCCGCGATTTCCCATTGAAAAAAGTCAAAGTCGCATCGCAGGCGGCTAAAAAAGGCTTAAATGGTCCAGACGCGATGCCCGCGATTTCTCATAGGGAACAATGTTAAATGCCTCAATTTACCCAAATCAACATAGGAAACAATGGTAAATTGGCCAGAAACCCCCCAAAACACCCCTGAACAGTGAAATGGCCCCCCAAAATTAGTTAACGCCACCTCACGATTAACGTGAACCCAAAGCGTGGCGAGCGCAGCGAGCCCGCGAGGGGCGGCGGTACGCGTCCTCCGACCTTTTCATACCCCTACTATCCACGTCGGCGTGGAGTTGAGAATAGAATAGTGTGGCGAGCGTAGCGAGCCACCGAGCCCGAAGCGTGGCGAGCGCAGCGTGGGGACGCGGATACCTTCCCAGGTAAACGCGTCCCTTCGCGGGCTTCACAGGTATCCGCGTCCGCTCGCTACGCTTCGGGCTCGGTGGCTCGCTGCGCTCGTCACACTATTCTATTCTCAACTCTGCGCCGACGTGGATAGTAGGGGTATGAAAAGGTCGGAGGACGCGTACCGCTGCGCTCGCCACGCTTCGGGTTCACGTTGATCGTGGGGTGGCGTTAACTAATTTTGGGGGGACATTTCGCTGTTCAGGGGTGTTTCTGGCCCATTTACCATTGTTCCCTATGTTCATTTGGGAAAATTGAGGCATTTAACATTGTTCCCTATGGTAAATCGCAGGCATCGCGTCGGTCGCATCGCATGCGATTTTTTTGCCCGCATGCGATGCGACCAACGTGATTTTTTTACCTGCGATGCCCAAGATCATGATCGGTGTGGCCGTGCTAGGAAACAAGTACCATTTTTTCTAATTCTACGATGTCCTTTTTTTAGTGTGGGGCACAGAATATTACTCCGTATTCGAGATGAGGTCTAACCAATGATTTGTACAGAGGCATAATTACCTTTGAATCCCTTGTTTCCATGCCCCTTTTTACACATGCTAGAATTCTGTTGGCCTTTTTTGTTGCTATATTACATTGAGCACTACACCCCAGACTGTTGTCTATTTGGACTCCTAGATTCTTTTCAAGTACTGAATTACCCAATTCCTCCCCGCTTAGGTTATACCTAGCACACTGGTTATGTCTCCCAAGGTGCATGACCTTGCGTTTGTCCACATTGAACCTCATCTTCCACTTTTTTGCCCACTCATCTAGATTGTCAAGATCATTTTGAAGCGTGGTGACTTTGCAGGTATCTGCACCAGGGGAGAAGTGACACAAAAATACAAAAAGAAGATAGTAGCGCTAGACAATATCAGATAAAAAATTAGCAGGGTTTATTACACACAATAAAAAAGCACAAGAAATGAATAATAATATGCAATGGGCTAGGCACCTAGTACGCTAGTATTGGTCCATTCCTAGTACACCGCCAAATAATTGGTTCCAATATAGTGTCCAGAGTTGAAAAGTGGGTATAGTTACCGCAGGGAAGTGTCCACATAGAAGATAATTAATCCTTAGTGAGGAAAAGCAAATGCTGAAGTCTTCAGGTGGTTAGATGGAGTTCCCAAATATTGGTGCGGAGATTGATATAACCAACGATCTGTTCTGGTGGTGGCTGGTCTGGGCCAGGTGATAGCGAAAATCGCTTAGGGAGGTGCCAAGATGTCTGCTCTGACGCGTTTCGCTGTATCAAGGTACAGCTTTATCAAAGATAACTTTCCTTTGATAAAGCTGTACCTTGATACAGCGAAACGCGTCAGGAGCAGACATCTTGGCACCTCCCTAAGCTATTTTCGCTATCACCTGGCCCAGACCAGCCGCCACTAGAACAGATCGTTGGTTATATCAATCTCCGCACCAATATTTGGGAACTCCATCTAACCACCTGAAGACTTCAGCATTTGCTTTTCCTCACTAAGGATTAATTATCTTCTATGTGGACACTTCCCTGCGGTAACTATACCCACTTTTCAACTCTGGACACTATATTGGAACCAATTATTTGGCGGTGTACTAGGAATGGACCAATACTAGCGTACTAGGTGCCTAGCCCATTGCATATGCATATTATTATTCATTTCTTGTGCTTTTTTATTGTGTGTAATAAACCCTGCTAATTTTTTATCTGATATTGTCTAGCGCTACTATCTTCTTTTTGTATTTTTGTTTTCCTCTAGGGCAGGGGTGGCCAACCGGTCAGAGGTAAAGAGCCGAAAAATATCAGTAGTCAAGCTAAAGAGCCGACACCATGCGCGCGCCGAAGGCGCATGCGCCAAAAAAAGGGGTGTAGTCTATTTTGACCCCTTGGGTGGGTGTGATACAAATATGCCTCCAATAGTGCAGTGCCATATATACATATGCCCCCATGGTGCCAGGTATGCACCACACGGTGCCGGGTATGCCCCTACGGTGCCAGAAATCTGGTATGCCCCCACAGTGCCACAAACTGCTATGCCCCCACAGTGCCACAAACTGCTATGCCCCCACAGTGCAAATTTCCCAGCAGCAATCACCGTTGTTGCAGCTTCTTCCGGGCAGGGAGAGGACAGTCTGGCGTCCCCCTGCAGTCCGACTCCTGTCATGTCACCGAGGGGAGGGGAGGTGAGCACACAAGCACAGCACAGTGCACGTCTCCTTCCCCCCTCACTTCCCTGTGACTGGTCCGTCCACCAATCAAAGCTCGCTGGCCGGCTCCTGATTGGCTGCTGGCCACGGCCCAGTCACAAGGATGCACAGTAAGGGGTAGGAGAGATGCGCAATGCGCGCTGGGACGGACGGTGGGCGGCGGGCAGCAGTGGGAGCAGGAGCCACACTTTACAAGGGGGAGAGCCGCATGAGGCTCAAGAGCCTCGGGTTGGCCACCACTGCTCTAGGGGCTCTCACCCCCTTTCCTAGTAGCAGCTCCACAAACCATCCCACCACAGGCGCCTAATAGGTTGGCACCACAACCACCTTTTTCGAGAAGTGACACAAGCTGTTATGGCCCTGTAGACCATTCACCTCTGGCTTGGAACTTCCGGATATAACATTCTGTCCCCAACTACATTTCCTCTGGATATTGGTTAATTATTCCAGCATTAGGCCGACCACATGGACGGTGAGCGGACATTGTTCTCCTGCCAGCACATCCAGGGGCGGTAACTATATACTTGCTGTCCTTATAGGGTATAACTAGGAACGGACTCTCCAATTCATTGCATTCTCTTAATTATGAGTACACATTTTATATAATTTACCCTGTGATTGTTACCATGGTTTAGAATACAGTAATGCTATACCATATGTCTTATTATAACTTTGTAAGGACCATCCAATTTTTATATATTGTTTTCATATTTTTTATATTTCCAACATTGTTCTTTTGAATTGGTTTAGTGCGGCTTCTTTCTTTTTCCCTATATGTATATGCAGGATTGTCTTCCCTGTTTCTATAGCAGCGGCTGAGAAGCTACCCACAATAAGCGCCCCCAGTTCCCACCCCCGTTAGAGAGCTGGTTCTGTATTTATTGTCCTATGTGTCCTCCCCAACGTCCATCTCTGTCCACAGCTCATGTTCTCCAACTGACGGCTTCTGCCCCCCTCTCCTACAGGCCCTACACTGGCTCCCATTCCTTACGGACACCTAGTTATAATGCAATGTTCTGTACCATCTTTTCCCTATTTCTTGTCATGTTTGCAGGGATTCTGTTATATACTGTGTAAGGCGCTGAGGACCCCATATACATATAGGATAATACCATTAGTGAGTCCATGATGTCTAATATGAATTTACCAACCACAACCACTTATTACATCTCTATATGTACACTCAGATTTGCGGCACCTTGTACGGGAGGAGGGCGGGCAGCTGACATCCGGTGACGTATGGCAGGGGACTATACAAGTCGCCACGTCCGTTCAGGAACGGAGCCTGCACATGCGAATCAATGCTTATATGCATGCACAATAGCAAAACATCGCTCCCCATGGGAACGCGCAGGGGAACGATCAAACTAGAATGACCTCCAAAGTGTAGTCATAACATACAATACAATGGGATCACCAAGCAGACTGCATAGACCCAGCCACGGAGACATTCAGACTGAGGGGAGTAACATTACCCCAGCTTATACATTGCCCAGCTAGTACTATGGGGCAGGAACCCACATAAGCCAGTGACACTGTGCAGCCAGTCACTTCTCTCACACACTATACACTGGCAGCACAGTAGCTGTGGGGTATACTGGCAGCATGTCCTGGACACTGGTTACCACTACTCCAGCAGGAGTATAATAGGGGCTGATGGCTACTGATGTAGGAGATACACCAGAGAGTGTGGGGAGGAGACTGGTCAGATCTCTGGGCTGGTAACACACAGTGACATGATGTGAGGGGAGAGCAGGAGTATAATAGGGGCTGATGGCTGCTGATGTATGAGATACACCAGAGAGTGTGGGAAGGAGACTGGTCAGATCTGTGGGCTGGTAACACACAGGGACATGATGTGAGGGGAGAGCAGGAGTATAATAGGGGCTGATGGCTGCTGATGTATGAGATACAGCAGAGTGTGTGGTGAGGAGACTGGTCAGATCTCTGGGCTGGTAACACACAGTGACATGATGTGAGGGGAGAGCAGGAGTATAATAGGGGCTGATGGCTGCTGATGTATGAGATACACCAGAGAGTGTGGGGAGGAGACTGGTCAGATCTCTGGGCTGGTAACACACAGGGACATGATGTGAGGGGAGAGCAGGAATATAATAGGGGCTGATGGCTCCTGATGTATGAGATACACCAGAGAGTGTGGGGAGGAGACTGGTCAGATATCTGGGCTGGTAACACAGTGACATGATGTGAGGGGAGAGCAGGAGTATAATAGGGGCTGATGGCTACTGATGTAGGAGATACACCAGAGAGTGTGGGGAGGAGACTGGTCAGATCTCTGGTAACACACAGTGACATGATGTGAGGGGGAGAGCAGGAGTATAATAGGGGATGATGGCTCTGGACTCCCCCACTTAACAGATGCATTGTCCTCATTAGTTTGGTCTGACAGAGGAGGGTGTAGGATAAGAGAAAACTGTATTGGCAGAACAAGGAAAATATGTAATAAGTGATTATTCCTCACCTGTGCTGATATCTATAGGGATTTCCTCCTTTTTACACTGCAGATCACCCCTCATATATGTATATTCTGTCTCTGTATCTTCTACCTTAATGTCAGGCACACACAGCTCTTCTCCCTCTGTATTTTCTGCCTTAATGTTAGGCACATACAGCTCTTCTCCTCCTGTATCTTCTACCTTAATGTTAGGCACATACAGCTCTTCTCCCTCTGTATTTTCTACCTTAATGTCAGGCACATACAGCTCTTCTCCTCCTGTATCTTCTGCCTTAATGTTAGGCACATACAGCTCTTCTCCTCCTGTATCTTCTACCTTAATATCAGGCACACACAGCTCTTCTCCCTCTGTATTTTCTACCTTAATGTTAGGCACATACAGCTCTTCTCCCTCTGTATCTTCTACCTTAATATCAGGCACACACAGCTCTTCTCCCTCTGTATTTTCTACCTTAATGTCAGGCACATACAGCTCTTCTCCTCCTGTATCTTCTGCCTTAATGTTAGGCACATACAGCTCTTCTCCCTCTGTATCTTCTACCTTAATGTCAGGCACATACAGCTCTTCTCCCTCTGTATCTTCTACCTTAATGTCAGGCACATACAGCTCTTCTCCTCCTGTATCTTCTGCCTTAATGTGAGGCACATACAGCTCTTCTCCCTCTGTATCTTCTGCCTTAATGTCAGGCACATACATCTCTTCTCCCTCTGTATCTTCTGCCTTAATATCAGATGAATCTTCACACTGAACCTAAAAAAATACCACATAAGTAATGTCTGATGTTATTGAGATTAAACAGTAGAATATCAGTGTATAAGACACACACAACTGCTGCAATTCATATAGTGCCAGTCACTTAGATATACTGAGGTGACACTAAATCCCACCTACCTGATTCTCCTGTGGGGTCCTGTGATTCTCCTCTGTACAGTGCTGGGTATATAGAGTACGGGGACATCTCTCTGGGGTACCTCTGTTACTGAGCCCATCTGTAGGAGACACACAGTGACTGAGGACATGGTACAGGTGTGATTAGCAGATGATCTGTGTATATCTGCTGTACCCTGTACAATAAAATGAATTCTCCTCTTACCCAGTGATGTGAGGGGCCAGTGATTCTCCATTATCACATCCTTGTACAGACACTTGTGTTCCTCTATATACTCCTACTCCTCCATGGAGAGATAGATAGTTAGTGACATCCTAACACCTTATAGGAAACTGACACACACAATGATACAGTCATCACCCAAACACTTCCCCCGGGGTCACTGTATAATGTCCCATTCCCAGCTGTCACCTCTCTGGACACATCCCCTGGTATTACTGTATAATATCCCGTTCCCAGCAGTCACCTCTCCAGTCAGCAGCTGGATGATCTTGTTGGTGAGTTCCAGGATTTTCTGCTCATTGTCTCTTCCATGTATCAGTGAAGTGAGGTGTGGGCCCTGTTATGGGGCTCTGGGTCCTTTTCTGTCTTTCTGACACACAGGGGTGACTGTGTAACAGAGGATGCCACGAACCGCTCCCCCTGTATGATGGAATGCCGCAGGCCGCTCCCCCTGTATATTTGGACACCGCAGGCTACTCCCTCTGTATAAGAGGATACTCTCCTTGTATAACAAGACACCGCAGGCCACCCCCCCAGCATAAAAGTATACCACAGGATGTTCTCCCTGTATAACAGGACACCGCAGACCACTACCCCTGTATAATAGGATAACACAGGCTGCTCCTCTGTATAAAAGGACACCACAGGCTGCTCCTCCTGTATAATAACACCAGGTCAGCACAATACTCAGAAAAAACAATTTGTCAGAGCGCAAAAGTGCAAATATATAACTTTGGATCTGCTGCTGTCACTATCAAGGGCAGGGCTGGGCAATTGCGGCCCTCCAGATGTTGATGAACTACACATCCCAGCATGCCTTGCATCATCAGCATGGCCACATAGCAAAACTAATGCAAAGTATCCTGGGATGTGTAGTTCATCAACATCTGGAGGGCCGCAATTGCCCAGCCCTGATCAAGGGGATACTCCACCCCTTGAAATGCACGAAAAACCACAGGAAAAAATTAGAGACAGCGCTGATTCAAGTTTTTAAACAATATACATAATTTATTACAAATTCATAGCATTTAGCAATTATACATTAATCACCGGCCAGTAATATATAAAAAATAATTGGTCATAAATATGAAATGTATTATAAAAAAAAAGGGGGGGGGGGGGAAGAGGTTAATTAAGGGACAATCCCTTTAGGGAGTTGCTTATTGTATTATCAACCCAACTTGGATTTAGTATGCTCGCATTCTTGTAATAGCCTATGTAAGGCAGTTTTAGTCCAGTTAGTATAGGTAACTCTCTCACAGCTCCTATAAATTAGTAGATGTTAATGTACAATGTCCAAAGAATATTTGCTAATTAGCAATAGCATCAACCATATTAGTAAGGTTATTTTTTTTTTTTTGGGGGGGGGGGGGGGGGGGGTGTAGTAACCTGAAGCTTGGCAAGTTACTACCACCCCCCCCCCCCCCCCCCCAAAAAAAAAAAATAACCTTACTAATATGGTTGATGCTATTGCTAATTAGCAAATATTCTTTGGACATTGTACATTAACATCTACTAATTTATAGGAACTGTGAGAGAGTTACCTATACTAACTGGACTAAAACTGCCTTACATAGGCTATTACAAGAATGCGAGCATACTAAATCCAAGTTGGGCTGATAATACAATAAGCAACTCCCTAAAGGGACAGCACAATACTCACCTGTTACCAGATACGGCAATGTCTTCTATCGACCCCCGTAACTGAAACACCGTGGCTGCTGGAAGTGAGAGCCCTCTGGTGAGATGATCAGCAGTGCTGCCCCGGCAGACAGCCGAGACGCTGCCCGCCACTGAACATGGGGATCGGTCTTCGGGAAAATGGCCGCCGCTCACTCGCACAGGGGACAATTGTTATGGCTTCTTTATAGTAGTAGTTACGGCATGGAATCTATCTGCTACCGGTGACCTCGCATCACATAGCGCTCTCTATACATTCACACAAGGCAGTTACCGCTTCTACCATTCCGGCTGTGATGTCCCAATGTCCTCATTTAGCGGCGGCCATTTTCCTGTGGTTTGTACTCAGCTCCCAGACTCCCACGCGGCTGTAGCCAAAGTGTATTTCCTGTGTGGGGCTGAGCGTGAGGAGCTGTGTTACCAAGGAAATTACCAAGGAAATACACATCACAGCCGGAATGGTGGAAGCGGTAACTGCCTTGTGTGAATGTATAGCGAGAGTTATGATATGCGAGGTTACCGGTAGCTGATAGGTTCCATGCTGTAAGTACAACTAGTAACGATCCATTAAAATTGTCCCCTTTGCGAGACTGCGAGTGAGTGGCGGACATTTTTCCGAAGACCGCTGGGGCAACGCTGCTGATCTTACCTGAGGCCTCTCAATTCCAGCAGCCACGGTGATAAAGTTACGGGGGAGCGATAGAAGGAATTGCCGTACCTGGTAAGTATTGTGCTGCCCTGGTGTTAAATCCCCTCCAACATGACCCTCTCCAGGAGGGACACAATGCTCTACTCCTGGACTTTCCTCTTAATGTATGATTGCCATCACCTGTTTAAAACAGGTTTATTGACAAGAAAGGTGTTTCATAAATTGAGAGAAGTCCAGAAACAGAGCATTGTGTCCCTCCTCGAGAGGGTCATGTTGGGAGGTATGCCCATTACATTAGGTACAAAATACTCTGTTGCTGGACTTCCCTTTTATTTTGTACCTAATGGAATGGGTCATGTTGGAGGTTATGGTGTTATTATACAGGTAGAGCAGCCTGTGGTGTCCTGTTATACAGTGGGAGCAGCATGTGGTTTCCAGTTATACGGGGAGTGGCCTACAGTGTCCTGTTATATAGAGAGAGCGATCTGCAGAATCCTGTTATACAGGGAGAGTTTCCTGTGGTGTCCTGTTATACAGGGGGAGTGGCCTGCATTGTCCTAATATATAGGGGAGCAGCCTGTGGCGTCCCGTTATACAGGAGGAGCAGCCTGTGGCATCCAGTTATACAGGGAGAGCGGTTTGTGGCGTCCTCTGTTACACAGGGGGAGCGGCCTGCGGCGGCCGGTGTTATACAGGAGGAGAGACCTGCGGCATTCCTTTATACAGTGGGAGCGGTTTGTGGCATCCTGTTATACAGGGGGAGTGGCCTGCAGTGTCTTAATATATAGGGGAGCAGCCTGTGGTGTCCCGTTACACAGGAGGAGCAGCCTGTGGCATCCAGTTATACAGGGAGAGCAGCCTGTGGCATCCGTTTATACAGTGGGAGCGGTTTGTGGCGTCCTCTGTTACACAGGGGGAACGGCCTGCGGCGGCCGGTGTTATACTGGAGGAGAGACCTGCGGTGTCCTGTCTTGCGCGGGGAGCGACCTGCGACGTCCTTGTATACAGGGAGAGCGGCCAGTGGTGTCCTATTACATTTCTTTTGAGACAACCATTTACTACAATGGACGTTTCCTATAGCACTTAATCTTATACTATAGGTGCGCCCATTGTTCTCTACATGATCTATATTTGTATGTGCGGAAACATTAGAGGCTGCTGTTGGGCCTCTGTGTGGATTCTCTAATCTTTACCTAATATGTCACATGTACTTTGTGGTGTATATTTTAATTATTATATTTATTCCAGGACAACGGAGCAGTGAGGATGAGACCCGTCACTGATTCCTCGAGGATGAACAATGACCAGAGTCACATGACTGAAAGGATACTAAATCTTACCCTGGAGATCATCTACCTGCTGACTGGAGAGGTGAGGGGATCTGGGAGCGTCACTGTGAAATCACATATCTATAGTAATAATACACATACATGACTGGGGAGGTGAGGGGGATCTAGGAGTGTCACTGTGACATCGCTTACATCTATAGTAATATTAAAGGGACATGACTGGGGAGGTGAGGGGATCTGGGAGTGTCCCTATGACATCGCTTACATCTATAGTAATAATACAGGGACGTGACTGGGGAGGTGAGGGGATCTAGGAGTGTCACTGTGACATCACTTATATCTATAGTAATTTTACAGGGACATGACTGGGGAGGTGAGGGGATCTGGGAGTGTCCCTATGACATCACTTACATCTATAGTAATAATACAGGGACGTGACTGGGGAGGTGAGCGAATCTGGGAGTGTCACTGTGACATCACTTATATCTATAGTAATAATACAGGGACATGACTGGGGAGTTGAGGGGATCTGGGAGTGTCACTGTGACATCACATATATCTATAGTAATAATACAGGGACATGACTGGGGAGGTGAGGGGATCTGGGAGTGTCACTGTGACATCCCTTATATCTATAGTAATATTACTGGGACATGACTGGAGAGGTAAGGGGATCTGGGAGTGTCACTGTGACATCACTTATATCTATAGTAATAATACAGGGACGTGACTGGGGAGGTGAGGGGATCTGGGAGTGTCACTGTGACATCACCTATATCTATAGTAATAATACAGGGACATGACTGTGGAAGCGACGGGGTCTGGGAGTGTCACTGTGACATCACTTATATCTATAGTAATAATACAGGGACATCACTAGATAGGTGAGGGGATCTGGGAGTGTCAGTTACATCACTTATATCTATAGTAATAATACAGGAAGATGACTGGGGAGGTGAGGGGATCTAGGAGTGTCCCTATGACATCACTTACACCTATATTAATAATAATACAGGGACGTGACTGGGGAGGTGAGGGGATCTGGGAGTGTAAGTGATATCTCTAATATCTACAGTAATAAAACAATGACATGACTGGGGAGGTGAGGGGGTCTGGGAGCGTCACTGTGACATCACTTATATCTATAGTAATAATACAGGGACGTGACTGGGGAGGTGAGTGGGTCTGGGAGTGTCACTGTGATATCACTTATATCTATAGTAATAATAAAGGGACGTGACTGGGGAGGTGAGGGGATCTGGGAGTGTCACTGTGACATCACTTATATCTATAGTAATAATACAGGGACGTGACTGGGGAGATGAGGGGATCTGTGAGTGTCACTGTGACATCACATATATCTATAGTAATAATACAGGGACGTGACTGGGGAGGTGATGGGATCTGGGAGTGTCACTGTGACATCACTTATATCTATAGTAATAATACAGGGACATGACTGGGGAGGTGAGGGGATCTGGGAGTGTCACTGTGACATCACTTATATCTATAGTAGTAATACAGGGACATGACTGGGGAGGTGAGGGGATCTGGGAGTGTCACTGTGACATCACTTATATCTACAGTAGTAATACAGGGACATGACTGGGGAGGTGAGGGGATCTGGGAGTGTCACTGTGACATCACTTATATCTATAGTAATAATACAGGGACGTGACTGGGGAGGTGAGGGGATCTGGGAGTGTCAGTTATTTCACTGATATAGAAATACTACAGTGACCTGATCTTGGTAGTGTCACAGTGACATCACTTATAGTAATGATAGAGGGTGATGACTGGGAGTGTATGCAGTGATAGTCTATTTCTTCTTTGGGTTTCATGGTCACCACAGGGTTAACATCGGAATTGTAGGCAGATCCAGAGGACTGGACACCAACCAGCAAAGCTCTTAGGATTCCCAGAATACACCGCTCCTCTCCCCTATAACCCCGCCTCCATTCTCAGCTCCCCGGGTTTTGTTGATGCCAGCAGGAAGCTGGTGCACCATGTATTCCAGCAGGGATTATCTCAGGCACTCCCTCAGATTTATTATTATAGTTTATTATTTTCTTTTTATTCTGAGCATGCGGCGCTGTCAGTCCGGGGTGACTACAGCGCTGCAGCTCCATCACCCCGACCGGTGCCGAAACTCCCCTAAGGCCTGGGCCAAGAACGGTACTTGTGGCAGATGTGGTGCCCGGCATCTAGCCCCGCCCGGCCTCGGTTAGTGTGCCCAGAACATCGGGGGCAGGTAAGAGCTTTCCCTGAGAGCGGCTAAATCTGTGTCATACCACAGGCCTGGGAGACGGCTCGCGGTGCTGGAGTGGACACTGTCCCCAGAGGCAGGGACTTCACTATGAATAAACAGATGTTCTAAATAGCGCAACCAGTGATAACCAATCACCATAACACTAATATTGTGCCAACACTTTCCTTCTATCAGTTCTCAGGAATAATTTATTGGTTCCTTTCCTTTTCAGTTTATTTCTGACAAACTTCAAACGGAACAAAATAGCGCAATATTGTCTGTATCAGGTTATGGCTTATTATACAAGGGTTCCACTCACATGTAATGGTATGAAAATCGCATGTCAGTCCACAAATCTGGATAATCAGCCTCCCGCTTCCTATTCCTCCATGAGTTGGACACTGAGAGGAACATAAAGTGCAGAGAGAGAGAGAGCAGTATTGTCTTTCAACAAAATAACAATTTATTAATAAAGTGCACTCACAAAATGAAACATTATAATCGCATATCACCATATATTATGGTCTTCTCTCCTCCTGGAGACCAGAACAATGGGGAGCAGAGTTCCAATGGTGTTCAATGGGGGGGGGATTACGGTCCAGTCCAGGAAACTGTCCCACCTCCTCCGTATCAGACTCACCAGCCCGTTGTCCATTTCTCCAGCCAAATTCCAAGTCTTTCAGACAATAATGTCCTTTCTCAGGAGCATAAGACTGGATCACCAGGGCAGTGAGCACAGGCTGGGTGTAATCACCCATTTTACACAGGGCTCATAAGTAACGGTGGGGGAAGGGCAGCATAGGGGAGGCGGCACTGGCTTGTAGCCCCTCCCCCAGCTTCAGACGCCAGTCCACTGCAGATTTCCAGCCCTCAAGCTGCTCTCACTTCCCTCCTCCTCTCTGAGACGCCGGCAGCCATCTTCTGCATGCAGCCCTCGGGTCTCCGGGAGTGTTGGGTCTGTCTCCCCTGTAAGGACACCTACTGCTGACCGCTTTGTACAGCATTCATATCCTCCTTCTCCCATAGCAGCGCAGTAGTTGATCAGAGTGCCTTGCAGTGTATTGTACCAGTATCGTACGAGTATCTCTGTATTGTATGTGACTGATGTGCTAGTTTTCTATTTTCTCTGTCTAATACAGGTCGAGTATCCCTTATCTGAAATGCTCAGGACCATGAGCATTTTGTAAAAGGGTTATTTACGATTTTTTTTTCTTAAACTTACCTGGTCACCTGGTGGTGCCTCGATGGTCCCACAACGTCCACAGTGTCCCCCGGCATCCATGGAGGCCTCAGGATCCTCCTCAACGGTCCCAGGAATGCATTGTGTGAGTACCCGGGCATGCCGGTGATGTCACCGTGGCACTCGCGCAATGCACTCCTGGGACCGCTTAAGACGATTGTGGAGGCCGCTCTGGATATCTGTGGACTTGGTGAGTATGAAAAAAGGTGCGGGGGTGGGGGGATTGACAAAAAAAATCGGAAGTATTCTAAATAATACAAGTTCTTTGGAACATTTAGGATAAGAGTTCTACAGATGCGGGAGACTCGGCCTGTATATAAAAGCAAATATTTGTCCTTCTATACAAATCCGCAGTTTACAAGGGAAGATCATGAAATTTTACATACGATGGCGTTAAAGCATGGCCGTGGCAATTAAAAAATAATATATTTTTTATTATCGAAAATAATTACTGTTACTTTTTTATTAATTAAAACCATATTTTTTGCTGTACGCTCATATGCATGTTCCAGCATAACTCTGGAATGACTGCAGCAAGTTACACCAAACTTAGGACACATATAACTTACAATCTGTGAACAAACACTGTGGGGGTAATACACCCCTAGGGGGGAGGCAGCTGCACAGACTAGATCAGGACATGCATGGTCTGTCAGTGATGACAGGGTTGCATATAACAGGGACAATGACATGATGTGAAGAAGAGAAAGAAGATAGCACAAACCCCCACACTGAGTAATATAGTGGCAGTAGCAGGGTCCCCCAGCAGCACAGAGTATATCAGGAGATGCGTAATGTGCTGCGCTCCAATGTAAATTAACAAACAACTAGAATTCTAATTTACCATCATCCCTTAGTGAAGTACGGTTTTTCAGCTAGTATAATATATTCCTGTCTACTTTTCTTTATTTACACTCTGTGACCAGAAGTGTTGGAGGTTACAAATCCTCCTGTCACATATTATATACCACTATATGTCACCATGACTTCTAGAAAATGGCGCAATCAGACAGAATCCCTAAACTGCTTTCATGTAAATCACGTGCCGCAGGTCTGTCTGAGCCGGATGTCATTCATGATGTCCTGTGTGTAACTGTTACCTTCCCCCCGGTCAGTCCTCTGCTCCTCTCCCTGCACAAGAGCCTCCCTGGGCTGCTATTACACAGCTCCTAGGTACTGTAGTGGATCGCCTTATTCCTACTATGGCTCCCCCAATGCATGCATGTGCAGCAGCATATTCCGTACGGTGCATGTGCTGGGCACCAGGCCCTATGGGCTGCTTTGGCAGCAGTCCATAGTAGCATATTCACGATCCCAAATTCGGCACATGCACCGCATCATGCTCGGTGCTCCGCATGCGCAGAACCCGTTTTTATGGGCTGTCGCCGCTTGCAACCCATAGAGGCATCCCAGAGGAAGGGAACACCTCCCAATGGGATTGCCATGGATGACTGGCAGGTCAGACCTCCAATAGGAAGTCGCTGCCAGTGCTGTCTCACAGAGGGCATCTGGCTTCACACAGGGGCAGATTATACCGGGGGGGGGGGGGGGGGGGGGGGGGGGGGTGTCTGCAGCCCATAGGTAAAAACCGGCTCTGGTAGTAGATGTACCGGCTCTCATTGATGCCATCAAACTTGTGCTTTTGTCTGATGATGATGATGATGATGATGATGTACCTGTACCCTTTGCAAAACAGACTGATGCTTTCAAAAAACAGAAAGTCATTAAAGCACAATTTCCACACTGCGACTACCTGATGGACATTAGGGCAGATTTATGGGACACGTTGGGTGAGAAGTTTCCTAGTTTTAATAGATTGGTCTCTAGAGATCCACTCCCACCGGAAGATGGTAAATGATGGGAGACGCCTCCCCCTGTCTATTCTCATGTTACTCGGCTGGTAAAACCTTCGGTGCTCCCTGTTACTACTGGCTCTAATAGAGACAACGGAGAGATGAAGGGAACAGTGTGTAAAGTCTTTACGCTCACAAGGGCGATGCATAGACCCACTGTAGCTGCGTCCTGGGCTGAGGCCGTTATCCCCTGGCTCAAGGTGCTAGAGGATGAGTTACCAGCTGAGATCTCAGAGGGATGTAAGCTATGTCTTTCTCATATTAGACAGGCTGCATTGTATATTACCGAGGCTCTCTGACGCTGCTGTGCTGGCTGCTAAAGCTCCAGCTACCTCAGTATTGGCACGTCTCATGCTCTGGCTGTGACCTTGGAAAGCTGATCCAAGAGGACTTTACAATTGCTGCCCTTTACAGGTGAAGTTCAATTTTGGGAAGAACTTAATAAAATGGTGGGTCACTTGACAGCCCCCAGTGAAGTCAGACAAGCCTGCCGCATGATGGGGTGGGCCTCCCTCTGGGGGACCTAAGGGTGGGAGGCTGACTACTTTGCTTTGCACAGGAATGGGTCAGTACCACTTCCGATGCTTGGGTGAGAGAAGTTGTGACCCGGGGATATTCGGTGACTTTCAAAAGATGCCCTCCGCAGAAATATTTGGGGACGGGCCTCCCGTCAGTACCTCAAAAGGCAGACAGACAATTTCCAGGTGATAGTGCAGTCCGAAGTCATTATTCCAGTTCCCCAACACCAACGGGGACTCAGATATTACTTGACTCTTATTTTGGTCCCCAAAGGGACTTACAGGCCCATACTAAATGTAAAATCCTTCCACAAATGATGTGGGTTATTGTGTTAGCAAAGGAACCGTGGGACTACATGGTGTCTCTGCATATCCCCATTGCCCCCTCACATCAGGGGTTCCTCCGCTTTGCCATCATGTACCAACACTTTCAATTCCAGTCGCTCCCATTTGGCCTCGCCACAGCCCCCAGAATTTTATAAAATTCATGGCAGCATGTCTTTGTTGTCAGGGAATAAGGGTGTCCCTTACCTGGACGACCTTCTCTTGGCCAGTTTTACAAAGGCGTTGTCTAAACACTTACTGA
Organism: Crinia signifera; assembly: GCF_055691185.1. Classification (NCBI taxonomy): domain Eukaryota; kingdom Metazoa; phylum Chordata; class Amphibia; order Anura; family Myobatrachidae; genus Crinia; species Crinia signifera. Next base: position 35,022,261 of record NC_139222.1, read on the forward strand.
CGTTCCTCCAGCAGCATGGGTGGCTTCTCAACTGAGAAAAATCCTCTCTGGTCCTGTCACAAAGTATGCTGCATTTGGAGGCAGTACTGGACTCCACTGTCACGATTCATCTGGCAATGTGAATACTTGTCGTTTGATATGGTCGAGTGAGCGCAAAATCACTCATGCCCTCTGCAATGTCTGATCCTGACCAGGTGGGACGGTCAGCCTCACTGATTAGGTCTCCATGACTCTGACCCCAGGAGTTCTGATCACCTGAATCAAGGACGGGTCCTTCTAACTATGATCACCAGCCTACAAGGCTTGGGAGCTGTGGTAAAAGCCTGATCCTTGCAAGGAAAGTGGACCTTGGTGGAAGCTCAATATTCTGGAACTGTGGGCAGTGTACAATGCATTGCTTCAGGTGGATGCGGGACCATTTGTCTACAACAAGAAGATAGACAGCCATTAGGTCGACACCATTAGTTTGACAACTCAATAGGTCGACATGTCATTGGGTCGACACTGCCATTAGGTCGACAGTATCTAGGTCGACATGGGTTTTTTCATAGTTTTTTGACCGAAATGTTGACACAGTCGACATGGACACAGTTTGAAGTGAACCGCAGCCCCTCGCATTGCTCGCTTCGCTCGCAATGCTTCGGGGACGGTGCCTCGCTGCGCTCGGCACACTATTATAATCTAACTCCACGCCGTAGTGGATAGTAGGGCATGAAATACCACCTGTCGGCACATGTCGGCTCAAAAAAACAGTGAAAAAAACCCATGTCGACCTGTTGACTGTCGACCTAATGACATGTCGACCTATTGAGTTGTCGAACTAATGGTGTCGACCTAATGGCTGTCTATCTTCTTGTTGTAGACAAATAGTCCGGATACCGCTTCAGGTGAAGGACATTTTGCAAGGCAGACTGGTACAGGTACGGTCAGACAACACCACAACAGTGGCTTACATAAACCAAGGCGGCACTCGCAGTCCAGAGCCATGAGGGAGGTGTCCAAAATTCTCACGTGTGCCAAACGCATACCAGCGTTATCGGCTGTGGTCATCCTGGTGATTCTGAACTGGAAGGTGGACCTCCTAAGGCGCCAGGATTTTCACTGGTAAGAATGGTTGCATCATGCAAATGTATTCTCGCTTGTAGTGCAGCGCTGGGGGTCTGTCAGATGTGGACCTCATTGTGTCATGCCACAATTACGTGCTTGCTTACGGGTCCCGGTACAGAGATTCTCAGGCATCATTCACAGATAATCTATCAATGGTGTAAAAGTTTCGTCTTCCATATGTGTTTCCTCTGGTTTCCATGTTCCTTCAGGTGCTCCGGAAAGTCAAACAGGAGAGCCGAGATCTCCTACTGGTTGCCATAGCATCTGACAGACGTGTGTCTGATCTAAGTGCACTATCGTGCAGGTCTCCTTTTATGATTTTTCACAAGGACAGAGCTGTCTTTGGGATGAGGACTGCTCATTTACCAAAATTGATGTCCAAATTACATATGAAGCAGGAAATTGTGGTTCCAGCTTTGGACTATATGGAGATGACTCCCGAGGAGTGTTCTCTGAGCCTAGTGCAAGCCTTAAAAATCTATGTAGACCGTGCCACTTCTATACGTTAGTCCAATTCCTTATTCATTTTATATGGATTTCACAAACAGGAATGGCCAGCAACAAACAGACTTTAGCTCGCTGGATTTGGCTTGTAATTCCGCAGGCTTATGAACAGGCCCAGATTCCCTTACCTACATATATATCTGCACATTCTACCAGGTCCGACGGACCGTCATGGGCAAGGCGGCAACGTGGTTCTCTCTCCACACATTCATTAGATTCTATGCCTTTGATACGTTCGCCTCCCAGGAGGCTTCCTTAACTTGCTGGATACTTCTGGTCCCTCAGGCGAGCACCCTACCTTGACTCTGAGTGCTAAGTGAATTTGTCAAAATTGGTGTGAAAATTGGCAAGCAAACATTTTTATTCATCACAGTGATCTGTAATATTTACCTTTTTATATAGAAAATATAATCTTTTTGTACAAATTTTGTATTTGAATTTATATAACAAATGTAAGCGAAGGTGGCATTTTTAGCAGAGATTTTAACAGAGATTTTGGCACTCAAAGGGTTAAGTATTGCTTTCGAACATCCTCAATGTGGCGGTGACCATGAAACCCGAAGAAGAAAATGGAAGTTACCTTGGGTTAACTCTTTCTTCGAAGCTCATGTCTGCCACAGGGTGCCCACCCTAACACGTCTGATAGCATATGGTATATATGGGTGTGTCACGTGTGACCATGGTCACTAGTTCCCTCCTTTCTATTTGTGAGTGCACTAGGGTGTCCATTACCTTTCTTCTTCCTATTTGCTTCCTGCTGGTTGACAAAACTGAGGAGATGAGCATGGAGGCGGGGTTATAGAATCCTAAAAGCTTTGATGTTTGGTGCCTGATCCTCTGGATCTGCCTACAACCCCGGTGTTAGCCCTGTGGCTCCCATGAACCTCAAAGAAAGAGAAGTAACCGGAGGCAAGTCTACAATAACTCTCATTTTCCCAATACACAGGGTTACACAGTAGTGAAGAAGACATCTGGTGAGCATGAGACACCCAGTAGTCACCCCTGTGTGTCAGAAGGACAGAAAAGGACCCAGAGCCCCATAACAGGGCCCACACCTCACTCACTGATACATGGGAGAGACAATCACCAGAAGATCCTGGAACTCACCAACAAGATCATCCAGCTGCTGACTAAAGAGGTGACAGATGGGAATGGGACATTATACAGTGACATCGGGGATGTGACCAGAGAGGTGACTGCTGGGAATGGGAAATTATACAGTAACACCGGGGGGGGGGGGGGTGACTGCTGGGAATGGGACAGTAACACCAGGGTATGTGAATGGAGAGGTGACTGCTGGGAATGGGACATTATATAGTAACACCAGGGGATGTGACAGGAGAGGTGACTGCTGGCAACGGGGCATTATTCAATAAAACCTGGGGATGTGACCGGAGAGGTGACTGCTGGGAATGGGACAGTAACACCAGGGTATGTGACCGGAGAGGTGCCTGCAGGGAATGAGGGATGTGACCAGAGAGGTAACTGCTGGGGATGGGACATTATACAGTAACACTGGGGGATGTGACTGGAGAGGTGACTGCTGGGAATGGGACATTATACAGTAACACCGGGGGATGTGACTGGAGAGGTGACTGCTGGGAATGGGGCATTATACAGTAACACTGGGGATATGACCGGAGAGGTGACTGCTGGGAATGGGTCATTATACAGTAACACTGGGGGAGGTGACCGGAGAGGTGACTGCTGGGAATGGGACATTATACAGTAACACTGGGGGATGTGACCAGAGAGGTGACTGCTGGGAATGGGACGTTATACAGTAACACTGGGGATGTGACCGGAGAGGTGACTGCTGGGAATGGGTCATTATACAGTAACACTGGGGGAGGTGACCGGAGAGGTGACTGCTGGGAATGGGACATTATACAGTAACACTGGGGGATGTGACCAGAGAGGTGACTACTGGGAATGGGACGTTATACAGTAACACTGGGGATGTGACCGGAGAGGTGGCTGCTGGGAATGGGACATTATACAGTAACACTGGGGGAGGTGACCGGAGAGGTGACTGCTGGGAATGGGACATTATACAGTAACACCGGGGGATGTGACTGCTGGGGATGGGACATTGTACAGTATCACTGGGGGAAGGTGTCTGGGTGATGACTGTATCACTGTATGTGTCAGGTTCCTATAAGGTGTCAGGATGTCGCTGTCTATCTCTCCATGGAGGAGTGGGAGTATATAGAGGAACACAAGGGTCTGTACAAGGATGTGATGATGGAGAATCACTGGCCCCTCTTATCACTGGGTAAGAGGAGAATTCATTTTATTGTACAGGGTACAGCAGATATACACAGATCATCTGCTAATCACACATGTACAATGTCCTCAGTCACTGTGTGTCTCCTACAGATGGGCTCAGTAACAGAGATACTGCAGAGAGATGTCCCCGTCCTCTGTATACCCAGCACTGTACAGAGGAGAATCCCAGAACCCCACAGGAGAATCAGGTAGGTGGGATTTAGTCACCTCTGTATATCAAAGTGACTGGCACTAAATGAATTGCAGCAGTTGTGTGTGTCACAATATTCTACTGTGTAATCTCAATAACATCAGACATTACTAATGTGGTATTTTTTTAGGTTCAGTGTGAAGATTCGTCTGATATTAAGGCAGAAGATACAGGAGGAGAAGAGCTGTATGTGCTTGACATTAAGGCAGAAGATACAGAGGGAGAAGAGACTGATGTGACTGATAATGAGGCAGAAGATACAGAGGGAGAAGAGACTGATGTGACTGATAATGAGGCAGAAGATACAGAGGGAGAAGAGACGGATGTGACTGATAATAAGGCAGAAGATACAGAAGGAGAAGAGACGGATGTGACTGATAATAAGGCTGAAGAAGAAGAGTCTTATGTGACAGATAAGGAAGAAGATACATATATGAGGGGTGATCAGCACTGTAAGGAGGATATCCCTACATATACCAGCACAGGTGAGAAGTAATCAATTATTACATATTTTCCTTATTCTTCCAATACAGCTTTCTCTTATCCTACACTCTCCTCTGTCAGACCAAACTAATGAGGACAATGCATCTGTTAAGTGGGGGAGTCCAGAGCCATCAGCCCCTATTATACTCCTGCTCTCCCCTCACATCATGTCACTGTGTGTTACCATCCCACATATCTGACCAGTCTCCTCCCCGCACTCTCTGGTGCATCTCATACATCAGAAGCCATCAGCCCCTATTATACTCCTGCTCTCCCCTCACATCATGTCACTGTGTGTTACCAGCCCAGAGATCTGACCAGTCTCCTCCCCACACTCTCTGGTGTATCTCATACATCAGCCATTATACTCCCGCTGGAGTAGTGGTAACCAGTGACCAGGACATGCTGCCAGTATACCCCACAGCGACTGTGCTGCCACGTGTATAGTGTGTGAGAGAGAAGTGACTGGCTGCACAGTGTCACTGGCTTATGTGGGTTCCTGTCCCATAGTACTAGCTGGGCAATGTGTAAGCTGGGGTAATGTTACTCCCCTCAGTCTGAATGTCTCCGTGGCTGGGTCTATGCAGTCTGCTTGGTGATCCCATTGTATTGTATGTTATGACCCAACACTTTGGAGGTCATTCTAGTTTGATCGTTCCCCTGCGATGTTTTTCTACTGTGCATAACCATTGATTCGCATGTGCAGGCTCTGTTTGGGAACGGACGTGGCGACTTGTATAGTCCCCTGCCATACGTCACCGGATGTCAGCTGCCCGCCCTCCTCCCGTACAAGGGCGCTGCAAATCTGAGTCACCAGAGAGTGACTTATATGTGCGAGCGCTGTAGAAATCATTCGATGGTCAGCAACCATCGATTCGTATGCGTGCGGGGGGCGTTTAGTTGACAAATTTCTCAGCTTTGCGAGTCAACCAGAATGACCTCCTTTATCTGTGTAACAGTCACATTTGCTGTATGTACATATAGAGCTGTAATTAGTGGTTGTGGTTGGTAAATTCATATTAGACATCATGGACTCACTAATGGTATTATCCTATATGTATATGGGGTCCTCAGCGCCTTACACAGTATATAACAGAAACACTGCAAACATAACAAGAAATAGGGAAAAGATGGTACAGAACATTGCATTATAACTAGGTGTCCGGAAGGAATGGGAGCCAGTGTAGGGCCTGTAGGAGAGGGGGGCAGAAGCCGTCAGTTGGAGAACATGAGCTAGAAAAATAGGAAGATTGCTCTAGTAATGAAAAGGAGATTTTGTACTTACTGTTAAATCCTTTTCTCAGACTCCATAGGTGACACTGGAGAGTTACAGTGGGGAATAGAAGGCGACCACAGGGAGCTTGGGCACTTTAGAATAAATTAACAGTGACTAACTCCTCCCCTTCTACTTCCTCTCCTAGGCAGTCTAGGTATGTGCCCGGAGGGAGCTGGAAGAAAGGAAAAAACAACACACTTCCGAGAGGAGGTCAAATATAACATAACAAGTCACACACACACTCACATAGAGTGAAAATATAGTTTGAAGAATAGCATTCATAACAGAATGAACCCATCCATAAAAAACTTGGTAACAACTCAGAATTCAGACTAAGTATAACAGTCTCTTAACTTCAGGTAATTGAACCAACCTGAAACCAAACAGTAAAAGGAGAGACAGCGTCGGGTGGGCGTCCAGTGTCACCTATGGAGTCTGAGAAAAGGATTTAACAGTAAGTACAAAATCCCCTTTTCTCTTTCCTCCACTAGGTGACACTGGAGAGTTACAGTGGGGACGTCCAGAGCTCCCAACACGGGTGGGATGACGCTGAGAGCCCCTTAACACAGAACGGCCAAACCGCGAAGCAGCTGCCGCAAAAGTGTCAAACCTGTAATAGCGGACAAAGGTCTTCTGTCCAGACCACGTAGCCGCTCTACATAGATCCTGTATAGAAACTCCACGGGCAGCCGCCCAGGAGGTACCCACCGACCTTGTAGAATGGGCGGATATCGAAGAAGGTGGCACTCTAGAGGAAGCCACATAAGCTTGACGAATCGTCAACCTGATCCACCTGGCCAGGGCCTGCTTGGAAGCGAGCCAACCAGGACGCAGGGAGTCATAGAGGATAAACAAGGCATCCGACTTACGTACAGACTCCGTTCTGGCCACGGAAATGCACAAGGCCCGGACCACGTCTAGCGCCCTAGACTCCTGTGAGTCCTCCCGAAAGGCCGGCACCACAATAGGTTGGTTAATGTGGAATGCCGAGACCACCTTTGGGAGAAAAACACTAGAGGTGCGCAGCTCCGCTCTATCCTCGTGAAAACGCAAGAAGGGTGCCTTACAAGAGAGAGCACTCAGCTCCGACACCCTTCTGGCCGAAGCCAAGGCCAACAGTAAGACAGTCTTCCAAGTGACATATTTTAGGTCCACCTCCTCCATGGGTTCAAATACAGAGGACTGGAGGAAGGCCAGTACCAAATCCAAGTCCCATGGAGCAGTAGGAGGCCTGAAGGGAGGTTGCAGCCGCAACACCCCCAGGAAGCAAGTCTGTACCTGAGGAAGAAGAGCTAGCTTCCTCTGGAAAAAAATGGAGAGGGCGGATACTTGAACCTTCAAGGACCCCAGCCGGAGTCCTGAGGACAGGCCCTTCTGCAAGAACAGCAGCAATCTGGCCAACTTGAAGTTCACAGGAGAGACCCTCCTGGATTCGCACCAGGCCACATAGGCCCTCCAGATGCGATGGTAATGCACCGAGGTAACCTGCTTTCTAGCCCCTATCATGGTTGGTATTACCGCTTGCGGGATCCCTGCTTTCCTCAAGATGGACCTCTCAACAGCCATGCCGTCAAATGTAGATGTTGTAAGTTGGGACAGGTGAACGGACCCTGTGTTAGCAGGTCGTCGCAGAGATGTAGGGGCCACGGTTCGTCTACTAACAGGCCTGAGGTAGTCTGCCTCCCAGTTTTCCACGCCTGGTATGAAAATGGCAGACACGGCCCCTGCGTACTCCCGCACCCAGCAAAGAATCCTCTTCACCTCTCTCATCGCCGCACGGCTGCGAGTGCCTCCTTGCTTGTTTATGTAAGCCACAGCCGTGGCGTTGTCTGACTGCACTCTGATGTCCTTGTTCCGGAGAACGACTTCCGCTTGGAGGAGGGCATAGTATACCGCTCGGAGTTCCAGCACATTGATGGACATCTGTGCTTCCTCCTGGGTCCACAGTCCCTGGAAGTGGAGGCCCAGCGTGACCGCTCCCCAGCCCCTGAGGCTGGCGTCCGTGGTGAGGAGCGTCCAGTTGTGTATGGCGAACCTCCGCCCCTCCTGCAGGTTGCTGGAGTCGAGCCACCACGCCAGTGATGCTCGAGCCTGATGGGAAAGAGAGATTCGCTGATGTAGAAAAAGGTGCGAACCTGTCCACTGGCGGAGCAGACACAGATGAAAGGGGCGAGATCGAAACCGCCCGTACTGCACCGCCTCGAACGTGGCCACCATCCTTCCCAGCAGCCTTGTGCAGAGGAGAACTGAGACCGTTCGATGCTGCAGCACCAGGCGAACCGCATCCTGCAAGGACAAAATCTTGTCCATGGGAAGGATAACCCTTCTCTGGACCGTGTCCAAGGTCATCCCTAGGAACAGAATCCTCTGCGATGGGGTCAGCTGTGACTTCTGGATGTTGAGCATCCAGCCATGGGACTCCAGAGTCTGACGTGTCAGGTGGATGTTGTGCAGAAGGATTTCCTTGGACGGAGCCTTCAACAGGAGGTCGTCCAAGTAAGGGACAATGGTAACTCCTTGAGCCCTGAGTATCTCCATCATGACAGCCATCACTTTGGTAAACACCCGGGGCGCAGAGGAGAGGCCGAATGGAAGGGCTCGGAACTGCAGGTGACAGTTCTGGACAGCAAAACGCAGGTATGCCTGGTGAGGGGGCCAGATGGGGATATGCAGGTATGCATCTTTTATGTCGATGGATACGAGAAACTCCCCCGGTTCCAGGCCTGCAATGACTGACTGCAGAGACTCCATCTTGAAGCGAGTGAACCGCAGAAAGGGATTGAGCTGCTTCAGGTTCAAGATGGGCCTTACTGAGCCGTCCGGCTTGGGAACCAGAAAAAGGCTGGAATAGAATCCCTTTGCCTTTTCCGTTTCCGGGACTGGGATAACCACCCCCAGGTCCCTGAGCTTTTGAATGGCGGCCTGCAAGGCCCTGCCTTTTTCTTGAGAAGCTGGCAAACCTGTGGGAAAGAAACGTAGAGGAGGAGGCAACAAGAAATCTATCTTGTAGCCTACTGCCACCAGGTCCTTTACCCATGCATCCTGGCATGACCTGGCCCAAGCCTGATGGTAAAACAGCAGCCGGCCCCCCACCCTGTGTTCAGGACAGAGGCTAGGAGAGTCATGCCGAGGGCTTTGAGGTAACATTTGCATCCAAGATTGGAGCGCTGGCTGAACCTCTTCCTCGGAAGCCTCTGGAACTGGTAGCCGTTCCCCTAGACCTACCCCTGAATCTGGGGGTGGGCCGAAATGACCGAAAGGACTGCCCTGCAGTAGTTGGAAAGGACCTATGTGGGGGAGGGGCTGCTGTAGGCAGGAACTGAGACTTACCCCCTGTAGCCTGTGAGATCATCTTGTCCAGCTCTGGACCAAAGAGCGCCTCACCAGCAAAGGGTAATGCTTCCACCGCCTTCTTGGAGTCGGCGTCTGCATTCCACTGTCTCAAGCAAAGAGTACGGCGACCTGAAACTGAGAGGGCAGAAATACGAGCCGCAAGCATACAAACATCTGAAGAGGCTTCTACTAAGTAACCTGCAGCCTCACGTATGTGTTCCACTAAGAGCAACATTTGCCCCTGGGTCTAGAGAGGAGGCCACCTGGGATGCCCATACCTCCATGGCCCTATTGACCCAACAGCCCACTTGTGCTGGCCTTTGTAAAAGACCAGCTGCCGAATAAATATTCTTCAGGGCACTCTCTAACCGCCTATCAGATACATCCTTAAGGGTAGAGGCTCCCGGAATGGGCAACACTGTCTTTTTGGACAAGCGTGATACTGAAGAATCAACAGCAGGTGGCGTTTCACATGACTTCATAGCATCCTTAGGAAAAGGATAGGCAGTGAAAAACCTCTGTGACACCTGAAACTTTTTGTCTGGGTGTAACCAAGCTTTTTGCAAGTGGTCATCCAGCTCCTCTGAGGCTGGGAAATATGCAGACTGTCTCTGGTTTTTAGCAAACACGCTAGGGGCGCGCAGCAGGCCTCTCTTCCTCCGTGACATTAAGGGTTAACCGGACTGCTTGTATCAAGTCCTCTAGACCCTGAGAGGGGACATCAGTGTCCTGTAACAGAGGGGCCTCGGGCTCAGCCTCAGGCTCATGAAATTCACCCTCCTCTAGAGCTGGCATGTCGTCATCTGTATCATCTAACAGAGGGACTTGAGGAAAAATCCTATTAGCAGAAGCCAGTCTAGGGGGAGGGGGTGTAGAGGGGTCTGCATGTAATGCTCTAGACAGACCCTCAACGGCAGAGGTTAATTCTGCCTGCTGATCCCTGGCTGCATCCCTATCTTGTCTGGCCGAAGATAACTCAGAAGCTAGCTGAGAAATGACTGGACAACTGGGAAGCCCATACAGGCATATCCTGCCCCGCCGTTGAAGGAGGGGGGGCTGGGGATGCAGCACATGAGGGACATAAAATGGCGCCCTCCGCGTGTGGGGTGAACTTAGTGCTGCACTTCTTGCAAGCAATCTTTTTAGTAGCCCCACCGGCCATCATACACTCAGCAATCTTTCACAGAGAGGAGAGAAAGGTGTTAAAACCGGACAGGAGAGGAGGTATAGAAAAAGGCAGAGTCTGCCACAAGCCAGAAACGCGCACTGTATATAAATATAACTTGCGCCGGCTAAGGGACCTTTTTGGACTCAGTCCAAGCCGCCCTGACCTCCTATGTCCCGCTGTGACTCACTGAACCAGGGTCACCTGCACTTCACAGACACCTCGAGGGAGCCGCGGATCACGCTGCTGCTTCAATGGCTGCCGCTCCTATGAAGAAGGAGGAAGCGGAAGTACCCAGCATGCCGCGCTCTACTCCGCTCCTCACTAATGGCGCTGTATTTAAAAGTGCGCTGCCGCGTCTTTTACACTGAATCCCCCGCTAACGGGGGATCAGTGCTATACTTACCCCTGCCTTGGCTGTCGGGTGCGGCGTGCTGACTGGTCCTCGAGGCGCGCTGCGAGCAGCGGCGACGGGATCTCAGGATCTGTGGATCCTGCAGCCAGGTACCGGAGGCAAGCTGCATGCAGCTGAGACCGGACCCGCCGACAGCGCCCTCGTCGCAGGCAGGTAGGGACAGGGGGCTACCTGCCTGTCCTCATGCTGATTGCAGATCATAATTAAAATAAAAAAGCCCAGTAGTGAGCATTGAACGCACCCAGCTCCCGCAGGGCACATGCTAAGACTGCCTAGGAGAGGAAGTAGAAGGGGAGGAGTTAGTCACTGTTAATTTATTCTAAAGTGCCCAAGCTCCCTGTGGTCACCTTCTATTCCCCACTGTAACTCTCCAGTGTCACCTAGTGGAGGAAAGAGAAACATCAATTTAAGATATCAATTAATCCAAAATGGTGAGGTGTATGGCAAAGAAAATAACAATTTAATAATGATACATTAAAAACATGTATTAGTCAAAAAATGACATTTAGATCAATAGTCACCGTTTGTTTTCCATAATGCCAGAATTTGGAGAGCCTCAGGATAATATTGTGAAAGAAAAGGTGGTTTTGGTTGTAATCACACTCTTAGGTATGGGGACTCAGGTGTTGGTAGGTCCTTTTCCACAGACGGTACCGGGCCTTCGATGCTGCTTTCAGACCGCAAACGTTTCTTCATCTATATCCTATATATATATATAGACTTGTAGAATGAAGCGGCACTCCAATCGATATAGCAGTGAACAAAAGCTCTTTTATTGGCAACGTTTCAATACGGGTGTATTATCTTCAGGCTCAAAAATACAAGTGATGCAAACAACATTTATAGCGTGCAGGTGTCACATGCGTCAGAGGGTTGGTCTGATGAACCACCCACTCACGCAACAACGTGTAGGTGTGACCAGCCCATCGGACACAGACCAATCATAGTCTGCTCCCAGGGCAGGCCCCCTTATCCAACATACATAGAAAACAGCATACAATTATTTAAAAAACAGAAACAAGGGTATAGAGTGTACCGCCAATATATAACAAATTAGGAGGGTCATATCAGACCCAATGTGTCAATAAATATAAAAAAAAATATATATATATAAATGTATAAAAAAGACAATTATCAAATAGACTAACAGTGTACATAGTACCTAGACATTACCAGTGCGAAGTACATATGCTGATGCTGACCATATCGCTAGTGCAGAATTTAGAAGCAGATTATATCGGTGTGCCAGAACACATCTGAATTTAAAATACTCATAACAGGACCCCAATACCTGAGTACTCATTTAGACCCCGAGGGGAAGTTGTACCTAGTTTTGCTATCCAGCGGGCTTCACATTTCAAAAGCAACAACCCCCTGTTACCCCCTCTGGGGGACAGGGGAATGTGATCAATCATCCTATACTTCAAGGATGATAAATTATGGTTAAATTCCAAGAAGTGCCGCGCGACCGGCTGGTCGCTCTTTTTCTTCAGAAGTGCATTTCTAATAGATGACCTGTGGGCTGCTATACGTTCCTTAAAGGGACGCTCCGTTTCCCTATGTATGACAGCCCACAGGGACAAATAATTTGATACACTGTAAAGGGGGTGTTACACGTTAACAAGTGTCTAATAGGGATGGACTTGCCAGTCTGGGGATGATTGAATGAGGCACCAGGGATCATAAATGCACAGGTGGTACACAAACATCTTATGCACCCCACCCGGGTGCGTTGTCTATTGGTATTACTGGCGGACGCATCAGATTTAACCAGGATGTCTCAAAGGTTTTTAGACCGTTTGTAGCTGGGTAGAATTGAGGTACGGGCCAGACCGAGATGAGGATCGGCCTGAACCAATGGCCAATGATGTTTCACAATTTGAGTGGTATCCGGACTATGATGGTTATAGGTGGTAACCCATGGGAGTTTGTTCTCAGTACTTTTAGCCGTAGGTACAGGGTTAAGTAAGACATTTCTATCCAGCAACATAGCCTTTTCTTTAGATGCCTTCAGTTCCCGAAGTGGGTATCCCCGATGGACAAAACGTTCAACCATTTGATCCATCTGGGTGTTAGCCACTATCGGGTCGGATACTATTCTTTTAACTATAAGTAAATGAGAGTATGGCAAACTTCTCACTGTGGATCTGGGGTGGCAGCTGTTATACGCCAAAAGATTATTTCTATCGGTCGGCTTGGAGTAGAGCCTAGTGTGTATGGCCCCATCCTGAATCTGTAATAACACATCCAAGAAATGGATTTCACTTTGGCTGTGCGTATAAGTGAATTTGATGGTGCTAGCCGTAAGGTTATGATTATCAATCACATTACTGAGGTCTATCGAGGGACCCTCCCAAAAAATCAGGAGGTCGTCGATATAACGATTGTATTGTATGATCCTACCTGCAGTCTCCGGGTTATTAAAAAATAGCTCTTGTTCAAGTTCGAACATAAAAATGTTGGCATATGAGGGGGCCACCGCCGCCCCCATAGCCACGCCCATGAGCTGCAGGTAGTATCGATCCCCATATATAAAAAAATTTTTTTGTGAGAACCATGGACATAAGGTCAATGACCAAATTGACATCTGGGCCTTGGTAATCAGCATTACCGTTGAGGAAACGCCTCAATGCTGATAGACCTAGGGCATGCGGGATGGACGTGTACAGTGCACTTACGTCAATTGAAAACATAGAAACATAGGTGGTAAACTTAGACAGTTTAGCTACATTGTTAAGCAAGGCAGTGGTGTCAAGCAAATATCTGGGGTGTTTTCTGATACAAGGTTGCAACAGGCTGTCAATATAGATGGATGTGGGTTGCATCAGGGAACCCCGGGCCGCCACGATGGGACGGCCAGGGGGGTCCTCCAAGGCTTTATGTATTTTAGGAATACAATAGAATTGTGGCACCAGAGGATACAAGGGCAATAAAGCTTTCATTACCACCTCAGATATAGTGCCAGAATCCACCGCTTGCTGCAATACATTGTGTAACTCGGTTACAAACATTTTGGTCGGGTCACCCCTAAGGCATAGATACGTACTGTCGTCACTAAGATGTGTCATAACCGAGGCCTCATACTTGTCGACATCCATGATCACCAGTGCTCCGCCCTTGTCGGCAGGACGGAACACTAGTGATCTGTCGTCTGACAATGCCTTGAGAGCCCTGCGTTCTTCCCTGCTAACATTCAATGGAACAATATCATGCTTCTTAACTTTATTGGCAACTTCAAAGTTGGTGACAGAGGAAAACGTCTGTATAGTGACATTTTGAGACACAGGATCAAATGTGGAGCGGGGCAAGATTTTACGTAATTGGGGAGGAATAGCGTCCCTGGGGGGTATATCAGTACTCACAGTCTCGTACAGTAGATTACTGGATTTATTAAAGAATTCCTTGAGGCGCAATTGCCGGGAGAGGCGATGCTGGTCAAGAGTCCATTCAAGGTCGTTGTGGCAAGTAGATGGAATAAAGGACAGTCCACGGGACAATATCTGTGTCTCAGAATCGGTGAGGATATGTGATGATAAATTCACCACTAAGGTTTTCTGGGCTTCGGTGGCTTGCTTGCTCTCTTGTCGGCGGTTCTGTTGTCCGCGGCGGGTGAAGCTTCTGCACCTCCGAGCCGGGCCCGGGTGGTCACCGCTAAAGGGATGACAGCCTTGCGGTTCCTGGGGTTTCTGGAGGTACGACCGCTTGCTTCGCTGTTCGATGAATTGAAATCTGTGGAGCTTTGTTGCTCAGTGGTATTAGTATATCCTCAGCGAAAAAAAGGTTTTTTGTTATCACGGTCCTTGAATGGACTCGTCCATTGGTAGACTGTTTGTAGATCATAGTCCTTATCAACTTTAAAACCTTAGAGACATCCTGGTTAAATCTGATGCGTCCGCCAGTAATACCAATAGACAACGCACCCGGGTGGGGTGCATAAGATGTTTGTGTACCACCTGTGCATTTATGATCCCTGGTGCCTCATTCAATCATCCCCAGACTGGCAAGTCCATCCCTATTAGACACTTGTTAACGTGTAACACCCCCTTTACAGTGTATCAAATTATTTGTCCCTGTGGGCTGTCATACATAGGGAAAACGGAGCGTCCCTTTAAGGAACGTATGGCAGCCCACAGGTCATCTATTAGAAATGCACTTCTTGGAATTTAACCATAATTTATCATCCTTGAAGTATAGGATGATTGATCACATTCCCCTGTCCCCCAGAGGGGGTAACAGGGGGTTGTTGCTTTTGAAATGTGAAGCCCGCTGGATAGCAAACTAGGTACAACTTCCCCTCGGGGTCTAAATGAGTACTCAGGTATTGGGGTCCTGTTATGAGTATTTTAAATTCAGATGTGTTCTGGCACACCGATATAATCTGCTTCTAAATTCTGCACTAGCGATATGGTCAGCATATGTACTTCGCACTGGTAATGTCTAGGTACTATGTACACTGTTAGTCTATTTGATAATTGTCTTTTTTATACATTATATATATATATATATATATATATATATATATATATATATATATATATATATATATATATATATATAGAGAGAAGCCAGGGGCGCGGCACTCCAACCTTTTCTTTATCAGCGATAAATAACACGCAGGACTGCAGTGTATATATTAACGTTACCTACCTTACCGGATGATTGTCATCTGGTAACCATTGATGTGGTTAACCTTTATACCACCATTCCACACGATATGGGACTGTGTTCGGTTAAAAGGTTTTTGGAGACCAAAAGTGCATTTAATACCGATAAAATTCAATTTATCCTATGTTTACTGGACTTAATTCTTACTAACAACTTTTTTGTTTACAATAATGAATTTTATTTACAGGTTCGTGGCTGTGCCATGGGATCTTCGGTGGCACCAGCCTATGCTAATATATACATGTTTTCTGTTGAATTTGATTTGTTTTTCTCTAATCCTTTACTTTCACCCCACATTTATTTTTTTAAAAGATATATAGATGACCTCCTGGTCATCTGGTGTGGTAATAGTGAGATTTTGTCTGAAGCGATCCAGACATACAACACCCGTGAGAATCCCACTAAATTCACCTTTGAAATAAGCAAACATCAAGTGCACTTTTTTGATGTGAATATTCAACTAGTTGATAACAGCCTTAATACATCTGTGTATACTAAAATCACAGATAGGAATACACTCCTTAAACCCCAAAGTTGCCACCCAAAA
Source organism: Crinia signifera (assembly GCF_055691185.1). NCBI lineage: Eukaryota > Metazoa > Chordata > Amphibia > Anura > Myobatrachidae > Crinia > Crinia signifera. The sequence goes on from NC_139222.1 coordinate 35,038,235, forward strand.
AATCTGATAAATGGGTTACCTTACTCTCAGATGATTCGAATATTCCGTATTAACAATAATATGGATATTTGTATGCAGCAGTTGGAAAATCTTGTAAAGAAATTTATTACTAGAGGTTATTCTCTACAGGTACTGGAGGATTGTAAGAAACGGGTTCTTGCTTTGGACCGTGCTAAACTACTTGAGGAGTCTAAATCAGCAGCGGTTAATAAAAACATTAAAGTAAAAAATACTTCGGATACCCGCATGGCATGGGTTAATAAATATAACGTCAATTCCCCACATATTATATCTTCAGTTAAAAAACATTGGCCCATTATCAAAAGTGATGGCAGCTTACCATTTTCTAATAAAAACATTATGCCATGCTACTCGAGAGGTCGCAACCTTCGTGACATGTTAGTAAAAACTGAAATTCAGATGCCCAAAACAAAACCCTTACCCACATTTCTTGGAATACCCAAACTGGGTTGCATCAAATGTTCCTGTGTCACTTGTCAGTTCTTACTCCCAGGTGATTCGTTTTCCCATCCACATACGGGGGAAAAATTCAACATACGACATCGTCTCACATGTGATTCGATGTATGTTGTTTATCAAATAATCTGCCCCTGCAGTCTAAATTATATCGGTAAAACCGATAGAAAATTTAAAGAACGTATGGGTAATCACCGTAGTGCCATTAAACAAGCTCTTGCTTGTGGTCACAGCGAACAGCCGGTGGCACGCCATTTCGCTGAGAACCGTCACCCGCTTAATAGCCTTCGCTACAGAATGATCGATTGTGTGCCCCCCTCTATTAGAGGTGGGGATCGATCAAAAAAATTACTCAGACTTGAAGCACGCTGGATTTATAAACTTAATGTTATAGCACCTTATGGTTTAAATGAGAATCTTTCGTTCTCTGCGCTTAAATAAATCCAGCCACTCTGCGTGGGTTCATAACTGTCCCCACATGTCTTTTATACTGCGGCTATATTTATCTATAGTGATACTGTTGCTTTATATTCTTACTGTGTATTGTTATTGTCATTATTTTGCTGTTTGTTTTGGAGCTATATCTCTCAGTACATGAGTTCCGCTTTGTTGTTATGGTGATTGTTTATGTGTCGTTGTCAGGCTGCGCCGTAGGGTTGCGGGCGCCGCAAGATGACGTCACTCCTTTCCGGCGCGTGGACGGGTGGGTGGTCCCGCTCCTGCACGCTGACTACGGTGATGGTGTATACTATAAAGGTATGTCTCTTTTTATGTCTGTATTATTCTGAAGACAAATTTAAATATTTGAAACGTTAATATATACACTGCAGTCCTGCGTGTTATTTATCGCTGATAAAGAAAAGGTTGGAGTGCCGCGCCCCTGGCTTCTATGTACCCCCTTTGTGAGGGCACCCGCCGCAGCTGATTCCTGTCATTGGGAGTGCCTATCCCTCCACTTGTGTGTGTGTGTGTGTGTGTGTGTGTGTGTGTGTGTGTGTGTGTGTGTGTGTGTGTATGTATATATATATATATATATATATATATATATATATATATATATATATATTTTTTTTTTTTTTATATTTATTGACACATTGGGTCTGATATGACCCTCCTAATTTGTTATATATTGGCGGTACACTCTATACCCTTGTTTCTGTTTTTTAAATAATTGTATGCTGTTTTCTATGTATGTTGGATAAGGGGGCCTGCACTGGGAGCAGACTATGATTGGTCTGTGTCCGATGGGCTGGTCACACCTACACGTTGTTGCGTGAGTGGGTGGTTCATCAGACCAACCCTCTGACGCATGTGACACCTGCACGCTATAAATGTTGTTTGCATCACTTGTATTTTTGAGCCTGAAGATAATACACCCGTATTGAAACGTTGCCAATAAAAGAGCTTTTGTTCACTGCTATATCGATTGGAGTGCCGCTTCATTCTACAAGTGTATATATATATATATAGTAGAGATTGGATGATCGGCACTCCAGATAAATGGTGTAATGCCGCGGTGCCTTCCAAATGGCAATATAACACAGAACACCCACAGTGTCTCCCCGCAGGGTGGTGAGATTAAGAGGCGGCACTCCACGGGCTTGTGACAATAAATTTTTAGTGGTACATCGTGTTCTGTGATATATATATATATATATATATATATATATATATATATATATATATATATGAGAAACCTTGGGGGAGTAAGCACTCATTACAATTTACTGACATAGCGGGTGCAGAACAGCCTGAAGAATTTGTAGAGAAACAGAATATCCAAAGGATAGGAGAGGCAGCACTCCTGATGAAACTTTAAAAGTTTTTTTATTTCATATGTCACCTGACATTTAGTTAGTATATAGTACTGGAGTACAACTGCAACTGATGGAATACGCAGGTACAACAAGACATGGGTTTCAGATCAATGAATGGAACATAATCACCATTATGGCAGTCAACGGAGCCCGTTTCGGCTTATCCAGCCTTCATCCTGGACTGACCCACACTAAATCAGTGCTCCAGACACGTATATATATAGCCGTCAATAATCAGGTTAATTCACACCACACTGTGTAGATTATTAGGTCCAATTGCGCTACTCCGTGTTAATGTGCATACATATCACCGCCTCCCGGATCTCCAAATATGGAGTATCCCGTCTGTGTTCCAATCAGGGGCTGTAGAACAGTGCACACCTCCGTGCGTGTCACGGAGCCCAGCCTGTGTGACGTGGGCGTGCGTCCGATGCGTCATGACGTCATCGCGTATCCACCCGCTCGTCTATATGCCGGGGAACCTCCGTGTCAGGAAGATTACTCCTCCCTTAACTCGGCGTCATGTTGACGTATTGCTTAGACAACTTGTTGTTACGTTGCCCTGGTAACCCGCTGCCACTAATGCACGCTGCAGTAAGCAGAGCCATCAGGGCCGGGTCTCATCAGGTTTAAACGTACCATTGTAAGGCAGCTGTCTGGTACAGGTATTAATCCAAGGCACCTCCTGGTATCTCGTAGCACCGGTCAGTTAACACCATTCAGTGTCACCCACCGTGCCGAGCCTCATCAGGATTCGGGGATAGCGGTCTGTAACCATTAGGGACCACCTGGAAGACCTCAGGCATAAGGAGGTAAAAAGTGTACATTGAGAAAAGGGTAGGGGTAATTTGGATGGCATATGCATCACAATAATCAAAGAGTCGCGCAATCTATGACCACCAATCAATAATAGTTTGTAAAAAGTATACATATATAGCCAAATACCACAAATATATAAAGGAGAAAAAATTTAGAGAAAAAATCAGCAAAAAGTGCTGAAAAACGTAAAAAATATACAGATATATAGGGAAGCATTGCATGAGATATCCATATCTCCCAAGAGAAAAGCACCCATATCAGGGGATATAGATGACAGTCACCATATGTAGTCTAGTTAATTATCATTCAACCACTGGGGGACGTGTTAACTTGAAGACGATGGTTCCAAATCATGGACTGAGGGTGATCTTTTGTAAGAGAGCGGTTGGAGATCTATAGGAAGGATGACAACGGAAATTCTTCATTTAAGCCAAAGGGTGATAAGGTTTTTAGTTTCTTTATCCATTGGCATTCTCTTTGGAGAAGAATTTTATGTCTATCACCCCCCCTCCGCAACGGCGGTATGTGATCTACCGGAATATAGAAAAAGTCTCGTAGAGAGTGTCCTGCTTCATGGTAGTGGCGAGCCACTGGTGGGGTGGCTTGATCAATGCCAATTAATGCCTTTTTAATTGAGGACCTGTGCATGGAGATCCTCTCCTTGACCATTCTGATGGTCTTACCGATGTAGATTTTTTTACACGGGCACAAAATGGCATAAATTACAAACTTAGATTCACAATTCAACCGGTGGAATATTTTATATTTTACACCCGTTTCAGGATGTACAAGGTGTGCTCCCGTGATGACAAAGGGACAATTCGCACAACCTGTGCATACAAATGCACAGGTTGTGCGAATTGTCCCTTTGTCATCACGGGAGCACACCTTGTACATCCTGAAACGGGTGTAAAATATAAAATATTCCACCGGTTGAATTGTGAATCTAAGTTTGTAATTTATGCCATTTTGTGCCCGTGTAAAAAAATCTACATCGGTAAGACCATCAGAATGGTCAAGGAGAGGATCTCCATGCACAGGTCCTCAATTAAAAAGGCATTAATTGGCATTGATCAAGCCACCCCACCAGTGGCTCGCCACTACCATGAAGCAGGACACTCTCTACGAGACTTTTTCTATATTCCGGTAGATCACATACCGCCGTTGCGGAGGGGGGGTGATAGACATAAAATTCTTCTCCAAAGAGAATGCCAATGGATAAAGAAACTAAAAACCTTATCACCCTTTGGCTTAAATGAAGAATTTCCGTTGTCATCCTTCCTATAGATCTCCAACCGCTCTCTTACAAAAGATCACCCTCAGTCCATGATTTGGAACCATCGTCTTCAAGTTAACACGTCCCCCAGTGGTTGAATGATAATTAACTATACTACATATGGTGACTGTCATCTATATCCCCTGATATGGGTGCTTTTCTCTTGGGAGATATGGATATCTCATGCAATGCTTTATCACGGCCGGAGGATCTTGAGGACCCACCTCAGGTTCAGATTCAGGCGAGACTGGGGCGGAACGCCCTTGGAACTTGGCAGGTTGGATATACGACCTCTGCATATATTTTGGGCAGTGGGTTTTGACGAATACTCCAAAGTGAGGGCGCGGAGTCTAACTGCCCAGCGGTCTTCTCCAGGGACCCCCGCAAGGAAGTTTGGTTTTCGCTGCGTCTGGACAGCAGGTCGCGGCCCCTCACTTGGAGCACCCACGGGTGCCCTAGATGGAGCGGACAGGATGAGCCGCTCAGGGTAGGGATCAGGACAGGAGTAGGAGGGTCGTAGGGAGTACCGGGATGTTTGAGGCAAAACTGAGATGTGAATGACGTAAACCGGAGAATGCTGACGGAGGAACTGACGACTTGACCGGATGGCTACTGTAACTGAAAACGGCACACTTGGCTTTAGAATAAATGAGAACTGAAAAGGACCAAACTTGGTTTAAACGTAAACTGACAACTTGTCCAAAAGATGAGGCTTGAAACTGAAGACTGCCGACACGGCTACAGGAGATGTTGACGGAACTGGAATATCAGGATCACAGGAAGGAACGGGTTAACACACAGGAGCAGGAACAGGATCAGAGCTGGGACAGGAGAGCTGGATTCGGCAGGAGAGCAGGATCAGCAGAACCATACACAACCAGGAGCTGCAGAGAGATGCTGACAGCTGACGAGTTGTTCCAGCAATGAGGCTAAGAGCCTCCTGGAATTTATACCTCAGCCCAGCAAGGTCCGGCCCCCTAGTGGAGAGAGGAGGTATCAAATAGAAGCACTGAGTGCCGATCACGTGACCTTCCCAACATGGCTGCGCCCAGTCCCGGGAGCCGGCGTCTGTGCTGCTGCCGGACCCGCCAATAGACTGGGGAGCCTCCGGACTATCCGCCGCCTGCCTCCAGCCAGCCCCGCACCATCACGGCGCCAGGACCGGTGAACGCGGAGGGGTGAGTAGCCGGTGCCAGGTCTGGTGCCGCGCCGGGTTGTGACATGCTTCCCTATATATCTGTATATTTTTTACGTTTTTCAGCACTTTTTGCTGATTTTTTCTCTAAATTTTTTCTCCTTTATATATTTGTGGTATTTGGCTATATATGTATACTTTTTACAAACTATTATTGATTGGTGGTCATAGATTGCGCGGCTCTTTGATTATTGTGATGCATATGCCATCCAAATTACCCCTACCCTTTTCTCAATGTACACTTTTTACCTCCTTATGCCCGAGGTCTTCCAGGTGGTCCCTAATGGTTACAGACCGCTATCCCCGAATCCTGATGAGGCTCGGCACGGTGGGTGACACTGAATGGTGTTAACTGACCGGTGCTACGAGATACCAGGAGGTGCCTTGGATTAATACCTGTACCAGACAGCTGCCTTACAATGGTACGTTTAAACCTGATGAGACCCGGCCCTGATGGCTCTGCTTACTGCAGCTTGCATTAGTGGCAGCGGGTTACCAGGGCAACGTAACAACAAGTTGTCTAAGCAATACGTCAACATGACGCCGAGTTAAGGGAGGAGTAATCTTCCTGACACGGAGGTTCCCCGGCATATAGACGAGCGGGTGGATACGCGATGACGTCATGACGCATCGGACGCACGCCCACGTCACACAGGCTGGGCTCCGTGACACGCACGGAGGTGTGCACTGTTCTACAGCCCCTGATTGGAACACAGACGGGATACTCCATATTTGGAGATCCGGGAGGCGGTGATATGTATGCACATTAACACGGAGTAGCGCAATTGGACCTAATAATCTACACAGTGTGGTGTGAATTAACCTGATTATTGACGGCTATATATACGTGTCTGGAGCACTGATTTAGTGTGGGTCAGTCCAGGATGAAGGCTGGATAAGCCGAAACGGGCTCCGTTGACTGCCATAATGGTGATTATGTTCCATTCATTGATCTGAAACCCATGTCTTGTTGTACCTGCGTATTCCATCAGTTGCAGTTGTACTCCAGTACTATATACTAACTAAATGTCAGGTGACATATGAAATAAAAAACTTTTAAAGTTTCATCAGGAGTGCTGCCTCTCCTATCCTTTGGATATTCTGTATATATATATATATATATATCCTTTTTTTTTGCCTTGCACACAGCACGATGCACCATCTAGCTTTAGGTATGTTGACCATCGGCTGTGTTGCATAGCTGAAGTGCTATGTCTGAACAATATCATTAACAGACCTATGACTGACGGACCAGCGATATATCGGCCAGTGTGTACGCAGGGTACTTGTTTCCTAGCACGGCCACACCGATTTTGATCGGGTTGGTCGTGTCGGAAAAAATTGCGTCAGTCGCATCGCATGCGACCAAATCGCATGCGATGCGACCGACGCGATGGACCCGATTTTCACATTGACAATTTACACTCCTCCGGCAATTTAGAAGTCTAGATTTAGACGTCTAAATCCAGACTCCCTGCAGTCCTGCGCACCGTAGACAACCCGGCATTTTACACTCCTCCGGCAATTTAGAAGTCTAGATTTAGACATCTAAATCCAGACTCCCTGCAAACCGCTAAGATGGGGCATCTAAATTTAGTAGGGTCTAGTCGACGTAACAGCTGTCGACCTTGTTAATTCCACTATCCACGCCAACCCGAAGCGTGGCGAGCGTAGCGAGCCCGCGAGGGGCGGCGGTACGCGTCCTACGACCTTTTCATACCCCCACTATCCACGTCGGCGTGGAGTTGATTTTATAAAGTGTGTCGAGCGCAGCGGATACCTGTGAAGCCCGCGAGGGGACGCGGATACCTGTGAAGGTATCCGTGTCCCCTCGTGGGGCTCGCTGCGCTCGCCACGCTTCGGGCTCGGTGGCTCGCTGCGCTCGCCACACTTTATAAAATCAACTCCACGCCGACGTGGATAGTGGGGGTATGAAAAGGTCGTAGGACGTGTACCGCCGCCCCTCGCGGGCTCGCTGCGCTCGCCACGCTTCGGGTTGGCGTGGATAGTGGAATTATCAAGGTCGACAGCTGTTACGTCGACTAGTGTCATTGTGAACAGGTTTAATAGTGTACCCCTAGACCCTACTAAATTTAGATGCCCCCATCTTAGCGGTTTGCAGGGAGTCTGGATTTAGACGTCTAAATCTAGACTTCTAAATTGCAGGAGGAGACTGCAGGGAGTCTGGATTTAGACGTCTAAATCTAGACTTCTAAATTGCCGGAGGAGTGTAAATTGCCGGGTTGTCTGCGGTGCGCAGGACTGCAGGGAGTCTGGATTTAGACGTCTAAATCTAGACTTCTAAATTGCCGGAGGAGTGTAAATTGCCAGGTTGTCTGCGGTGCGCAGGACTGCAGGGAGTCTGGATTTAGACGTCTAAATCTAGACTTCTAAATTGCCGGAGGAGTGTAAATTGCCAGGTTGTCTGCGGTGCGCAGGACTGCAGGGAGTCTGGATTTAGACGTCTAAATCTAGACTTCTAAATTGCCGGAGGAGTGTAAATTGCCAGGTCGTCTGCGGTGCGCAGGACTGCAGGGAGTCTGGATTTAGACGTCTAAATCTAGACTTCTAAATTGCCGGGTTGTCAGCGGTGCGCAGGACTGCAGGGAGTCTGAATTTAGACGTCTAAATCTAGACTTCGAAATTGCCTTATTTTAACACTGAAGCCTATGGCAAAATCGGATCCATCGCGTCGGTCGCGTCACGTGCCATGTTAATGCACACGACCGACGCGATGGACCCGATTTTGCCTTTGCCGGCAAAATGGACCTGATTTCAAAGGAAATCGGGTCCATCGCGTCCATCGTGTACCTTAACTTAAAGATACACGATGGACAAGATTGTGGCCGTGCTAGGAAACAAGTACCGTACGCAGCATTAGACATGTTCAGTTTAAGAGAGTGCTAAGTATCCATGATCATTTGCTTCTCAATGTAAACAATTCTGTCTGTCATTCATCTGTTTCCAGTAGATGGGCGCACAAGCAGGAATACCTCAGAGGGAGATCTCATTGTGTCTCCAGGTTTTATAATAGAAGATAAGATCATCAGACAAGATTCTCCAGAAGAAAAAAACAATATCCCCAATACACACCCAACATTTCACAGTGCAGATATTTCATCTGGCCTCTCTAGTCATGAGGAACCTTCTGATATATCAAACATTACTATACACAGTACAGACCATAAATATGATACAATATCCTCCAGTTCTGAGTTTGGTAAGCGTTCTATACATCAGTTAGATTATGTTTTACATCAGAGACATCACACAGGGGAGAAACCATTTTCATGCTCTGAATGTGGGAAATGTTTTCTACATAAATCATCTCTTGTTACACATGAGAGAATTCACACAGGTGAGAAACCATATTCATGCTCTGAGTGTGGGAAAGGTTTTCAACAGAAATCATGTCTTGCTAGACATGAGAGAAGTCACACAGGTGAGAAACCATTTTCATGCTCTGAATGTGGGAAATGGTTTACAGAAAAATCATCTCTTGTTACACATGAGAGAATTCACACAGGTGAGAAACCATTTTCATGTTCTGAATGTGGGAAAGGTTTTGGACATAAATTTAGTTTTTTGCAACATCAAAGGAAACACACAAATGAGACATTTTCATGTTCTGAGTGTGGTAAATGTTTTACACACAAATCATATCTTGTTAAACATGAGAGAAGACACACAGATGAGAAACCGTTTTCATGTTCTGAATGTGGGAAATGTTTTGCAATTAAATCAGCTCTTGTTACACATGAGAGAAATCACACAGATGAGAAACCATTTTCATGCTCTGTATGTGGGAAATGTTTTGCAATTAAATCATCTTTCATTACACATGAGAAAAATCACACAGGTGAGAAACCATTCTCATGCTCTGAATGTGGGAAATGTTTTCAACAGAAATCATATCTTGTTACGCATGAGAGAAATCACACAGGTGAGAAACCATTTTCATGCTCTGAATGTGGGAAATGTTTTGCAATTAAATCGGCTCTTGTTACACATAAGCGGATTCATACTGGTGAGAAACCATTTTCATGCTCTGAATGTGGGAAATGTTTTACACACAAATCATCTCTTGTTACACATGAGAGAATTCACTCAGGTGAGAAACATGCTCTGAATGTGGGAAATGTTTTGCATTTAAATCAACTCTAGTTATACATGAGAGAGCACACACAGCTGAGAAACCATTTTCATGCTCTGAATGTGGGAAATGTTTTACACACAAATCATATCTTGTTATACATGAGAGAATTCACACAGGCGAGAAACCATTTTCATGCTCTGAATGTGGGAAATGTTTTTCATATAAATCAGGTGCTTGTAGACACCAGAAAACTCACACACAAAAAAAGTAATTTCTATTTCGTCCATCCTGGTGACACAGCTTAAACATGGGATGTAGTCGGGTCCAGAGGAGCCAAGGCACCTATACTATTCTTTTAAGATGCAGGCTCCTCCCCTGCTGCATCCCAGAAGACCTCAGTTTCGTTTAAGGTGCCCACAGGAGTGGGTACATAGGCTATGGGGCTACGTAATGCAGCCAGATTAGAGTTAGTTAGAAAATTTTTATTTTAGTAATTTTTCTTAGCAAGCAGCAGGCTCGGTGTGAGGTTTCCTCAGGAAACCTCTTTACACTGTTTTTTAGCACTACAGGGGCTGATAGAAACGCTTCCCTAGTAGGGAAAAGGAGAAAGTACTCTCTTTTGCTGGGGGCACTGTTCTTGAAAAAAGTTTTAAAACTTAGCTTTTAATTTATTAAACAATTTTATAAGACTAAAATGGACACACGTAGATACTAACATAACATACAAAAAACATTAAACATATAATAGGAGTGTGTAGCACTATGCCTCACAATCTATCCAGTAAGCATTTTGTGTAAATAAGTTGTATAGTGTGTACAAGAATTCAATGTGCACACTGAATGCTTCTGTAACAGAGAAATGGCACAAATAATTTGACGGATATTTACAAATATCCTATTAGCAGAACGCTGCGAAATATTGAGGTTGTCACAATAAGAAAATCTGCTGACACTATCTGGTATCTCACTCTATAGAAAATAGACGCCGTTTATTACTGTTCAAAATGGTATTTAACCAGTGATTGTAAATGCTGTCTAATAAATTCTCTGCTTTAGAAACACTGTGTATCAATCTCCAAGTTCTATATTACCTGGTGATACAGAAATCAAGAAATGAACATTGTATTTCTATGTTGCAAATAAAGACCGTCTGGCAGATAACTGCTCAGTTTGAAATGCACCATTTATGCTAATGTTACAGTTCTATTGCTGCTGTGATGTATTGCCATGGTTACAGAGACCTGAGCGATCAGTGTACAATAAGACTTCATGTCTCCTAGTCTGACTGTATATGGAACAGCAGCTGGTATATGTATTACTGAGTCATTATATAACCTTATTGTTGTAACTGCTTTTTGTTTTGTATAACAGCCTCTCTGCATTATATGTATTAAATACACTGTGACCCTGTACTGTAATGTGTGTGGTGTATACTGATATTTGGGCCATCACTAGGAATCTGCGTCTCTTGTAACACCCCCGGCACCAATGTAGGAGATGCATGTGCTGGGGTTGCCGAGCCGGCCACATTCCGTGGTACTCACAGCCCACGAGCCCAGCACCACGCAGCTTTTATGGATCACATTTGGCATCCGGTACTTAGACACAACTCCCGGCCACCTCCACAAGAGCCCCATAGTGTGGGATCTGTTACTCTGTCACTGGGGTCAGAGCTGGGAGATAATGTGTTCCCACAGTGCAGATGCAGGTGTAGCAGCATCCAGTCATAATTATTATTGTGTCTGTCATTGGTTCTCATACTCAGTCCTCAGCACCCCCCAAACCGTTTGCATTTCCAGGCCACACAGCAGGTGCCCTCCTTACTCACTGACACGTTCCCAGGTCACCCAACAGGTGCACTCATTACTCACTGATGCTTTCCCAGGTCACCCGGCAGGTGTACTCATTACTAATACCCCTTTCACACTTGCTAGCCGGGTTCTATGTTCCGGGTGCGACCCTTTTTGCAAGTGCTTTCACACTGACCACCCGACCCGGAATGAAGTTGGGCGCTTGGCCGGGGCGGTGCTTGAAGATGCTTGGAGATGCTTAGCCTCATCTGGAGGCTTGGCCGGGGCGGTGTTTGGAGATGTCAGCACCTTCCAGCGGCGCATTTTCACTGCAGTGAACGGGATCTGGGTCACGCTGACTCGGAATACCCGTTCACACTGACCGCATCCCGTGTCAATTCTGGAGTCTACCCAGGTCGGGACCTGGGTAGAAATCCCGGAATGCTGAACACGGGATGCGGTGACCAGACCCTTTCACACGGACCTAAATCCTGGGTTGATGCGTGTTCATGTCCAAGAACCCAGGATATTTTTGCAAGTGTGAAAGGATATCACTGACATGTTCCCTGGTCACCCAACAGGTGCACTCATTACTCATCAACATTTTCCCAGGTTACCCGGTATGTGTACTCCTTACTGACTGATACAGTTACCATCACCTGGCAGGTGTACTCATTACTGACTGACACGTAAAAGATCCACAGGTGGTTGTTAAGCTGCATACAATCTCTAATCAATGTTGGAGGAATTGTGTGGAATAGAAGATATTTTCTGGTCATGTCCTAAAATCCTCCAGCTCTGGACAGATTGTAGTTTTGCATCCATATACCTATGTCGCCCTCATTGGCCTTATTACATATTTATCCTAGCACTTTGTCTATCGCAGGTTGTTATATACTAGGCCACATCCTTATTGCTTCCAGAGCAGTAATTGCACAGGAATGGACAAAGCCTTCTCCCCTGCCCTTACTAAAATTGTTCGAAAGACCCACCATGCCTTCTTGATGGAAACTTTGGGTTTGTTCCTATTCCCTTAAAGCCAACTCCCCATTAGCTAAATAGTTGAGCTGGCATGAATACACATTGTCAAGGAAAGGAGCTGATCCTCTTCTGGATAGTGATTGAATGATGATATAGATTCATAATGTTTTCTAGATTTCTAAAGGTGCCCATACACTGAGCCGATTCCGACAAATCCGGCCGTGAACTGAACTTGGCTCAGTTTGATGTCCCCTCAGGTCCGATGCTCGGGCCCGTGCGCATTGGATTTAATCAAATGGTCAGACCTGCTGCCTGTCCGACCAAGGACCTCCCTCCCCGTGCTGTGGGAGGCGAGCAGTGGGGTCCAGCCAACTAGCGGCGGAGCAGCGGAGGCTGGGATCTTGTAATTTTATTTAGTCCTTTTTAAATGACTGGCCAGACGTTTATTGGCTGAGCTCTGAAAATATTCTGCAGCCTTATCCCACCACCCGGCAAAATGCGGCTGCACTACAAGATCCCAGCCACTGCTCCAACGGACCCCGTTGCCTGCCACTACCAGCTGCCCGCCACCACCACTAGCTGGCCGGACACCGCTGCCTGCCCCCCTCCTGCTGCAGCCGCTACTACTGCCTGCCCCCCTCCTGCTGCAGCCGCTCCCCAGGAGAAATACATGCAATAAATCGCATGTGAGCATGGCGAGGGGCTCTCAAGGGCAAATTGATCCAATTTGTTCTTTACTCCATAGGAGACACAGGGCTGACGCTGGGTAGTAGGATTGGAGGATGGTCCTGGTACCAATCAGGCTAAGCTTTGCTTCCAGGCAGCCCAGGCTCCTCCTCCCCTCTACACCGCCCAAGAAAGCCAGCTCTCAGTTTATTTTGGTGCTGGCAGGAGCCAGGTGCACCTTTCTAAAGGGGGGCTGCATTACGTGACCTTATTTAGTATTCTGATTTGTTTTAATTCTCTTTTTCACTGAGTATACAGCAGGGCATCCCGGGGGATGCCTGTGCTGTTACTCCTTCATCCAAGTAGTCATTCGCAACTGTGTGTGTGATTTCGGCCGGTCCAATGTGGCGACAGCCAGGTTGCACTGACAAGCGGGCATTTGGATACACCAATTCTCCACTGGACCAACAGGGATAAGAGCCCCGGGTGCGCAGTGTCAGTAGCATGGACGCCCAGTAGCTAACTGATCCCCATCAACATTTCTGACTTAGGGCCTTATTCTGGTTGGTGCGGCCGGGCCGTACGCGTACGTTCCGGTGGTTTTCATGATCTGCGCATGCGTACATTCGCTAATGCACAGGCGCGAACACTCCACAACGCTTACGGACGGGTCTCTCCGTGCGAAAAAACCTGTACGCGAGAGTACGGGCATTGGGGGCGGCATAGGGGCGTGTTGAGGGGAGCGGCCGAAATAATGAGGGAAAATGGGCGTAAATATGGGCGTACACGGGGGTGTGCACCAAAAATGAGCGGTGCTACTACCGCACGATCGCCTAAAGCACCGTTCATTTCGGACACAAAACAGGCGGCCGCCAACCGCCAGCTCAGACCACCCCTACAGATACCGCATGCCTGCGTGCGCCTGGGTTTGCTAATTAACGCTGATTACTACTCAAACACATACACCTGAATGTAATAAGCAATGCTGCAGTCTATTAAGTCCAAACCATGATTTCACTACCTGCAAGCCACACACAGCACTCAAACACATTGGAAGCTTATCTTTCTATACTTCTCTACATTTAAAGGTTTGTTTAATTTAAGGTAAGAATCTTTTTAAGACCTGCTTATATATGCTAAGGTAGGTATTTGTTAAACAGTTAGACACATTCACTACGTGCTTTCATAGACTTTACACAGTAGCACACTCAATCTACACAAGTCGACATGTGTCAACGTGTTCACTCTAATACAAACATAGCTTTTGTATTTATGATACAATAACATAAACCACATCTAACACCTACAAAGTATGTTTCAGCAATGTTTTAAGCCCATGCCCACTATTTTGCACACAATCTTTGTATACCCAAAATACAGAACTGTACCACTATCTGATCTGCTATGAATTGGATCTTACTACACTCTGGATGTAAGATGCCACCAATCACATTATTGCACTCACATCTCTCTAACAAAGGATTCCTACATCTGCTTATGACACTGTAAAATCATATATATTTAAAAAGTTATACATGTTTGTTCACAAGCAATTTTATCATGTTTGGCCGATTCACACATCTTTTTTTAGGGAGGACACATATGCATTCCTACACAAATGTACCTTTTGACCCTTGTTTGTCTGCCTCACCCACTCCATGAGGAAAGCATTGTTCTGGACCTGCTTTTACCTACTACTGTAGGAGCTACCTCACCTGCACACAAACTGCTTTCTCACCTATTAACAAACAAACTAATTAGCAGGGAAAAGTTGGATAGGAACATGGGAATGGCCATGGAGAGGGTTACACATGGGAAACTTCTACCACACTTCAACAAATGTTCAAAAATACCCTGGTCAGTAAGTACACATAAATCTAGTATTTGTTTCACACAAGAAATTACACATACAACAATTTTGTTTTAATTGGTAAAATAAATTTATTTGCTGTTCAGCATCACAGCTTATTTGACACTTTAATGTCATAAATCAAATAAACAAATAAAATAGACACAAAAATAAAAAAAAACAGCCAGAACAAGAGGTTGCATATCTCCAAACATGTGTTACCCTGCAAATGCAATGGTGAAAGAAATGGGGACACCAGAATACGTACTGCAACAACCAGGGTGAATACTAAGCAAGATACACACCACCAAAAATTTATCCTGCATTTGTAGAGGTCAAAATAAGAACTTTAATGCCCATGGCACGAAAATGGATCGATGGCCAACTCAGGAAGTGGATGTCCAGTGCAATTTAAACATTTGGGGTCCAACCACAGAGGAAGTGAACCAGGTCTCATTATTTGGGCCCTTTTTTCCCCCTTTTAGATGGGGCCTTGGGGACAGGAGCCTTTGGCTCAGATGGCTTCCCCTAGTGGACACAGAAGGGTCAGCAGAGGTGGAAGGTTGGGGAGCAGCTTGGGGTGGGCCAGCAGATGGGGGATTGTCCCTTAGGGACCTGGCGGTGGTCAGCAGCTCCGCAAGAATTTCATTCTGGCGGCTGAGGTGTTGGCCAATGCTTTGCATGCCAGCCGCCAGAGTGTCATTCATGCGGTTGAAGGCCTCACACTGCTGCCTGTTTGTGGCCTTCCAATCCGCCAGAAATTCCCCAACCTGCTGCTGACGGATCGCAGCATCCACCCCTTGCTGCTCGATCCTCTCCAGCATCACCATCACGCTCTCATCCCATGTCTCCTGTGGCTGGGGGTGTCGTCTTGGTGGAGGCTGGACCACTTGCTCCACCTGTGGCTCTGCAGAGGAAGATGCTGCCGGTTCATCCTGGGTTTCTGCTTCTTCTAGGATAATAATTGAAAACAATGTCACCATCACATACGCTCAAAAAAATATCTTTCAAAATACAATGCATTACTGTGACTTACCATCAAAAGCAGCAGCAAAGACCTCCGCCGGGAGCTCACTATCCATATTGGATATCCCCCTGACCTCGGCCACATCAATGACGTCCAAGGCGTCCTGCTCCAGGGGGGTATACTCCAAATTATCTGGCATAGGACCTCTCCCGGTGGACATGCTGTGGTTGTACCGGTCAGTCATCTTCCTCTTCAGTGTCGTTTTGAAGTCTGTCCACCTACAAGTTTAAAAATACAAATATCACCATGAGATATGTGCACCACTGTGCTACGTGACATTTCCTAGTGTGGGTGATCTTATGTTTTTTAGCCATATGTGTCCCACACACACATTAATGTCTCCATTAGGAGGCATTTCAGTGTCTCATCTCATTCATTAGGCCACTAAATGCACATACATAGATCACTATGCAGAAATGACATCATCCATGGCCAAATTATGCACCTCCACCTGTTGTGAAACTACACATTCCACCATAGCTTGACAGTGTGGTTATTATGGAGTAATTGAACTATGGGATGGCATACTGGGATGTGTAGTTTCTCACCAGCTACATGTGCACAGTTTGCTCATTCTTGTTTCAGTAGCATCATATGGAACATGTTACAACAACTCTTTCAAAAACACACTTTCTCTTGTCCCATCACATACTTCACATGAGCAGAACTGTGCCCATAACCTCACATCACACCAATGGTGCATGTTTCATATATCAATGTGGGTTATTAGACATGGTTGTGTTCACATGTGACATTGAAGTGTAGCACTATCTACAAACACACCTTTCTATTATTCTCAAAACATACATGTAACATATGTACACACATATGACATTATCAGGGGGACAAACACACTTGCCTTTTCTTCACCGCTAGCCAATCTCTGACCACTGGTGACACCTGGTTCACTTCCTCTGTGATCTTGTCCCAAAGGTTTCTCCTTGCACTGGCACCCGGCTTCCTGGTTGGCAATTCGATCCATTCGCGTGCTCTGGGCACTAAAATTCTTAATTCTGCCTCTACAAATGCAGGGTTTCTCTTTTTGGTGGTGGTATCCTGCTCAGTCCTCACCCTAGATGTTGCAGCTCATTTTCTGGTGGCCCCAGTTCTCTCACCATGCACCTGCTGGGTCACACCTGTTTGGAGAGATGCAACCTCTTGTTCTGGCTGGTTGCTTGGCCCTTGTGGAGCTGGTGGAGGTTGAACAGGGCCTGTTAGTGAGGGGCCCGCTTGGTCTTGCAGGCTACTTCTCTCTTGAGCCCTCCTTCTCCGCTCCTGTTCCCTCTTCTGCAAAGCTTCAAGCAGGGATTCTGCTGTAGCTCTCTGTAGAGCGTCCTCAGCTGCGGAATCGTCTGAGTTAGACATGTTTGCAGCAATTCTGGCCTGCATCTGACTGAATATTTTTATGTTAATCTCCCGCCATGAACAAGGGGGCGTATATTTTTCCCCGCAATGTAGTTGCTAATGTACGCCGATATTTCCCGCCGATAATTGCCGCTTAAATTACGCAGGTCTCAACGCACCTGATCAATCACCTGTATATGCACATACACAGGTTGTGGAGCATTGTGTGCTACATCGTGAAATGTGTGCACCTGTCATTCCAATGATGAGTGTTGTCAGCTGGTATCGGTTGGAGTTCGTGTATGCTTTGTGAGTCACATTTCAAAACATCACGTTATAATGCTTTCCTTACATATGTAATGAGTATGAAATTGTCATACACCAACATGTTGCATTGTGCCCCTTTTAGCAGCGTATTTATTAGTAGACGGTTGCGTGTATTCTTTTACGCACACTGTATATACAGTTCCTCTCTATACATTGAATGCATGCTGTTGGTTATGGTGTGTGTATATCGGAACGGTCCGCGTAAGTTTCTATTCGCATCCAGTTTGTTAATGTAAGAAGGATTAATAAAGTTAATACTAAACAAACAATTTTTTACACCAATCAGCAAGCACCAAAAGTGATATATGTACCTGCAATTAATAACTGCGCCATTGCCACTATGACTTCAACCAGGGCTAGGGCGTTTTCTACCCAGGAGCTGTTGGCCTTGGTTGAGGTCATGGACCGGCGCCTGGGGCCCAGGGGCCCATATGTGTCCAACATGGACAAGCGGCGGGCATATAATGCTGCCCGCCGGCTAATCTACGCCCGGACCGGCGTCCACAGAAGCCTGGCCCAAGTTGAGCGGCGCTGGTCTGACCTGCACCGGCGGCAGCCAGTGTTGCTTTCTACACTTCGCCGCCATATTGCCCGATGTAAGTTTTTATTTACTAGTATGTCTGCGTTTTTTTGCAATGTTTTCTGTACTTTTTATAAATATGTTCCTGAGTATGTGGGTGTATATGGGGTGTATAGGGGGTGTATATGGGTGTATATGGGGTGTATAGGGGGGGTTTAAGTAGTTGCTCAGTTTTTGGGTGTAGCATATCAATTAGTTTGCATGATAAATGTCTGAAATATAACAGCAATGATAATTTGGAAGGTTATGAGCATGACTAATGTGAATTTTTCTTTCCCCCTTTTTTATGAAACCCAATCTTCGATTTCTATGCCATCAACATGAACATTTCAGCACGGGCAAGAGCACGCATAGAAGCACGGGAGCAGGCAGCCCAGGAGCAGCCAGACGAGGAGGAGGAAGAGGAGGAGGAGGAGGAGACAATGGGTCCAGCTGGGGCCCACCAAATTTCGCCATCCCCTTCCACCAGCCACAGTCCCCCAAAACCAAACTACCAATTGGGATACAGCATACATTCATCCAATAAGGAGTAATTTTTTTATTTGTATGTAATATGTACAGTATGTGTGTGTCAACAGAATAGTATTTTGGACCATGTTTACAGCATACCCATCTTCAATGTAGTGGAAAAATGTATGTGGCCTTCACACTTAACTCACAAATTCATATTATGTTACAATGCAATAAACATTTATGTATATGATATATTAATTATAATGTGTTTTTCCCCTTCACTACAGACACTGAACAGCACCAGGAGGAGGTGGACAACATTTTGCGGGAGATATTCCTCACGTTATTTTATTTGAATATTCTTTTTTTACGTTTGGAGGCCCTCATTTAATTTATTTTTATTCCACCCCCCCCCCCCCCTTATTATGTTTGTACTAAATAAAAGTTTTTGTTGAGTTAGAAGTTGGCTGTGTTTTTAATCATAAATATGTTATAGGGTTTGTAAGGGTAGGTACATACAGATGTGTAATGTAAGTTATATTTGTAATTTGAGGTGAGGGGTAACGATTGCTGTGTGAATGTGTTTGTTTTTTAGTTAAATAACACATAGTGAAAATGCATGAATGTTCGATTAAAACATCACACATAACATCAGGGTAGGTATACATGGTAAAAAAATCAGATCAAACTAATTATGGACATAATTTAGTACATACACACAAACACCAACATAAATTTATTTAACCCATTCCTGACAGAGCCAGTTTTTGCGTTCCTGACAGAGCCCTTTTTTTCAAATCTGACATGTATCACTTAAGTGGGGATAACTTTTTTTGGCTTTTACTTATCCCAGTGATTTTGAGATTGTTTTTTCGTGACACATTGTACTTCAAATTAGTGGTAAATTTGGGTCGATACAGTCTGTGTTTTTTTGTGAAAAATACCAAAATTTCGTGAAAAAATGGAAAATTTTGCAATTTGCAAAATGTTAAATTTTCTGCTTGTGAGACAAATAATCATACCACTCAAAATAGTTAATAACTAACATAGACCATATGTCTACTTTATGTTTCCATCATTATTTCAACTTCCTTTTAATTTTTTTGGACACTAGGAGGCTTACAATATGAATAGCAAATTCTCAAATTTTCAAGAAAATTTCAAACACTGATTTTTTTAGGGACCAGTTCAGTTCTGATGTGACTTTGAGGGACTTGTATGTGAGACACCCCCATAAATGATACCATTTCAAAAACTGCACCCCTCACAGTATTCAAAACAGCATTTTGGAAGTTTGTTAACCCTTTAGGTGTTTCACAGGAATTAAAACAAAGTGTAGGTAAAATTTCAAAATTTCATTTTTTTTGCAGATTTGCAATTTTAATACATTTTTCTAAGGAACACAGTACATTTTACTAGAGAAATGTGACTAAAAATTGATTCCCCCAATTCTTTTGTTTTCATAAATATCCTATATGTGGCCCTAGTGTGCACGTTGACCAAACCACAGGCTTCATAATAGAAGGAGTACCTACTTGATTTTGGAGCCTCCTTTTTATGAGATTATTTTTTAGGCACCATGTAGGTTTCTAGGCACCATAAAATGCTAAAATTTAGGAACCCCCCCACAAGTGACCCCATTTTGCAAACTACACCCCTCAGGGAATTCATCTAGGGGTATAGTGTACATTTCAAACCCCCAGGGGTTTCACCAATTGTGGTACAACTGGGCAGTGAAAATGAAAAATTAAATTTTTTACACAAAAATGCAGTTCTGGCTCAAAATTTTTCATTTTCAGAAGGTATGAAGGAGAAAAAGCACCCCAAAATCTGTGCCCCAATTTCTCCCGAGTACGGCAATGCCTCACATGTGACCAAAAAATACCATTTGGGTGCATGGCAGGACTCAGAAGGGAAGGAGTGATTTTTGGTGGTGGAATGTTGGTGGGTGCTATGTCGCATTAGCAAGACCCCCAAAGCACCAATACAGTGGAACCCCCCACAAGTGACCCCATTTTGCAAACTACACCCCTCAAGGAATTCATCTAGGGGTATAGTGTACATTTCAAACCCCCAGGGGTTTCACCAATTTTGATACAACTGGGCAGTGAAACTGAAAAATTACATTTTTTTACACAAAAATGCAGTTCTGGCTCAAAATTTTTCATTTTCAGAAGGTATGAAGGAGAAAAAGCACCCCAAAATCTGTGCCCCAATTTCTCCCGAGTACGGCAATGCCTCACATGTGACCAAAAAATACCATTTGGGTGCATGGCAGGACTCAGAAGGGAAGGAGTGATTTTTGGATTTTGCAGCTCAGATTCTGGTGGAATTTTGGTGGGTGCTATGTCGCATTAGCAAGACCCCCCAAGCACCAATACAGTGGAACCCCCCAAGTGACCCCATTTTGCAAACTACACCCCTCAGGGAATTCATCTAGGGGTATAGTGTACATTTCAAACCCCCAGGGGTTTCACCAATTTTGATACAACTGGGCTGTGCAAATGCAAAATTACATTTTTTACACAAAAATGCAGTTCTGGCTCAAAATTTTTCATTTTCACAAGGAATGAAGGAGACAAAGCACCCCAAAATCTGTGCCCCAATTTCTCCCGAGTACGGCAATGCCTCACATGTGACCAAAAAATACCAGTTGGGTGCATGGCAGGACTCAGAAGGGAAGGAGTGATTTTTGGTGGTGGAAGGTTGGTGGGTGCTATGTCGCATTAGCAAGACCCCCAAAGCACCAATACAGTGGAACCCCCCCACAAGTGACCCCATTTTGCAAACTACACCCCTCAGGGAATTCATCTAGGGGTATAGTGTACATTTCAAACCCCCAGGGGTTTCACCAATTTTGATACAACTGGGCAGTGAAAATGAAAAATTACATTTTTTTACACAAAAATGCAGTTCTGGCTCAAAATTTTTCATTTTCAGAAGGTATGAAGGAGAAAAAGCACCCCAAAATCTGTGCCCCAATTTCTCCCGAGTACGGCAATGCCTCATGTGTGACCAAAAAGTGGCAGGACTCAGAAGGGAAGGAGTGATATTTGGATTTTGCAGCACAAATTCTGGTGGAATGTTGGTGGGTGCTATGTCGCATTAGCAAGACCCCCAAAGCACCAATACAGTGGAACCACCCCACAAGTGACCCCATTTTGCAAACTACACCCCTCAGGGAATTCATCTAGGGGTATAGTGTACATTTCAAACCCCCAGGGGTTTCACCAATTTTGATACAACTGGGCAGTGAAAATGAAAAATTACATTTTTTTACACAAAAATGCAGTTCTGGCTCAAAATTTTTCATTTTCATAAGGTATGAAGGAGAAAAAGCACCCCAAAATCTGTGCCCCAATTTCTCCCGAGTATGGCAATGCCTCATATGTGACCAAAAAATACCAGTTGGGTGCATGGCAGGACTCAGAAGGGAAGGAGTGATTTTTGGATTTTGCAGCTCAGATTCTGGTGGAATGTTGGTGGGTGCTATGTGGCATTAGCAAGACCCCCGAAGCACGGTGAAATGATGAACCTAATAATCCATAGATGTGTGGTATATTTTAAAACACTCCTTTATACATAGGCCGGGTTTGTCGGGGCAAGTTTCACAGTGGAAAATAGTTTCCTTTCTTATTCCCTTTTTATAGCAAACTTTGCACCTTTTTTGTGTCCTGCCCTTTCTTGCAGTGGAGGGGATTTCGTTCGGAAAATGCTGCCCTGGTACAATACGGGGGCCAGTACTAGAAGTACTGGGGCCCTCTGCCTGCTGGTTCCCAAATACTAGGCCCTTTATGACTTCCTCTTGAAAGTGCATAAATGTCCCCCTCTGGCCGGTAGAACGGAATAGCACGTAAGCGTTATATCTGGATGATATACACGGCCAGCTTCTTGTACCAGATTTTTGTTTTCCGCAGGGCACTGTACGGCTTCAGTACCTGATCTGAAAGATCCACTCCGCCCATGTACCTATTGTAATCCAGGATACAATTAGGTTTTGAGGTGTGGGTACTGGTACCTCGTACAGGGACGGAGGTGGTACTGTCTCCGTGAATTGTTGTCAGTATAAGGACATCCCTCTTGTCCTTATATTTGACCAACAACATATTTTCGGTGCATATTCCCCTGCTTTCACCCCTTCTCATTACTTGGGCAATGTGCGTTTTTGGGAGGCCTCTTTGGTTCTTGCGCACAGTACCGCAAGCTGCTGTACCTCTTGAACCAAGGGCCTTAAACAGGGGGATGCTAGTGTAAAAGTTATCCACATAGAGGTGATAACCTTTATCCAGGAAGGGGTGCACTAAATCACAGACAATTTTTCCACTTACACCTACGAGGGAGGGGGGGCATTCTGGCGGTTCAATTCTTGAATCCTTCCCTTCATATACCCTAAACCTGTGAGTGTACCCTGAGGTGCTTTCACACAGCTTATACATTTTTATGCCATACCTTGCCCTCTTACTGGGAAGGTACTGGCGGAATTTAACCCTTCCTTTAAAATGTATAAGGGACTCGTCTATGCAAATGAATTTATCTGGGATGTACATCTCTTCAAATTTGGCACTGAAATGATCAATGACCGGCCTGACTTTGAATAGCCGGTCAAAGGTGGGATCATCTCTGGGTGGGCACTGTGCATTATCGTTGTAATGCAAAAATTTAAGGATCGTCGCAAATCGAGCCCGGGGCATGGCCATACGGTAAAATGGGGTGCTGTACAGAACATCTGTACTCCAATATTGCCTAATTTCTGGCTTTTTTACTATGCCCATATGAAACACCAGACCCCAAAACGTCATCATCTCTACTGCATCTACAGGGGTCCACCTAGCAAATGATGACGTGGGGTTTTGAGCAATAAACTGCTGGGCATATAAATTAGTTTGGTCCACCATTAAATTTATAAAATCATCAGAGAAAAATAATTTGAAAAAGTCAATTTCTCTGAGACCTGTGGAATCAAATTGGATTCCTGGCATGGCCAAAAACTCAGGAACCTGGGGCTCAAAATTGTCTGGTGGTGGGGTCCATACGAGATCAATTATTGGGGGGGGGTCTCAGCTGCTCTACGGGGGCGTCTTTGAGGGGGTCCCTCATCACCAGAGGAGGAAGAGGAGCTTAAGGCGAATCCTTCAAATTCCCCGCTTGCATCACTGGCTGTGTCAGAGTCAGAAGCAAGCATGGCATATGCCTCCTCCGCTGAATACATTCTTCTGGATGACTGGGATGACATTTGGGATGACATTTTTATTTTTGTGTTACTGGTAGTGAAATGTTTCAACACGTGTATAGTGTAGGGGGGGTACAAACTTTATTTCAACCCGGGGGGTATGTAGTGTGTAGTGTGTATGTAGTGCAGAAAAAAAAAAATACTTTATACAAAAAAAAAAATTGAAGGGGTTAAAAAAAAAAAAAAATTGAAGGGGTTAAAAAAAAAAAATTGAAGGGGTTAAAAAAAAAAATTGAAGGGGTTAAAAAAAAAAAAAAAAAAGGTCCTGCGCCAAAAATTGAGCACAGATGTTGGTCAGTAACGTCCGTCACTGAACAGCGCTCAAAGGCAACAGGAATTTGAAAAAAATAGATCAACCCTGTGCCGAAAAAGATGATCAGTGATGTACGTCACTGATCAGCGCACAGTGGCCACAGGACACCCACAAAATCACAGTGTGTGTAAAAAAAAAATTAAAAAAAGACCCCACAGCACACACAAAATAAAAAAAAAAGGTGATCAGTGATGCGACACTGATTACCAGTGAGGGGCAGCAGGTGCACAACCTTTGGTGCAACTGACAGTGCAACTGGCAGGTATATATAAAAAAAAAAAAAACCTCTGCACCCCCAAAAAGTTGCTGATCACCTCAGATATAGTGATCAGCACAAAAGGCGGGGGCAGCAGACACAAAATTTAGCACTCTCTATCACTCTCTGTCACTATCTCTCTCTATCTCTCACTATCTATCACTCTATGACACTGCAGCAGCAGCACTGACAGTTATATATATATGAAAAATAACCCCTGCACCCCCAAAAAGTTGCTGGGGGTGCACAAAAGGGGGGCAGCAGACACAAAATATAGCAGTCTCTATCACTCTCTGTCACTATCTCTCTATCTCTCACTATCTATCACTCTATGACACTGCAGCAGCAGCACTGACAGGTATATATATATAAAAAATACCCTGCGCCCCCAAAAAGTTGCTGATCAGTTAATTTATACTGATCAGCACAAAAGGGGGGGCAGCAGTCAGTTATATAAAAAATATATAGCACAATCTGTCACTATCTCTCTCTATCTCTCTCTATAACTCTATTACACTGCAGCAGCACAAAATATAGCACTCTCTGTCACTAGGCCTCTCTATCTCTCTCTATCTCGCTCTCTCTATCTATAACTCGATGACACTGCAGCAGCACAACACAGCACAACACAGCACAGTATGTCACAAGAAGAAGCAAGATCCAGGCAGTGATCAGGTAAGTATTTAGCAAGGTTCTGGTCAGTAAATGGCGACAGCTGGGCACGGTGACCGCACTGCACGCTATTCCAGACCGGAATGGCGTCTGCAGTGCAGTCACCGTTAGTTTAAACCCCCCTCCATGGCTGTGATTGGTCCGTCGGTCCGACGGACCAATCACGGCCTTTGGGGGCGGGCGGGGTGAGGTGGGGTGACACCAGTGTCACCCTTACACCCCGCGGTGATTGGTGCTGTACTTTACAGCACCAATCACCTCCGATCCCGTGTCACCGGCGAACGTTATTCGCCGGTGACACAGAAAACGTAATTGGCTGTTCACACTGAACAGCCAATCACAGCGATCGCCGACGGGGGGGCGGCATCGCAGCCCCCCCTGGGCATGCAGGGACATGTCTGCTGTCAGACGCAGTGACAGTTAGAAGTCATGACGTATATATACGTCATGTGTCGGGAAGTACTTCCCGGCCATGACGTATATATACGTCAAATGTCGGGAAGGGGTTAAAAGTAAAAGCAATGTGGGGACACATAGATAGTGATTAAAATGCCACATTAGAACATAACTGAGGGTTAAAATGTTGTTTTATTAGGGTCTTTATTAAGGTAGACAATTGAGTTAATAGAAAACAATAATTGAATAACAATTAGAATAATTAATTAATTGTCAGAATTGTAGTTGAAAGGCAAGATTTGCAGGTCCATATATGTGAAGGGTATGCCAGCGTGCACGGACGTACGCTCACTCTCACGAGCGGTGACATAAGCTGAGTTTTCTATTGAAAACAATAGGGACCCGTCCGTACAAGCTGGCGTACGCTCAGATAGCCGCAAGAAGTCGGCGGGAAGACGGACGAGAGACGTCCGTAAACGGTGGCGTACGCTCTGTTGTACGCCAGTTGTCGGAGTGTAAGGGCTGGTCCGTCCGTGTACGTTGGCGTACGCTCAATTGTACGCCACTCCCCTTAGGCGTTGTTTCTGGCCGTACGTATGCGGCTGATTTGTGGGTGGACTTAAACTCAACGGCCGCGTACGGATAGCGTACGTTAATATGGAACGTACGCACGTTTGGCCGCTACGATCAGAATAACCTCCTTAGTACCATGAGACAATCTCCCTTGGGGATCTTAGTACAGGTAGGAGAGCTCTTCCCGTCAGCACCTCCCATGGCCAAATGGTGCGCGTTCCCTCGCAGATGTTTCCTGTCGCTGGCTTCCTTCACCCTCCTTACTGCCTCAAATGCAGAGCGGCCATTGTTGCCCAGGCTGCAGCGCGCTGAGAGTCCCCCAGGTGCCTCTCCTTCATAACAGGACTGGTCACACCAGTTTCCCTCCTACCAGCCTCAGGGCTCGGTTTGTTGAGTGGATTGCCCAGAATGGTGTGGGCAGTGTGTTTGCAGCAATTGTGTTCTTCTGGAGTGTGAACTCCTGTCCCCTGTGTACCTCACCTCCATATCCAGGTGTCAGGGTACACATTGCTGCTCCTACCAGCCCTCTGGGCATTGGTTAGTTGTGCTTTACTAGTATACCACATTGTATGTCCCTGTGTGCTATGTTGGGTAGAGGGTCAGTATCAGTTCACTCTGACAACCCTTTGTCTGTGGGTTTGTTTCCCCCTGTTCCCAGTTAGTTGCTACTACAGTGTGGCTGTTAAACTAATTCCATACACTGTACCATTTGGTGCAAAATAATGGCAATAGCGTACATAGGTCCTGCATTGTGTCTTCCGGGGGTAAGCCCCAGGTAAGAGACAGGGGCTCCATTGTTACTGTCATGTATAGTCTGTGTTGCTGGCTTGTCTCTATAGAATAGAGTGCAGGATGGCTTGTGTGCAAGCTGCTTCACAGCACACAAACAGCCCTCAGCCTCAACCTCCCCTCAGGAGCCGGCTTGGGCAGTGTCTATGACACAGATTTGGCACAGCTGGTAGATAGATTATTGTCTGCACCACCCTCGCATTCTGTGATGCCACCTGTGTTGGCTTTGCCCCACCCCCTTGCTGTGGAACCCTCTTGGTGGGGTTCATTGTCTGCCTCTGTTCAGAGCTTACAACATAATTTACAGGGTGAACCTGTCATAGAGGAGGATCCATCTCTCAGTCACTCTGCACCTGAAACAGTGTCAGAGTCTGATTTAGAAGAAACTGTCTCAGTCTCTAATCCAAAAGAAACTCACTTTAGTATTATTGTGGAGTCTCTGATTAAGATAAATAGGTTTTGTACATTAAAGTGTTTCAGTAACCTTCTTGATATAAAGGGTTCGTATTTTTGGGGATAATAGAGGATAATACCTATTTTCCCAGGTCTTCGCACTTTTTACCTGCTCTTTTTAAAAGATGGGTCTAAGTGGAAGGTTTCTTCCCCAGTGGATGCACGCGTGGCATGTCACTCAGGGCCTTATTCTGGTTCACTCTCAGAGGCAAATATTTAATTTGTGATTCTGTGTGGAGACATGGAAAACATGCACTGTTGGGGATACATGAGGACCAAGGTTGAGAACCAGTGTATTGGAGTACCTGGTTGACTCGTTTATTACGGCAGTCTGCAGAAAAGCTGGCCAGGGACAACAAAGATTTTGTCTTGTCTTGTCCGGATTGTGCACGTTCTCGACCATTAGGAGAATTGTTGCCCCTGTCCGTTCCCTGCAGGCCTTGGTCCCATTTGGCCATGGATTTTATCGTTGGTCTTCCGATCTCGTCCCATTGTCAGGTCATCTGGGTCGTCATCGATAGATTTTCCAAGATGGCACACTTTGTGGCCTTAAGACAGTTACCCTCGGCTAAGGAACTGGCCACTTTGTTTCTTCAGCACATTTTTCGATTGCATGGGTTGCCCAGTGATATTGTGTCTGACCGTGGTCCACAGTTTGTGGCACAGTTCTGGAGATTGTTCTGTGCAGCCTTAAAAGTAAAGACCAGTCTCACTTCTGCGTTTCATCCACAGGCCAATGGGCAAACGGAACGTCTCAATCAGTCTCTCAAACAGTACTTGAGGGTCTTTGTTTCCAAACTGCAAAATGATTGGGTCAGTTTTCTGCCGTTAGCTGAAATTGCGTATAATAACGCACATCATTCGGCCTCTAAGACCTCACCCTTCTTTACGGTATATGGATTCCATCCACGGGCTAACTCTTTGGGACCTGATGCCCCCGGTTCTCCATCAGCTGCCTCTAGACTCAGAGTCATATGGAAAAAGGTCCATGTTGCTCTTAAAGAAGCTTCTCTAAGAGAGAAGGTATTTTCTGACAAATCCAGACATCCTTGCCGTTTCAAAGTTGGTGACTGGGTGTGGCTATCCACCCGTAATATAAAGCTTCACCAACCATCGGCAAAATTGGGGCCTCGGTTCATTGGTCCTTTCCAGATTGTCAGGAGGGTTAATCCGGTAGCGTTCCGTCTTTCCCTACCTAATTCCCTCAGAATTTCAAGTACCTTCCATGCTTCGCTTCTCAAGCCAGTGTTTTTTTCACAAAAATTTCCACGCAGACTGAGGAATGGCTCTGCTCCGGTGATGGTGCAGGGGCAACAGGAGTTCTGTGTGGAGAAAATCCTTGATTCCAGACTCATGAGAGGTTCTTTGCAGTTTCTCGTACACTGGAGGGGGTTCGGTCCCGAGGAGAGGTCTTGGGTTTCGGATAAAGACTTGCATTCGCCCAACCTTAAAAGGGTTTTTCCGACAATTTCCTAATGAACCCGGTGGAAAAGGGTTGTTAAACCTTCCTCAATGGGGGGGTACTGTTGCACGCCGCTGCCCGGGCTGCAATGCACCCGGACGGACGGCTGATGCGGCACTGAGTGACGTGGCTGGGGACATTGCCGGGCTTCCGCCCGGCGGCCGCGCGCGCCTAGCGTCAGTCAGGCGGCGCGAAGTTCAAATAAATAGCCGGCGTCTGCTGAGCACAGACGCCGGTTATAGCTTTCTGCCCCCCTTAGCAGTTAAGCATTTAATTCCGGTCCCCGTGGCATCCAAGTCCTCGGTCTTTTCTTGCCCTGCTACTTGTTGCCTTATTTACTTCTTCTCCCAGCCTTCCTTGGTGTGTCCTTTCCGGAGTCCTGCTTCAGCCAGAGTCCTGCTACTGCCAGAGACCTGCTTCAGCCTGAGCCTGCGTTTGGCCGACAGTCTCCATCTTCTCGTGGGTCACGTAAGTGCTCCAGTGGAGCTTTGGTCTTTATTTCTATATTCAGTGGCCCGCCGTGGCCGCGCCCCTCCGTGGGCTCATTATTCTCTTTCCTTCCTAACCTTGTGGCCCGCCGTGGCCGTGCCCCTCCGTGGGCTCATTTATTCTCTTTCCTTCCTAACCCTGTGGCCCGCCGTGGCCGTGCCCCTCCGTGGGCTCATTATTCTCTTTCCTTCCTAACCCTGTGGCCCGCCGTGGCCGTGCCCTTCTGTGGGTTCATTATCATCATCATCTGTAATTTTATCTCTCTTTTTGCTCTGGTTCTTTCATTCTTTCGTCATTAGTAGTATCCTTAGGCAGGGAGTGCCCTCTTTCATTATCCTTGTTTTGGGGAGTCGCTGTCCCTGTGGCGTATCCTGCTGGGGACTCCTCTTCTGGTTCACTTGTGTCTGCGACTTGGTCGCATCCCGGTTTAGCCAGGTGCCGGCAGTCAGGGGTCAACCCTCAGCTAGGCCCGGTAGTTAGTGGTCCTCTTGGGTACCCTTTGGCGATCGTCTACCCCTTGTCTATTCCTAAGACCTAGCTGCATCGGGGTCGGAGCGGGCCTAACTCGCTCCTTCGGACGCGACGGCCACAGGTGAAGCCTAGCTCTGCAGGGGTTTACCATCTGCCTCAGGGACTCAATAGAGTTAGTGTAGCATCCGCTGTAGCCGTCCTAACCGGCGGTACCGGCTACGGGCTCACGCCTGACTTCCTGCCTTCATCTGCCAACAGTTACTCCCTGTGCCCCAGAGGGCAGCGTAACACCCTAGCCATGAATGTAGAAATTTGACACACATCTCAAGGTGTATTTGTGAGTATTGTGGACAGCCACCTGAGGAGACCTGTATAGAATGGTCTAAGGCCACTACTGGAGAAAACCGAAATATGTTGTTGCAATTACATAAATTGGTAGGGAATGCCCTTAACACTACAAACTGTTGGATCTGCTCTCAAGGTACTACCTCAGGAGGAGGAGGAGAGTGGACATTTATCCCCATCACATTTGAAGAATGGGCACTATTTGAAGATAACCGTGCAGATAGTGAACCATTCAAAGCATCAGTAAGCCAATACTATATATTGGTAGGTGAACTCTATAAAACTGTCTGAACAACAATAATTTGTAGGCACCTTAGTAAAGATAGTGGACCACAAATGATTCTAACAAATAAGGGGTCAATATCAGAATTAATATATTCTGTCATATAAACAGAGAGCACCCATGATATATGAGGAATTTCAACAGCTTTCTAAGGAATAATGATTGTATTATATTTGTACACCTTTAGTGCCATCTAGTGGTCTCAATCAACATTGCGTAATTCAATAGGATAAGTGAAATCAAAAGAAAAGGACAGAATGAATGTTCAAAAATATCCCTGCAATGTGTTTGTTATACGGTAACTGCTACTGATTGTCGTATATGGATTGGTTTAACCAATCCCACAATTGAGCGAATTAATCCGTATGACAGTAGCAGATGTGGATATGAAAGAAGGGGGTAACTTCTTTTCACGTTAGAATAAGCAGTATGATAATGTTGATGATGTAAGAATCCCTCACAAAGAGTCTTACCGCTACCACAATAGATCTAGCTGCTATAGTTTAACAATGTATCACTTGAGTATGAATAGAAGATATACTGTCACTCTGTGGATAGATATGTATCCTAATTGTAGGACCAATTATTCTCCACAGCAAAAGTTTTATATGCGCATTCAAATAAACATATGCATAAAGTATGATCGGTGGTATAAAGAGTTCCCCATAGGGGGTCTTACTACTACCCACATTGATTTAGCTGCTATGGCTATTGTAGTCTCTCTCAGCAAGGAAAAATATTTTGGGGGGGGCGTAAGCTGGATTTTCCTCTCGGGCCTCAGAAGCCAGGGGGGAGGTTTGTATTGTATATCTCCAGACTGGCTTGTAAGTAGGTAGGTAAGTATGTAGGTAGGTAGGAGATTGTACATTGGTAAATGGAGGTAGTTGGTCATGTTTGTTCTGTATGTGTGCGTCGCTGACACTCGTTATCCACGGCCTTTGGAACTACGGCTTGTTTCTCTCTTCGGCGTTGCACTCTGCGTCGCTGTGCTTGTGCATTTACAATACGACGCATTTGAGTTTGTTGTACTGTTTCTTGTGCACGTCGAAGTTTAATTGCTTTTGCATTTGCAGCTTTAATTTTGTTTAGGGACTCTTGACTTTGTTTTGCTAACCATCTTGCTTGGCGTTCTGCATTTTTTCTTCGTTTTCTTAATAGGGTATCTTCTTGGGAGTCCATAGTTATCTATGACATGAGAAAGTATCAGTGTATTGTAAAAAAGCAGGGATTTTGTACTTACCGTAAATCCTTTTCTCCGAGTCCACAGCTGTCACTGGAGTAACAGTGGGGATAGAAGGGCGACCACAGGGAGCATGGGCACTTTAAATATAATTAAGTGTGACCAACTCCTCCCAACCTAGGCAGTCACAAGGATGTGCCCGAATGGAGCTGGAAGAAAGAACACGCTTTCCAGAGGAGGTTAGTATAGCACACAAGGTAACAATCAACCAGAAAAGATTGAAACATAAAAAGAAAACAGTGGAAAACACTGAATCAAACATGCCACACATATAACATAGCAGGCAGTTCCCACAACAGAAGTGGAACTTAACCTAGCAACATAACTGTAAAGTCTTAAGGCAGGAATTCCTAATAACAAAGGAACAGCGCCGAGGCAGGTGTCCAGTGACACCTGTGGTCTCGGAGAAAAGGATTTACAGTAAGTACAAAATCCCTGTTTTCTCCTTCATCCACCAGGTGTCACTGGAGTAACAGTGGGGACGTCCCAGAGCTCCCAACACAGGTGGGATGGCGCTGAGACCCCCTAAACACTGAGCGTCCAAACTGTGAAGCTGACGCTGCAAAAGTGTCAAATCGGTAGAACCGAGCAAAAAAGTCTGACGACCAGACCAGGTGGCAGCTCTGCAGAGCTGCTGAATGGAGACCCCTCTGGCAGCCGCCCAAAAGGGGGCCCACAGAGCATGTAGAATGTGCTGTGATGGATGCAGGAGCGCGTTGAGCACGAATGGTCAAGCGGATCCAACGAGACAACGTCTGCTTTGAGACTGGCCAGCCCCGCCTGACCGGATCATACGTAACAAAAAGAGCATCCGATTTCCTTAGCGATGCTGTTCTGGAAACATAGATTCTCAGGGCCCCGACTACGTCCAGAGTACTGTTCTCAGGAGAGACGTCTTGGAAGGCCGGTACCACAATTGGCTGATTTATGTGGAAGGCCGATACCACCTTAGGCAAGAAGGAACCGCTGGTGCGCAGTTCTGCCCTGTCTGGATGAAAAATCAAAAAACGGGGGCCTGCATGACAGAGCCCCCAGATCTGAAACTCGCCGTGCCGATGCTAAGGCCAGGAGAAGCACTGTCTTCCATGTGAGGTAACGAAGGTCCACGTCCTCTAGTGGTTCGAACACCGCAGACTGTAAGAAACTTAGAACAAGGTCTAAGTCCCAAGGAGCCGTGGATGGACGAAAAGGAGGTTGCAGACGTGAAACTCCCTGAAAAAAGGTATGTACCTCAGGTAAAAGGGCCAATTTCTTTTGAAAAAAGATCATCATCGCTGATACCTGTACCTTCAAGGTGGAAAGACGCAACCCTGCAGGAAAAGAAGAAGCCTGGCTTTTTTGAAAAGAGTGGTAGGCACACCACGACTCTCGCACCAGACTACAAAAGCCCTCCAGATGCGGTGGTAATGCCTGGAGGTGACGTCCTTCCTGGCCTTCATCATGGTAGGTATCACCGCCCGCGGGATACCTGGCTGTCTCAGGATGGACCTTTCAGCAGCCACGCCGTCAAATGAAGCCGACTAAAGTCAGGAAAGACGAAAGGCCCTTGGCTGAGCAGATCTTCTTGAAGAGGCAGGGGCCAAGGCTCGTTTATCAGAAGAGACGTGAGGCTGGTGTACCACGACCTGCGCTGCCAGTCCGGAGCTATCAGGAGGACAGTGATCCCCTCCCTCCAGATTCTCTGCAGCACCCGAGGTATCAGCGGAAATGGAGGGAAAATGTGCACAAAGTAGAATGGCCAAGGGGCCACCAATGCATCCACTCCCACCGCCTGAGGATCCCTCGTGCGGGCAAAGAACCGGGGTAGCTGGCAGTTGTGGCGAGACGCCATGAGGTCTGTCTGGGGACACCCCCACCGGTGGACCAGCTGCTGGAACACCTGGGGATGGAGACACCATTCTCCTTGGTGTACGTCCTGCCGACTTAAGCCGGCCTCCCAATTTTCTACGCCAGGAATGAATATGGCGGAGATGGCCAAGGCGTGATCTTGAGCCCACAGCAGGATTCGACTGACCTCCTTCATGGCAGCGCGACTGCGCGTGCCTCCCTGCTTGTTGATGTAGGCCACCACAGTGGCATTGTCCGACTGCACTCTGATGGCCTGACCCTGAAGGAGATGATGGCCCTGCAGGAGAGCATTGTATACTGCTCTGAGCTCCAAGATATTGATGGAGAGCCGGGCCTCCTGCTGAGTCCAACGGCCCTGGAACTGATGGTCCAGAATGACTGCTCCCCATCCGCGAAGACTCGCGTCTGTGGTGAGCAGTATCCAGTTCCAGATGGCAAACCTCTTTCCCTCTCTGAGGTTTGCTGGGTTCAGCCACCACAGGAGAGTGCCGTGCCCGCACAGACAAACGTATCCTGTGGTGAAGGTGCAGGTGAGATCCGGACCACTGACGCAGAAGGCAACGCTGGAAGGGTCTCGAACTGAAACGACCGTACTGGAGAGCCTCGTAAGAGGCGACCATCTTCCCCAGAAGCCTGGTACATGTGAGGACCGACAACTGCCTGGTCAAGTCCTGGAGGGACTGTATCTTGTCCTCTGGAAGAAACACCCTCAGAAGAGTGTTATCCAGTACCATCCCCAGGAATTGTAACCGTTGAGACGGCTGGAGCTGGGACTTCTGAAAATTGAGTATCCATCCATGGCGAATGAGAGTACTCTTAGAGTCAGGGCTATGTTGACCATGAGGGCCTCCCTGGATGGGGCCTTCAGCAGAAGATCGTCCAGGTATGGTATGACCGTCACTCCCTGTTCCGCAGAATCTCCATCATCACCGCCATGACCTTGGTGAAGATACTGGGGGCTGAGGAGAGGCCAAATGGAAGGGCCTGAAACTGCCAATGTTGGCTGCGTACTGCGAACCGAAGGAAAGCCTGATGAGGAGGCCAAATAGGGATATGGAGGTAGGAATCCTTGATGTCGAGTGACACCAAGAACTCGCCCTCCTCCAACCCTGCGATCACCGATTGCAGGGACTCCATCCTGAACTTGACCGGTTGGAGGTAAGGATTGAGGTCCTTCAAGTTCAGAATGGGACGTGCCGATCCGTCTGGCTTGGGGACCAGAAAGAGGCTGGAGTAGAACCCCAAGGTCCTTTGGTCTACTGGGACCGGGATGACCACCCCTGCCAAGACCAACTTTTGGATGGCCGCAGTTAGTAGCATGCTTTTTTCTGCTGAAACTGGCAAACCGGTTGTGAAAAACCGGTGAGGGGGTGGCTTTTGGAAATGTATCTTGTAGCCGAAGGCCACAAGATCTCGCACCCAAGCGTCTTGGCAAGACTGCAGCCAAACATGCCTGAAGTCTTGAAGACGCGCTCCCACCTTGGGATCCCCCAGCTGGGCCTGAAACCCGTCATGTGGCGGGCTTGGTGGTAGCCTTGGCCTCTTGGGTGGAAGAGGCAGCCCCTCTGCCACGACCTCTGGAGCCTCTCTGAGAGGCAACGCCTCCTCTAGAGCGACCACTGAACTTTGGCTGGGGCCGAAAGGATGTTCCCTGAAAGGTCCTACGAGTAGAAGGAGGGGCCGTGGAAGGGAGAAATGTGGATTTTCCACCAGTGGCTTGTGATATCCACTTATCAATTTCGGGCCCAAAGAGCACCTCACCCGTGAAGGGGAGTGCTTCTACTGCCCGCTTGGACTCAGCATCAGCCTGCCACTGGCGGAGCCAGAGTCAACGGCGTGCCGATATGGACAGAGCAGATATGCGAGCTCCTAAGATGCAAACATCATTGGAGGCTTCCACCATATAGGATGATGCCTCAGAAGTATGGTCCGCTAATTGCACCAGAACATCCACCTCACCGCCATGCTTCAGTTGATGAGCCAACTGGGAGGCCCACACCCCAATGGCCTTATTGACCCAGCATCCGACCTGAGCTGGATGCTGAACTACCCCTGCCGCAGTGTAAATAGATTTTAGCCTAAGTTCAAGCTTACGATCTGAGGCGTCTCGAAGAGTGGTGGCCCCCGGTACTGGGAGGACAGTCTTTTTGGAAAGACGCGTGACCGAAGGGTCAACTACAGGTGGAGTTTCCACCAGCTTTCTGCCTACAGCCGCTAGGAGGTATGAAGACAGGAGTCTCCGTGAAATCTGGAATTTATCGGGGTTTTTCCAGGCCTGTAGCACGTGGTCATCTCACTCCTCTGCAGGAGGAAAAGAAGCTGTCTGTTTTGGCTTTTTACCAAACAGGGAGGGGTGACTGTGGGCAGATGCCCCTTCTTCCACATCTAATGCCAGTTTGACCATATCTATAAGGTCATCTAAACTTTGCGCAACTGGCTCCTGTTGCTGTGGCTGCAAATCCTGTTGCACATCCACCTCAGGGGCAACATATTCCCCTTCCTCAAGGTCAGGCATATCATCATCCGTGTCAGTGTCTAAGACCTGTGTGAGCAGTCTCTTTAACCCTGGAGGGCCGTATAGGCTCTGGGGCCAAGGCCTTGGTTAAACCCTCCACAGCTAGGGTTAATTCCCGCTGCTGTGACATAGAGGATTCTCTATCCTTCTGTGCATCAGAGATTTCAAAGGACACCTCAGGGGAGGGGCTGCTGGGAAGTGGAAGGGATGGGCTCAGGGGTGCATTTTTCGCGGAAGCGGTACATCTGTCAGAACAGACTTAGGTCTACAGTCGGCTCAAAAAACAGCGAAAAACTCATGTCGACCTAAAACCATGTCGACCTTAAGTCATGTCGACCTTGGGGACAGTCGACCTTCCGGGGTCGACCTAATGACTGTCGACCTCAGTCTGGTCTGACAGATGACCGTTTCCCGCATACCAGAACACCCTCAGCAGACTGTGTAAGTCTGGCATTACATTTCTTGCACTTCTTTGAGCTGCCTCCTGCCATGCTATCAGTGATTAAGCTATACACAATATATGAATATATATGCAGCAATCAACAGGTTAATCAACTGTACACACACACCAGGGATAGTACAGTCAAAAGCCAGAAGAAAAGACTGGACAGGAGAGACAGTATCAGGAGGAGAAGCTGCCAGAGGCCATCAACTACGCTATGGTATATACCAGAAAGCGCAATTTACATACAGCCCAGAACTGTCTCACCCAGCTCCAACCCCACTGTCTGCATGCAGGGCTTGGGGAAGCTTTTAGCAGGTCTGGACACCGGGAGGAAGGCTGTGCTTGAGTCCGTGACTGTCTCTGCTGCAAGCGGAGACCCTCAGCGTGTCAGCAGCGGTGCGCACTAAAAAGATGGCCGCCGCAGCTTTCAGTCATGCTGGGGAGATGCCGGGGCTGCTGGGAGCGTACCACACGGTAACTCCGCCCCCTCCTTTGGTCCGTGCTCCCAAAATGGCGCTAGTTTTAAACCTGCTCTACCGCCATGTTTTAAACACTGACCCCCTCGCTAAGCGGGAGGTCAGGAATACATTACCGCTGCCTTGCTGCGCTCATACATTACCGCTCCCACGATGCAGACAGGCAGCGGCAAACTGCCTGTCTTTTGTAGTATATATATATATATATATATAAAAAAAAAAAAAATTCAAGCTTTTAAAAACTTGTGCCCTGGAGCAAGCCAGAAGTGTGACCAGCTCCCATGAGGGCACATTCTACGACTGCCTAGGTGGGGAGTAGAAGGGGGAGGAGTTGGCCACACTTAATTATATTTAAAGTGCCCATGCTCCCTGTGGTCGCCCTTCTATCCCCACTGTTACTCCAGTGACACCTGGTGGATGAAGAAGAAATAAGTGCACGCTACAATTGAGACGCTTTAGCGTCTGAATCCCGAGTCCTTGCAAGCCGCTAAGAAGGGGGTTATCTGGATTCAGACGCTAATGCGTCTCAATTTGGTAGGGTGTAGGGGTACATAGGGGTGCACTGTGCAAAACACTCCTAAACCTGTTCACAATGACACTAGTCGACATAACAGCTGTCGACTTTGTTAATTCCACTATCCACGCCAACCCGAAGCGTGGCGAGCGGTGGCGGTACGCGTCCTACGACCTTTTCATACCCCCACTATCCAAGTTTCTGAAACAGACTGTGCGTGCGGTGGCGCCGTGAAACTACACAAGTATCGTTAAAGTGTGTTTGATAGAAGGCTGTGTAGGGAGTAAGTGTGCAGTAGAAATGTTAAGTAGATTGGTGTAGGGGGTGAGGAAGTGTTGTTAGTAGTGTTATTGTGTGTGTGTGTGTGTGTGTGTGTGTGTAGTTATTTGTGGTGTTGTAGCTATGACTGTAGGTACTGTGGTAAGAGAATGTGGACTTGGAGATGCATGGGTGTGGATTTGTAAATAATATTATGTTTAGACACGACACAGTAAACTATCAAGGAAGTGAGGATATTTGAGTGTATTTAGTTTAGTATGTGCAGGGTAAAACACTAAGGGTATGTGGAATATATTACTTACCTTGTGTGGTTTGTGTTGTACAGCGTATTATATTCTGTGGTTGTATTGGCGCCTGTAGTGGTTGTGTAAGTAGACATAACATTGTTATATAGAGAATGTAGATACCCAGATATGTAGTAGGACAATGGTGTTTGGGTGTGGGTGGAGAGAGTACTGTACATTAGTGTGTGTTTTTGTATAGGTGTGTAGTTGTAGATTGTAAACTTGTGTTTGTAGTGCTGTTGCCGATGTGAAGGTGTGATGCAAATGTGTGTTAGGGTGTTGTTATTGGTGTATTGTGGAGTGTAATTGTATTTGGTAGTGTGTAGTTTGTTGAGTGGTTTGTATGTAGGGTAGTTGTAAATGGAGGAGGGATGTGTGTGGTTTTTGTATGGAAGCGTGATGTGAGGGTGCTGTGTAATGTGGGTGCAGGGATATAGTATGGGGTTGAGTAGATGCTGGTGTGCTGTGCATGATAGTATGAGTAGCAGTGATGGTGTATGGGTTGGTGTATATTGTGAGTGTGTGGTGATGTGTGCGTGTATTGGGCAGTTGTGGGGCGTGATGTTATTTGGTTTTGTGTGGTAGTTAGGATTGTGTGTTTGTTATAATGATTGAGTGGATATTAATACCCCTTTCACACTGCACTTGTTAAATGGTATATTGCCGTTTTTTTCCCACTTCAAAACGTTGAAGGCTGCAGTGGGAAAGTGCCAGAGTTGATTAACCGGTTAAAGATAACCGGTATTTCAACACGTTTAAAAAGCAGAGTCCTACACGTTTCAGAGCCGATTTTTATGCAGTGAATGGCTCTGAAACGGTATTTAGTCAAAACAACAGATTACAGACATGTGATAGGCTGTCCCCTGCATTCTGCCTTGAAACATGTTCAGGGGGATTAAACAGGTTGACTGATGTGAATGGTACTTAAACTGTATTTAAAACGGTAATCTACTGCAAAGTGAAGGCTCAGACCCATTTTTAAATACAGTTTAAAAATACCGGTTCTTTAAACGTTTTGGCGGTGTGAAAGTGGTATTAGAGTGTAAGGTCCACTGGGGCAGGGACTGATGTGAATGTTGCAATATAGTTATTAAATTGTTGTAGAATAGGTATACGCTTTTTCCAAAAGTATGAATAGAAATAAAGGTGTTGTGGTATACGTAGTGTAGGAGTTGTAGTGTAGTGTTTTGTCTGGGAGAGGGATGTATATGTGTGTTTAGTATGTGAATGAAGTTGTATTATGTATTGGATAGGGAGGCTTGTGGGTGTAGTGTTTGTGTGGATGAGGTGCGTGTGCATTGGTAGTAAGTGTATGTAGTGGTGTGTTTTGATGGTGTGTTTGAAATGGAATTGAAGTGGGTTGATTTGAATGTATGCATTGTAGTATGTGCAGGGGTAACAGAGTAAGGGTCTGTGGAATTTATTAGGTACCTTCTGGTGTGTGTGCTGTAGTAGTATTGAGGGTTGCAGTAGATGATTTTCGTAGACCCTCTTATAATCTGTGTTCCCAGCGGCGGCTGTAGTAGCTGCATAGGAAAAAATAAGGTTGTTATAAAGAGAATGTTACATAGTAGGTGAGGCTAAATAAAGACTTGCGTCCATCTAGTTCAAACTAGGTTTATAATAGTTTATACCTTGTTGTATAGTATGTTCCGATATTTTACAGACAGATTATGTTATTCATACCCGTGGATGTTTTTAACCAATAAATGTTTATCCAACCTTATTGTAAACGTATTTATAGTGTCTGCCGACACCACTTCTCCAGGAAGAGAGTTCCAAAGTTTGACTGCTCTGACCGTAAAAAAAAAAAAAAAATTCCTTCTAGATGAACAAAATCTTTTTTCTTCTAATCTAAACTCGTGCCCTCGCGTCCTAGATTAGCAGAAAAAAGGGTGTTTGATAGTTCCTTATATTGGCCCCTGATTTATTTGTACATGTTGAGCATGTCCGCCCTTAAGCGTCTCTTCTCTAGTGTAAATAGTCCCAGCTTGCTTAATCTCTCCTCGTATCTTAAATTCTCCAGTCCCCTAATAAGCTTTGTTGCTCTTCTTTGGATTTTTTCTAATTCTATGTCCTTTTATTAGTGTGGGGCCCAGAATTGTACTCCATATTCGAGATGAGGTCTAACCAATGATTTGTACAGAGGCATAATTACCTTTGAATCCCTAGTTTCCATGCCCCCTTTGACACATGCTAGAATTTTGTTGGCCTTTTTTGTTGCTATATTACATTGAGCACTACACCCCAGACTGTTGTCTATTTGGACTCCTAGATTCTTTTCAAGTACTGAATTACCCAATTCCTCCCGCTTAGGTTATACCTAGCACACTGGTTATGTCTCCCAAGGTGCATGACCTTGCGTTTGTCCACATTGAACCTCATCTTCCACTTTTTTGCCCACTCATCTAGATGGTTCGGTATTTCTTTTCCTATGTGTCCTCCCCAACGTCCATCTCTGTCCACAGCTCATGTTCTCCAACTGACGGCTTCTGCCCCCCTCTCCTACAGGCCCTACACTGGCTCCCATTCCTTCCGGACACCTAGTTATAATGCAATGTTCTGTACCATCTTTTCCCTATTTCTGGTTATGTTTGCAGTGTTTCTGTTATATACTGTGTAAGGCGCTGAGGA
This sequence comes from Crinia signifera, assembly GCF_055691185.1. Lineage (NCBI taxonomy): Eukaryota > Metazoa > Chordata > Amphibia > Anura > Myobatrachidae > Crinia > Crinia signifera. The sequence goes on from NC_139222.1 coordinate 35,078,899, forward strand.
CCCCATATACATATAGGATAATACCATTAGTGAGTCCATGATGTCTAACATGAATTTACCAACCACTAATTACATCTCTATATGTACACTCAGATTTGCGGCACCTTGTACGGGAGGAGGGCGGGCAGCTGACATCCGGTGACGTATGGCAGGGGACTATACAAGTTACCACGTCCGTTCAGGAACGGAGCCTGCACATACGAATCAATGCTTATATGCGTGCACAATAGCAAAACATCGCTCCCCATGGGAACACGCAGGGGAACGATCAAACTAGAATGACCTCTAAAGTGTGGTCATAACATACAATACAATGGGATCACCAAGCAGACTGCATAGACCCAGCCACGAAGACATTCAGACTGAGGGGAGTAACATTACCCCAGCTTACACATTGCCCAGCTAGTACTATGGGACAGGAACCCACATAAGCCAGTGACACTGTGCAGCCAGTCACTTCTCTCTCACACTATACACTGGCAGCACAGTAGCTGTGGGGTACACTGGCAGCATGTCCTGGTCACTGGTTACCACTACTCCAGCGGGAGAATAATAGGGGCTCATGGCTCCTGATGTATGAGATACACCAGAGAGTGCGGGGAAGAGACTGGTCAGATCTCTGGGCTGGTAACACACAGTGACATGATGTGAGGGGGAGAGCAGGAGTATAATAGGGGCTGGTGGCTCCTGATGTATGAGATACACCAGAGAGTGCGGGGAGGAGACTGGTCAGATCTCTGGGCTGGTAACACACAGTGACATGATGTGAGGGGGAGAGCAGAAGTAGAATAGGGGCTGATGGCTCCTGATGTATGAGATACACCAGAGAGTGTGGGGAGGAGACTGGTCAGATCTCTGGGCTGGTAACACACAGTGACATGATGCGAGGGGAGAGCAGTAGTATAATAGGGGCTGATCTCTCCTGATGTATGAGATACACCAGAGAGTGTGGGGAGGAGACCGGTCAGATCTCTGGGCTGGTAACACACAGTGACATGATGTGAGGGGGAGAGCAGGAGTATAATAGGGGCTGATGGCTACTGATGTATGAGATACACCAGAGAGTGTGAGGAGGAGACTGGTCAAGTCTCTGGGCTGGTAACACACAGTGACATGATGTGAGAGCAGGAGTATAATAGGGGCTTATGGCTCCTGATGTATGAGATACACCAGAGAGTGTGAGGAGGAGACTGGTCAGATCTCTGGTAACACACAGTGACATGATGTGAGGGGAGAGCAGGAGTATATTAGGGGCTGATTAAGATTAAGCCTTGACAAAGCTTAAAGACAGCGAAATGCGCATTGGCATTGCTGTAAACTGTTTATTTATTAATACCTGTGTGATGCTGTAATATGTATTAGAATAGATCGCAGTGAGGCAGGAGAATTAGCGCTGTCGGCAGCCAGCGTGATTAACACGCGAGTACATGCAGTTACTATAAGGGAACATATCCCCAGATCACGAACTGCACTGAGCAACGGAGATCTGACATAAAAGACTCCGGCAGCTCAGCTTTGTAATAGAAGCCGGCGCATACAGTTAGCCGAAGGGAATATTTACCCAGGCTAGGAAGGTGCCTCTGATGCCTGCTGCCCAAGTCACTACATTCCAAACCGCTACAAGTACTGATCATATGTGTCAGTCGCGGTACTGTATACAGGTCGAGTATCCCGTATCCGAATATCCGTTATCCGAATTATTCCGAAATACGGACATTCCAGAAAGTGAAAATTTTTTTTTTTTTGCTAAAAACTCACTGGGGACATATGTAACAGCACTACTGGGGACATGATATGTAACTGGCACTATATATGTGCAAGACAATGATTGCTTGGCATTCAAATTCAGTGCTGAGATAGTACACACATTTTGTTTCACGTTTTGAAACCTTGTTTTTTGAACAATTAAAATATGTTTGTGTGTATTTTATGTGGTAATAAAATATATTTGTGTGTATATTATGTGTTTATACAGCATAAATGCAAGATACTTCAAAATACATCATTGAAATGTTAAAATATTCCGAAATACGGAATAATCCGTTATCCAAAATTCTCCTGGTCCCGAGCATTTTGGATACGGGATACTCAACCTGTATATGCACATTGATACATTATAACATTTATACAACTGTTGCAGATGCATTAGAGACACTAGTTATACCATCACTAGTGAAGATCTCTCTGCCATCGCAGTATTTATATCTGACTGTTGGGTAATAATATATGTAAAATCAAGCTGTGATACATCTAATACAGCACCTTACTACACCAGTAACATCCCTGACTGGGCATAAAATAATACTGCCCTTATAATCAGTCGGATATATATTCAGTTATCCCACTTGGAGGTTAATATAAAAAATTGCAACAGTGTATGTAAAAGAAAGACTCCGGCAGATTAGCTATGTACTAAAAGCCGGGGCATACAGTCAGCCTAAGGGAATACATACTCAGGCTGGGAAGGTGCCTCTTATGCCCGCTGCCCAAGCTGCTCTATCATTGCTATAAAAGCTGATTATATGTGTCAGTTGCTTTGCCGTGTATATGCACATTGATGCAATATAATATTAATGCAATTGTTGCAGATGCAGTAGAGACACCAATTACACCTTCACTAGCGAAGATCTCTCTGCTGTCCCAGTACTAATATCTGATTGTCAGGTTGGGTAAAAACTTATGCAGAACAAAGTGGTTATACACTGAACACAGCATCTCAATACACCACCAATACCCCTGACTGGGCATAAAATAATACTGCCCTAATAATCAATCAGATATATACATTTTTGTTACCCCACTTGGAGGACAATATTAAAACATTGCAATCAGTGTGTGTTAAAAAAAAACGTGAATAAACGCAACATTCATCCTATAAGCCGTATCAGCATTATGAATGTGGAAATGGCATAAAATACTGCACACCGAACAGCTTCAAATCATTTATCTTACAGTTGACACAGGTATAATTTTACTGACACTTATCAAAGAAGTGACAGAATAAACCTCATCATTAATAACAGTTTACAGATTTTAATCTTCTTGACTTTCTTTTCTAATCTTTATTCACTACTTTGTTTTTAATACTTCGCCATCAATATCCCTGACACAGGGACTCAATATCAGGTCACCTACAATTAATACAATTGACCGATAATAATAAAGTAACGGATGGCCTTTTACCTTCAAATTGTGTGTTAATAAAGATATAATTAAAAAATTGTTTCGGTCCGGCAGGACCACGTGGATGAGGAGTGCATCCCAGCAGAACTGATTTCTTTTTTTTCTTACTTTGTATAATTCATATTCTTAAATCAGTCGATAGCACCCACAATCTGAGAGGAATATTATATATAAAAATCCTCTCTGTTTGAACAGAAATTGGACATCCACGGGATTATACTCCGAGTACATCACTTGGTGCGGGTCAACTTGTCTGTGTGAGTGTGGGGAGGAGACTGGTCAGATCTCTGGGCTGGTAACACACAGTGACATGATGTGAGGGGGAGAGCAGGAGTATAATAGGGGCTGATGGCTACTGATGTATGAGATACACCAGAGAGTGTGAGGAGGAGACTGGTCAGATCTCTGGGCTGGTAACACACAGTGACATGATGTGAGGGGAGAGCTGGAGTATAATAGGGGCTGATGGCTCAGGACGCCCCCACTTAACAGATGCATTGTCCTCATTAGTTTGGTCTGACAGAGGAGGGTGTAGGATAAGAGAAAACTGGGTACTCTTTACCTAGAAGGGCGCCCATCGCGGTGATCGCGGGCATCGCGGGCAGTACATTAACGGCCGCGACGCGATGCCCGCGATCACCGCGATTTCCCATAGGGTTCAATGTTAAATTTAGTGCTGACCGCGATTTTACATTCAATGCTTCAATGGCCGCGATTTGGCCATAGGAATCAATGTTAAATGGGCTACAGAGCCCAAATAGGCAAAATTAACCCTTAAATGTCCCCTTCACAGGTAAACGCGTCCCTTCGCGGACTTCACAGGTGTCCTCGTCGCCACGGACACCTGTGAAGCCCGCGAGGGGACGCGTATAACTGAAGGTATCCGCGTCCCCTCGCGGGGCTCGCCACACTATTCTATTCTCAACTCCACGCCGACGTGGATAGTAGGGCATGAAAAGGTCGGAGGACGCGTACCGCCGCCCCTCGCGGGCTCGCTGCGCTCGCCACGCTTCGGGTTGGCGTGGATCGTGGGGTGGCGTTAAAAATTTGGGGGGACATTTAAGGGTTAATTGTGCCTATTTGGGCTCTGTAGCCCATTTAACATTGTTTCCTATGGGAAAATCGCGGCCATTGAGGCATTTTACAGTAAAATCGCAGTCAATCATCCTTTTTAACATTGTTCCCTATGGGAAAATCGCGGTCATCGCGGGCACCCGATTTTTATGTACCCGCGATTTACCCGCGATTTTTTACCCCCGACGCCCGCGATTCCAATCGCGGGCGCCCTTCTAGGTAAAGAGTACCGAAAACTGTATTGGCAGAACAAGGAAAATATGTAATAAGTGATTATTCCTCACCTGTGCTGATGTCTATAGGGATTTCCTCCTTTTTACACTGCTGATCACCCCTCATATATGTATATTCTGTCTCTGTACCTTCTACCTTAATGTCAGGCACACACAGCTCTTCTCCCTCTGTATCTTCTGCCTTAATGTCAGGCACATACAGCTCTTCTCCTCCTGTATCTTCTGCCTTAATGTCAGGCACATACAGCTCTTCTCCCTCAGTATTTTCTACCTTAATGTCAGGCACATACAGCTCTTCTCCTCCTGTATCTTCTGCCTTAATGTCAGGCACATACAGCTCTTCTCCCTCTGTATTTTCTACCTTAATGTCAGGCACATACAGCTCTTCTCCTCCTGTATCTTCTACCTTAATATCAGATGAATCTTCACACTGAACCTAAAAAAATACCACATTAGTAATGTCTGATGTTATTGAGATTACACAGTAGAATATCAGTGTATAAGACACACACAGCTGCTGCAATTCATATAGTGCCAGTCACTTAGATATACTGAGGTGACACTAAATCCCACCTACCTGATTCTCCTGTGGGGTCCTGTGATTCTCCTCTGTACAGTGCTGGGTATATAGAGTACGGGGACATCTCTCTGGGGTACCATCTGTAGGAGACACACAGTGACTGAGGACATTGTACATGTGTGATTAGCAGATGATCTGTGTATATCTGTTGTACCCTGTACAATAAAATGAATTCTCCTCTTACCCAGTGATGTGAGGGGCCAGTGATTCTCCATTATCACATCCTTGTACAGACACTTGTGTTCCTCTATATACTCCCACTCCTCCATGGAGAGATAGATAGTGACATCCTGACACCTTATAGGAAACTGACAGACACAATGATACAGTCATCACCCAAACACTTTCCCCCGGTGTTACTGTATAATGTCCCATTTCCAGCTGTCACCTCTCTGGACACATCCCCCGGTGTTACTGTATAACATCCCGTTCCCAGCAGTCACCTCTCCAGTCAGCAGCTGGATGATCTTGTTGGTGAGTTCCAGGATTTTCTGCTCATTGTCTCTCCCATGTATCAGTGAGTGAGATGTGGGCCCCGTTATGGGGCTCTGGGGGTATGGGTAAAAACCGGACCATGACAAAACCCCCGGACTGCCGGACCAGACATCAAACTCTGCATTTTGGAGCTTGTAGCGTCCAGTCCGGGGGGTGTCCTGTCTGGGGGTTCTGCCTGTGACACCTGTCACCAGGTAAAGGAGGAGGGGTAGAATAAAGTCTCCCTGTATGGTCCGGGCATGTAGCAAAAACCGGACGGTCCGGACCACAGGGGGAGGCTGTAATCTCCCCATCCCCATGTCCCTGATAATAGCTATCACAGGGACCCCCCGGACAAGACACCCCCCGAACAGTACACCCCCGGACCGGACCCTATAAGCTCCGGACTGCAGATTTTGATGTTCTGTCCGGCGGTCCGGAGTCTAGTCCGGTCCGGTTTTTACATAGTCCCGGCTCTGGGTCCTTTTCTGTCCTTCTGACACACAGGGGTGACTGTGTAACAGAGGATGCCACGAACCACTCCCCCTGTATGATGGAATGCCGCAGGCCGCTCCCCCTGTATATTTGGACACTGCAGGCTACTCCCTCTGTATAAGAGGATACTCTCCTTGTATAACAGGACACCGCAGGCCACCCCTCCAGCATAAAAGGATACCACAGGATGTTCTCCCTGTATAACAGGACACTGCAGACCACTACCCCTGTATAATAGGATAACACAGGCCACTCCCCCTGTATAACAGGAAACCACAGGCTGCTCCTCTGTATAAAAGGACACCACAGGCCATTACCCCTGTATAACAGGACACCACAGGCTGCTCCTCCTGTATAATAACACCAGGTCAGCACAATACTCACCTGTTACCAGATACGGCAATGCCTTCTATCGACCCCCGTAACTGAAACACCGTGGCTGCTGGAAGTGAGAGCCCTCTGGTGAGATGATCAGCAGCGCTGCCCGCCACTGAACATGGGGATCGGTCTTCGGGAAAATGGCCGCCGCTCACTCGCACAGGGGACAATTGTTATGGCTTCTTTATAGTAGTAATTACGGCATGGAATCTATCTGCTACCGGTGACCTCGCATCACATAGCGCTCACTATACATTCACACAAGGCAGTTACCGCTTCTACCATTCCGTCTGTGATGTCCCAGTGTCCTCATTTAGCGGCGGCCATTTTCCTGTGGTTTGTACTCAGCTCCCAGACTCCCCCGCGGCTGTAGCCATGGTATATTTCCTTGGTAACACAGCTCCTCACGCTCAGCCCCACACAGGAAATACACTTTGGCTACAGCCGCGGGGGAGTCTGGGAGCTGAGTACAAACCACAGGAAAATGGCCGCCGCTGAATGAGGACACTGGGACATCACAGCCGGAATGGTAGAAGCGGTAACTGCCTTGTGTGAATGTATAGAGAGAGTTATGATATGCGAGGTCACCGGTAGCTGATAGGTTCCATGCTGTAAGTACAACTAGTAAGGATCCATTAAAATTGTCCCCTGTGCGAAACTGCGAGTGAGTGGCGGCCATTTTTCCGAAGACCGCTGGGGCAACGCTGCTGATCTTACCTGAGGCCTCTCAATTCCAGCATCCACGTTGATAAAGTTACGGGGGAGCGATAGAAGGCATTGCCGTACCTGGTAAGTATTGTGCTGCCCTGGTGTTAAATACCCTCCAACATGACCCCAGGAGGGACACAATGCTCTGCTCCTGGACTTTCCTCTTAATGTATGATTGCCATCACCTGTTTAAAACAGGTTTATTGACAAGAAAGGTGTTTCATAAATTGAGAGAAGTCCAGAAACAGAGCATTGTGTCCCTCCTCGAGAGGGTCATGTTGGGAGGTATGCCCATTACATTAGGTACAAAATACTCTGTTGCTGGACTTCCCTTTTATTTTGTACCTAATGGAATGGGTCATGTTGGAGGTTATGGTGTTATTATACAGGTAGAGCAGCCTGTGGTGTCCTGTTATACAGTGGGAGCAGCATGTGGTTTCCAGTTATACGGGGGAGTGGCCTACAGTGTCCTGTTATATAGAGAGAGCGATCTGCAGAATCCTGTTATACAGGGAGAGTTTCCTGTGGTGTCCTGTTATACAGGGGGAGTGGCCTGCAGTGTCCTAATATATAGGGGAGCAGCCTGTGGCGTCCCGTTATACAGGTGGAGCAGCCTGTGGCATTCAGTTATACAGGGAGAGCGGTTTGTGGCGTCCTCTGTTACACAGGGGGAGCGGCCTGCGGCGGCCGGTGTTATACAGGAGGAGAGACCTGCGGCATTCCTTTATACAGTGGGAGCGGTTTGTGGCATCCTGTTATACAGGGGGAGTGGCCTGCAGTGTCTTAATATATAGGGGAGCAGCCTGTGGCGTCCCGTTACACAGAAGGAGCAGCCTGTGGCATCCAGTTATACAGGGAGAGCAGCCTGTGGCATCCGTTTATACAGTGGGAGCGGTTTGTGGCGTCCTCTGTTACACAGGGGGAACGGCCTGCGGCAAGACAGGCCGTTCCCACAGGTCTCTCCTCCTGTATAAGGAGGAGAGACCTGCGGTGTCCTGTCTTGCGCGGGGAGCGACCTGCGGCGTCCTTGTATACAGGGAGAGTGGCCAGTGGTGTCCTATTACATTTCTTTTGAGACAACCATTTACTACAATGGACGTTTTCTATAGCGCTTAATCTTATACTATACGTGCGCCCATTGTTCTCTACATGATCTATATTTGTATGTGCGGAAACATTAGAGGCTGCTGTTGGGCCTCTGTGTGGATTCTCTAATCTTTACCTAATATGTCACATGTACTTTGTGGTGTATATTTTAATTATTATATTTATTCCAGGACAACGGAGCAGTGAGGATGAGACCCGTCACTGATACCTCGAGGATGAACAATGACCAGAGTCACATGACTGAAAGGATACTAAATCTTACCCTGGAGATCATCTACCTGCTGACTGGAGAGGTGAGGGGATCTGGGAGTGTCACTGTGACATCACATATCTATAGTAATAATACACGTACATGACTGGGGAGGTGAGGGGGATCTAGGAGTGTCACTGTGACATCACTTATATCTATAGTAATATTACAGGGACATGACTGGGGAGGTGAGGGGATCTGGGAGTGTCCCTAGGACATCACTTACATCTATAGTAATAATACAGGGACATGACTGGGGAGGTGAGGGGATCTGGGAGTGTCACTGTGACATCTCATATCTATAGTAATATTACAGGGACGTGACTGGGGAGGTGAGGGGATCTGGGAGTGTCACTGTGACATCCCTTATATCTATAGTAATATTACTGGGACATGACTGGAGAGGTAAGGGGATCTGGGAGTGTCACTGTGACATCACTTATAGCTATAGTAATAATACAGGGACGTGACTGGGGAGGTGAGGGGATCTAGGAGTGTCACTGTGACATCACCTATATCTATAGTAATAATACAGGGACATGACTGTGGAGGCGACGGGGTCTGGGAGTGTCACTGTGACATCACTTATATCTATAGTAATAATACAGGGACATCACTAGATAGGTGAGGGGATCTGGGAGTGTCAGTTACATCACTTATATCTATAGTAATAATACAGGAAGATGACTGGGGAGGTGAGGGGATCTAGGAGTGTCCCTATGACATCACTTACATCTATAGTAATAATAATACAGGGACGTGATTGGGGAGGTGAGGGGATCTGGGAGTGTCAGTGATATCTCTAATATCTACAGTAATAAAACAGGGACATGACTGGAGAGGTGAGGGGGTGTGGGAGCGTCACTGTGACATCACTTATATCTATAGTAATAATACAGGGACATGACTGGGGAGGTGAGGGGATCTGGGAGTGTCACTGTGACATCTCATATCTATAGTAATATTACAGGGACGTGACTGGGGAGGTGAGGGGATCTGGGAGTGTCACTGTGACATCACTTCTACCTACAGTAATAATACAGGGACATGACTGGGGAGGTGAGGGGGTCTGGGAGTGTCACTGACATCACTTATATCTATAGTAACAATACAGGGACGTGACTGGGGAGGTGAGGGGATCTGGGAGTGTCACTGTGACATCCCTTATATCTATAGTAATATTACTGGGACATGACTGGAGAGGTAAGGGGATCTGGGAGTGTCACTGTGACATCACTTATATCTATAGTAATAATACAGGGACGTGACTGGGGAGGTGAGGGGATCTGGGAGTGTCACTGTGACATCACCTATATCTATAGTAATAATACAGGAAGATGACTGGGGAGGTGAGGGGATCTAGGAGTGTCCCTATGACATCACTTACATCTATAGTAATAATAATACAGGGACATGACTGGAGAGGTGAGGGGGTGTGGGAGCGTCACTGTGACATCACTTATATCTATAGTAATAATACAGGGACATGACTGGGGAGGTGAGGGGGTCTGGGAGTGTCACTGTGATATCCCTTATATCTATAGTAATAATACAGAAACGTGACTGGGGAGGTGAGGGGATCTGGGAGTGTCAGTGATATCACTTATATCTACAGTAATAATACAGGGACGTGACTGGGGAGATGAGGGGATCTGGGAGTGTCACTGTGACATCACTTATATCTATAGTAATAACGTAGGGAGGTGAGCGAATCCGGGGGTGTCACTGTGACGTCACTTATATCTATAGTAATAATACAGGGACGTGACTGGGGAGGTGAGGGGATCTGGGAGTGTCACTGTGACATCACTTATATCTATAGTAATAATACAGGGACGTGACTGGGGAGATGAGGGGATCTGGGAGTGTCACTGTGACATCACATATATCTATAGTAATAATACAGGGACGTGACTGGGGAGGTGAGGGGATCTGGGAGTGTCACTGTGACATCACTTATATCTATAGTAATAATACAGGGACATGACTGGGGAGGTGAGGGGATCTGGGAGTGTCAGTGATATCACTGATATATAAATACTACAGTGCCTGATCTTGGTAGTGTCACAGTGACATCACTTATAGTAATGATAGAGGGTGATGACTGGGAGTGTATGCAGTGATAATCTATTTCTTCTTTGGGTTTCATGGTCACCACAGGGTTAACATCGGCATTGTAGGCAGATCCAGAGGACTGGACACCAACCAGCAAAGCTCTTAGGATTCCCAGAATACACCGCTCCTCTCCCCTATAACCCCACCTCCATGCTCAGCTCAACGGGTTTTGTTGATGCCAGCAGGTAGCTGGTGCACCAGGTATTCCAGCAGGGATTATCTCAGGCACTCCCTCAGAATTATTATTATAGTTTATTATTTTCTTTTTACTCTGAGCATGCGGCGCTGTCAGTCCGGGGTGACTACAGCGCTGCAGCTCCATCACCCCGACCGGTGCCGAAACTCCCCTAAGGCCTGGGCCAAGAACGGTACTTGCGGCAGATGTGGCGCCTGGCATCTAGCCCGGGCACCGGAGCCTCGGTCAGTGTGGCTGGCACATCGGGGGCAGGTAAGAGCTTTCCCTGAGAGCGGCTAAATCTGTGTCATACCGCAGGTCTGGGAGACGGCCCGCGGTGCTGGAGTGGACACTGTCCCCAGAGGTAGGGACTCCACTATGAATAAACGGATGTTCTAAATGGCGCCACCAGTGATAACCAATCACCATAACACTAATATTGTGCCAACACTTTCCTTCTATCAGTTCTCAGGAATAATTTATTGGTTCCTTTCCTTTTCAGTTTATTTCTGACAAACTTCAAACGGAACAAAATAGCGCAATATTGTCTGTATCAGATTATGGTTTATTATACAAGGGTTCCACTCACATGTAATGGTATTAAAATCGCATGTCAGTCCACAAATCTGGATAATCAGCCTCTCGCTCCATATTCCTCCATGAGTTGGACACTGAAAGGAACATAAAGTGCAGAGAGAGAGAGAGCAATATTGTCTTTCAACCAAATAACAATTTATTAATAAAGTGCACACACAAAATAAAACATTATAATCGCATATCACCATATAGTATGGTCTTCTCTCCTCCTGGAGACCAGAACAATGGGGAGCAGAGTTCCAATGGTGTTCAATTGGGGGGGGGGGGATTATGGTCCAGTCCAGGAAACTGTCCGCACCTCCTCCGTATCAGACTCACCAGCCCGTTGTCCATTTCTCCAGCCAAATTCCAAGTCTTTCAGACAATAATGTCCTTCCTCAGGAGCATAAGACTAAGTGTTCCCTGGACCACCAGGGCAGTGAGCACAGGCTCATAAGTAACGGTGGGGGAAGGCCAGCATAGGGGAGGCGGCACTGGCTTGTAGCCCCTCCCCCAGCTTCAGGCGCCAGTCCACTGCAGATTTCCAGCCCTCAAGCTGCTCTCACTTCCCTCCTCCTCTCTGAGACACCGGCAGCCATCTTCTGCATGCAGCCCTCAGGTCTTCGGGAGTGTTGGGTCTGTCTCCCCTGTAAAAACGCCTACTGCTGACCGCTTTGTACAGCATTCATATCCTCCTTCTCCCATAGCAGCGCAGTTATTGATCAGAGTGCCTTGCAGTGTATTGTACCAGTATTGTACGAGTATCTCTGCATTGTCTGTGACTGATGTGCTAGTTGTCTATTTTCTCTGTCTAATACAGGTTGAGTATCAATTATCTGAAATGCTCAGGACCATGAGCATTTTGTAAAAGGGGTTATTTACGATTTTTTTTTTTCTTTAACTTACCTGGTCACCTGGTGGTGCCTCGATGGTCCCACGACGTCCACAGTGTCCCCCGGCTTCCATGGAGGCCTCAGGATCCTCCCCAGGAATGCATTGTGTGAGTTCCCGGGCATGCCGGTGATGTCACCGTGGCACTCGCGCAATGCAATCCTGGGACCGCTTAAGACGATTGTGGAGGCCGCTCTGGATATCTGTGGACTATATATTTTATTATCGAAAATAATTACTGTTACTTTTTTATTAATTGAAACCATATTTTTTGCTGTACGCTCATATGCATGTTTCAGCATAACTCTGGAATGACTGCAGCAAGTTACACCAAACTTAGGACACATATAACTTACAATCTGTGAACAAACACTGTGGGGGTAATACACCCCTAGGGGTGAGGCAGCTCCACAGACTAGATCAGGACATGCATGATATGTCAGTGACGACAGGGCTGCATATAACAGGGACAATGACATGATGTGAGGAAGAGAATGAAGATAGCACCTACCCCCACACTGAGAGTTATATAGTGGCAGTAGCAGGGTCCCCCAGCAGCACAGAGTATATCAGGAGATGCGTAATGTGCTGCACTCCAACGTAAATTAACGAACAACTATAATTCTAATTTACCATCATCCCTTAGTGAAGTACGGTTTTTCAGCTAGTATAATATATTCCTGTCTACTTTTCTTTGTTTACACTCTGTGACCAGAAGTGTTGGAGGTTACAAATCCTCCTGTCACATATTATATACCACTATAGGGTATATACCTATTGTGTGGTTGCACCCTTATTTCTTGTCACCATGACTTCTAGAAAATGGCGCAATCAGACAGAATCCCTAAACTGCTTTCATGTAAATCATGTGCCGCAGGTCTGTCTGAGCAGGATGTCATTCAGGATGGCCTGTGTGTAACTGTTACCTTCCCCTGGTCAGTCCTCTGCTCCTGTCCCTGCACAAGAGCCTCCCTGGGCTGCTATTACACAGCTCCTAGGTACTGTAGTGGATCGCCTTATTCCTACTATGGCTCCCCCAATGCACGCATCTGCAGCAGCATATTCCGTACTGCGCATGCGCTGGGCACCAGGCCCCATGGGCTGCATTGGCAGCAGTCCATAGTAGCATATTCACTATCCCAAATTCGGCACATGCACCGCATCATGCTCGGTGCTCCGCATGCGCAGAACCCGTTTTTATGGGCTGTCGCCACTTGCAACCCATAGAGGCATCCCAGAGGAAGGGAACACCTCTCAATGGGATTGCCATGGATGACTGGCAGGTCAGACCTCCAATAGGAAGTCGCTGCCAGTGCTGTCTCACAGACGGCATCTGGCTTCACACAGGGGCAGATTATACCGGGGGGCTGTAGCCCATAGGTAAAAACCGGCTCTGGTAGTAGATGTACCGGCTCTCATTGATGCCACCAAACTTGTGCTTTTGTCTGATGATGATGATGATGTACCTGTACCCGTTGCAAAACAGACTGATGTTTTCAAGAAACAGAAAGTCATTAAAGCACAATTTCCACACTGCGACTACCTGATGGACATTAGGGCAGATTTATGGGACACGTTGGGTAAGAAGTTTCCTAGTTTTAATAGATTGGTCTCTATTGGTCCGGAAGATGGTAAATGATGGGAGACGCCTCCCCCTGTCTATTCTCATGTTACTCGGCTGGTAAAACCTTCGGTGCTCCCTGTTACTACTGGCTCTAATAGAGCCAACGGAGAGATGAAGGGAACAGTATCTAAAGTCTTTACGCTCACAAGGGCGATGCATAGACCCACTGTAGCTGCGTCCTGGGCTGAGGCCGTTATCCCCTGGCTCACGGTGCTAGAGGATGAGTTACCAGCTGAGATCTCAGAGGGTTGTAAGCTATGTCTTTCTCATATTAGACAGGCTGTGCTGTATATTACCGAGGCTCTCTGACGCTGCTGTGCTGGCTGCTAAAGCTTCAGCTACCTCAGTATTGGCACGTCTCATGCTCTGGCTGCGACCTTGGAAAGCTGATTTAGAGTCCAAGAGGACTTTACAATTGCTGCCCTTAACAGGTGAAGTTCTATTTTGGGAAGAACTTAATAAAATGGTGGGTCACTAGACAGCCCCCAGCAAAGTCAGACAAACCTGCCGCATGATGGGGTGGGCCTCCCTCTGGGGGATCTCAGGGTGGGAGGCTGACTTCTTCGCTTTGCACAGGAATGGGTCAGTACCACTTCCGATGCTTGGGTGAGAGAAGTTGTGACCTGGGGATATTCGGTGACTTTCAAAAGACGCCCTCCGCAGAAATATTGCTGTATGGGCCTCCCGCCAGCACCTCAAAGGCAGACAGACAATTTCCAGGTGATAGTGCAGTCCAAAGTGATTATTCCAGTTCTCCAACACCAACGGGGACTCAGATATTCCTTGACTCTTATTTTGGTCCCCAAAGGGACTTGCAAGCCCATACTAAATGTAAAATCCCTCCACAAATGATGTGGGCTATTGTGTTAGCAAAGGAACCGGGGGACTACATGGTGTCTCTGCATATCCCCATTGCTCCCTCACATCAGGGGTTCCTCCGCTTTGCCATCATGTACCAACACTTTCAATTCCAGTCGCTCCCATTTGGCCTCACCACAGCCCCCAACATTTTATAAAATTCATGGCGGCATGTCTTCGTCGTCAGGGAATAAGGGTGTCCCTTACCTGGACGACCTTCTTCTCTTGGCCAGTTCTCCGGAGGTGTTGTCCAAACACTTACTGACGTTCCTCCAGCAGCATGGGTGGCTTCTCAACTGAGAAAAATCTCTCTCTGGTCCTGTCACATAGAATGCTGCATTTGGAGGCAGTTCTGGACTCCACGGTCTTACGTCTGTTTCCGACACCAGACAAGTGTCAGAATTTGCTGTCCCGGATATGTATGTTTCTTTACAACAAACAAAAAGTGGTGTAGTAAATGGCGCTGCAGTCCCCTCTTAATTGGATGATGGAGTCCTATCACCAATGGGATATATATCCACAATTCTTCCGTCCAGTCGTTCTTAAAGAAATAGAGACTGACCTGGGAGAATTTCCCTATGTGCATATAACGGTTTCTTTAGATTCTCGTGACCTCTGCGTACACAGCAACTGATAACCAGACAGATAACATCAACAGGGACCCCTTGAGGTGTACACTCACCAGGAATAGGTGCCCTATGTGCGCTGAAAGGTTTCTTTGCATCCGACCCTTCTCCTCACAGAACACAGGTGGACAGCTGACTTCAAAATGTTTTTTGTAAAAATCCAAAATTTATTTCCAAAACGATAAGACAGGTAAAACCAAGTCTAAAAAAATGTGGGAAGGGAATCCCAAGGTATGTGGTGGTCTGGGTACCTTCCAATCCGGATAGAAGGCCACCCAGTTTGCTGAAGATCGCAACCAGCACCTGTAACGATCAGATCAGGTGATCGATCAAATTAACGTATGCCTCCTGTTATGATTATCTGTTCAAGCAATGTATGTCTGGTATGTTTGGTAAAATCATGCCGCCTGTGATTATAATGTGGGAGATCAGAACATGTCATGTATTATGTGTGTAAACTGTAGGTGACCCTGGTTTGAGTTTGAGGCCTGTATTCCCTCAGTGTGACATCTGTGGACTCCTCCGGAGTTAGGATGTAAGATAAGATCTGAGCCCCTCATAAACCATGGTCCAGAAGGAGAGGTTAGAGTTTGTCCCCTTCCTTCACATCTCTTATCAGTGGGTCTGCTATGCAAGGAAGGAGGATCAATCACTTTGAAAACAGCAGACTGTAGAAGATACATTGCCAGGGACCTTCCACACTCCTTCAGCATGGAAAGAGTGGAATCCCAAGGGTGGGAGGGATGAGGGAGTCTTCAAGGTATAACTGAGACCCTTCTCCCTATAGTCAGTGTCACTACCTGGGGGTCTAGCAATCAGGCTGTAAGCGACCAGAGATTTCTTGTGGAGAACCCCCCCCACTTCAGGATTGTCAAGATACGGTTCTGTCTTTTTTCCCTTTTTATTTTATTTCTGAAATTGCATTTAAAACTCGTGTGTACTTTTAAAATCACTGTAAAATCTTGTAACTATTTTCTAAAGCTCTGTAGTATTTCTAGGAATAAATAATACATATTCTCAGTCCTGGTTCTGTGTTCCTAAGACTCATTAGCCTCAGAAGAGAAAGGCTGGAAAACGTTACCATTGTTATCTTGTATTGTGTGGTCAGGGGCGAGCCAAGCCGCCCTTGTGCAGTTTCAGGCGCTAAAATCAGGTTTTGGCTGGTGGCAGTGTACCTCAAGGAAAGGACCCGAGTGTCCTGAGTGAACCCCAGTCCCGGCCGGCGCTGCTCAGATTGACGTATCGGAGCAGGCGACCGGTGGGTCCGTGACAGCACCTAACCACAAACCTCTAGGGTATTCACTCTGGTGATTGGAGGAGAGAGTGAATACCCTAGAGGTTTGTGGTTAGGTGCTGGTTGCGATCTTCAGCAAACTGGGTGGCCTTCTATCCGGAAATAAATTTTGAATTTTTACAAAAAACATTTTGAAGTCAGCTGTCCACCTGTGTTCTGTGAGGAGAAGGGTTGGATGCAAATAAAACTTTCAGCGCACATAGGGCACCTATTCCTGGTGAGTGTACACCTCAAGGGGTCCCTGTTGATGTTATCTGTCTGGTTATCGGTTGCTGTGTACGCAGAGGTCACGAGAATCTAAAGAAACCGTTATATGCACATAGGGAAATTCTCCCAGGTCAGTCTCTATTTCTTTAAGAACGACTGGACGGAAGAATTGTGGATATATATCCCATTGGTGATAGGACTCCATCATCCAATTAAGAGGGGACTGCAGCGCCATTTACTACACCACTTTTTGTTTGTTGTATGGTTAGATTCAGGAATTTTTGGGTGTTGTATAGGCTGCAGCAGTTCAGGCGCTGTCACTATTTTCTTTCTTTGTTCAAATGTATGTTTCTTTGACACCCCAGAGTCACGATTCACCTGGCAATGTGAATACTTGTCGTTTCACATGGTCGAGTGAGCGCAGAATCACTCATGCCCTCTGCAATGTCTGATCCTGACCAGGTGGGACAGTCAGCCTCACTGATTAAGTCTCCATGACTCTGACCCCAGGAGTTCTGATCACCTGAATCAAGGATGGGTCCTTCTAACTATGATTGCCAGCCTACAAGGGGAGCCGTGGTAAAGGAAAGTGGACCTTGGTGGAAGCTCAATATACTGGAACTGTGGGCAGTGTACAATGCATTGCTTCAGGTGAAGGACATTTTGCAAGGCAGACTGGTACAGGTACGGTCAGACAACACCACAACAGTGGCTTATATAAACCATCAAGGCGGCACTCGCAGTCCAGAGCCATGAGGGAGGTGTACAAAATTCTTACATGTGCCAAACACATACCAGCTTTATCGGCTGTGGTCATGCTGGTGATTCTGAACTGGAAGGTGGACCTCCTAAGGCGCCAGGATTTTCACTGGTAAGAATGGTTGCATCATGCAGATGTATTCTCGCTTCTAGTGCAGCGCTGGGGTCTGTCAGATGTGGACCTCATTGTGTCATGCCACAATTACGTGCTTGCTTACGGGTCCCGGTACAGAGATTCTCAGGCAGCATTCACAGATAATCTATCAATGGTGTAAAAGTTTCTTCTTCCATATTTGTTTCCTCTGGTTTCCATGCTCCTTCAGGTGCTCCGGAAAGTCAAACAGGAGAGCCGAGATCTCATACTGGTTGCCATAGCATCTGCCAGACGTGTGTCTGATCCAAGTGCACTATCGTGCAGGTCTCCTTTTATGATTTTTCACGAGGACAGAGCTGTCTTTGGGATGACGACTGCTCATTTACCGAAATTGATATCCAAATGACATATGAATCAGAAAATTGTGGTTCCAGCTTTGGACTCTATGGAGATGACTCCCGAGGAGTGTTCTCTGAACCTAGTGCGAGCCTTAAAAATCTATGTAGACCGTGCCACTTCTATACGTTTGTCCAATTCCTTATTCATTTTATATGGATTTCACAAACAGGAATGGCCAGAAACAAACAGACTTTAGCTCGCTGGATTTGGCTTGTAATTCCGCAGGCTTATGAACAGGCCCAGCTTCCATTACCTACATCTATATCTGCACATTCTACCAGGTCCGACGAACCGTCATGGGCAAGGTGGCAACGTGGTTCTCTATCCACACATTCATTAGATTCTATGCCTTTGATACGTTCGCCTCCCAGGAGGCTTCCTTAACTTGCCGGATACTTCCGGTCCCTCAGGCGAGTACCCTCCCTTGACTCTGAGTGCTAAGTGAATTTGTCAAAATTGGTGTGAAAATTGGCAAGCAAACATTTGTATTCATCACAGTGATCTGGAATATTTACCTTATATAGAAAATATATTATTTTTGTAAACATGTTGTATTTGAATTTATATAACCAATGTAAGTGAAGGTGGCATTTTTAGTACATATTTTGAACATCTCTTACAGAGATTATAGGCACTCAAAGGGTTAAGTATTGCTTTAGAACATCCTCAATGTGGCGGTGACCATGAAACCCGAAGAAGAAAACAACACAAATTACCTTGAGTTAACTCCTTTCTTCGAAGCCCATGTCTGCCACAGGGTGCCCACCCTAACACGCCTGATAGCATATGGCATATATTGGTACAGCGGCGTAACTATAGCACCGCAGCCCCCGCCACCGCGGGGAGGCGCTGTGCATGTGGGGGCGCCAGGGGGCTACACACACCCCCCAATCCCCCGCAGACTTACCTATCTCGCTGGTCCCGGTGGATTCGTTCTTCTGCTGAGGACCACCACAAAATGGCCACCCATATATAGCACACAGTTCTCTGAAACTGTCTGCTGTACGGGGCGGCCATTTTGTGGTGGTCCTCAGCAGAAGAACGGAGCCACCGGGACCAGCGCGATAGGTAAGGCTGCAGGGGATTGGGGGGGGGTTTGCTTGGGCGGCAGGGGATTGGGGGTGCTTGTCGGGGCAGGGGGGGGCGCCCAAAACTTAGCTACGCCACTGTATTGGTATATATGGGTGTGTCATGTGTGACCATGGTCACTAGTTCCCTCCTTTCTATTTGTGAGTGCACTAGGGTGTCCATTACCTTTCTTCTTCCTATTCGCTTCCTGCTGGTTGACAAAACTGAGATGAGCATGGAGGCGGGGTTATAGAATCCTAAAAGCTTTGATGTTTGGTGCCTGATCCTCTGGATCCGCCTACAACCCCGATGTTAGCACTGTGGCTCCCATGAACCTCAAAGAAAGAGAAGTAATCGAAGGCAAGTCTACAATAACTCTCATTTTCCCAATACACAGGGTTACACAGTAGTGAAGAAGACATCTGGTGGTGAGCATGAGACACCCAGTAGTCATCCCTGTGTGTCAGAAGGACAGAAAAGGACCCAGAGCCCCATAACAGGGCCCACACCTCACTCACTGATACATGGGCGAGACAATGACCAGAAGATCCTGGAACTTACCAACAAGATCATTCAGCTGTTGACTAAAGAGGTGATTGATGGGAATGGGACAAAATAAAGTGACAATGGGGATGTGACCGGAGAGGAGACTGCTGGGAATGGGACGAAATACAGTAACACCGAGGGATGTGACCGTAGAGGTGACTGCTGGGAATGGGACAGTAACACCAGGGTATGTGAATGGAGAGGTGACTGCTGGGAATGGGACATTATATAGTAACACCAGGGGATGTGACAGGAGAGGTGACTGCTGGGAATGGGGCATTATTCAATAAAACCTGGGGATGTGACCGGAGAGGTGACTGCTGGGAATGGGACAGTAACACCAGGGTATGTGACCGGAGAGAGGTGCCTGCAGGGAATGGGGGATGTGACCGGAGAGGTGACTGCTGGGAATGGGTTATAATACAGTAACACTGAGGGATGTGACTGGAGAGGTGACTGCTGGGAATGGGGCATTATACAGTAACACTAGGGGATGTGACCGGAGAGGTGACTGCTGGGAATGGGGCATTATACAGTAACACCGGGGGATGTGACCGGAGAGGTGACTGCTGGGAATGGGACATTATACAGTAACACCGGGGGATGTGACTGGAAAGGTGCCTGCTGGGGATGGGACATTGTACAGTATCACTGGGGGAAGGTGTCTGGGTGATGACTGTATCATTGTATGTGTCAGGTTCCTATAAGGTGTCAGGATGTCACGGTCTATCTCTCCATGGAGGAGTGGGAGTATATAGAGGAACACAAGGGTCTGTACAAGGATGTGATAATGGAGAATCACTGGCCCTTCTTATCACTGGGTAAGAGGAGAATTCATTTTATTGTACAGGGTACAGCAGATATACACAGGTCATCTGCTAATCACACATGTACAATGTCCTCAGTCACTGTGTGTCTCCTACAGATGGGCTCAGTAACAGAGGTACCCCAGAGAGATGTCCCCGTCCTCTGTATTCCCAGCACTGTACAGAGGAGAATCACAGGACCCCACAGGAGGATCAGGTAGTTGGGATTTACAGTCACCTCAGTATATCTAAGTGACTGGCACTATATGATTGCAGCAGCTGTGTGCGTCTTATACACTGATATTCTACTGTGTAATCTCAATAACATCAGACATTACTAATGTGGTATTTTTTTAGGTTCAGTGTGAAGATTCGTCTGATATTAAGGCAGAAGATACAGGAGGAGAAGAGATGGATGTGACTGATATTAAGGTAGAAGATACAGAGGGAGAAGAGATGTATGTGCCTGACATTAAGGCAGAAGATACAGAGGAAGAAGAGACTGATGTGACTGATAATAAGGCAGAAGATACAGAGGGAGAAGAGACGGATGTGACTGATAATAAGGCTGAAGAAGAAGAGTCTTATGTGACAGATAAGGAAGAAGATACATATATGAGGGGTGATCAGCACTGTAAGGAGGAAATACCTACAGATACCAGCACAGGTGAGGAGTAATCAATTATTACATATTTTCCTTATTCTTCCAATACAGCTTTCTCTTATCCTACACTCTCCTCTGTCAGACCAAACTAATGAGGACAATGCATCTGTTAAGTGGGGGAGTCCAGAGCCATCATCCCCTATTATACTCCTGCTCTCCCCTCACATGCTGTCACTGTGTTACCAGCCCAGAGATCTGACCAGTCTCCTCCCCACACTCTCTGGTGTACCAAACCAGCTCTCTAACGGGGGTGGGAACTGGGGGCGCTTATTGTGGGTAGCTTCTCAGCAGCTCCTGCTCCCCTCCTAGTGTCCCCTCCTGCGGACATTTTAAATATTACGCGTGCTGTTGCGCCATGAATGACGGTCCGTGACGTCGGGGGAGCACGCCGACACCACATGGTTAAAGAGGCTGCTACTTCTGCTGGAGAGGTGGAAGCGGGGAGAAGAACTGGAGCGGAAGCTGCAGTGGTAGCGCTGCCTGCCTACTCGGCTACACTACAAGCTAAGGACAGTGGTGGCGCTGCTCTGAGGGTGCTGCCAGAAATAGCCACATTGCCGGGCAGCGCTGCGGCTTCCGTTCCACTTGGCAGTGGGCCAGGCAGAATCTGTTCGCGGGCCGGACCGTCCTTTGCCCACCCCTGCCCTTGTGGATAGTAGGGCACAGAGGCATAACCATGACTTGGTGGACCCCATAGCAAAATTTTGAAGGGGCCCCCCTTCTACAGGGAGCGGAGGTGCACAGGTTGATTGGGGGTACAAGGCATCACAAACACATAGGGATAGGAGGGTACATGGTGTCACACACACACACACACACATAGGGGTAGTGGGAGTACAGTGTCACATACAGTGAGGAGGGGGTTATAGGGTGTAACACACGGGTAGGGTATAAACATTTAAAATCCTATTAGCGTCAGTGACATGACAACACTGCTGGCTTCATTTGGATTGAGAGAGAGAGGTGTAGAGAGAAGGAAGAAATAGGAAGGGAGTTAAGAGAAAAGTTACCTTATAACAGCAGCCCTGAGCATTGGCAAGTAAGCCAGAGAGGTGAGGTCTCTGATGGGGGCGGGGCCTTACCGGCATTAAGCCCCTCCCCCTAAATGTCCGAATTGCATCGCAGACAGAAACCCGAAGCGAGGCCTGCCACCTGACTTACAGTGTGACAGGCTAGTGAAAACTTTGTGGGGGGCCGGGGTATGGCACCGCCGCTACATCCTCTGCGGCTGCTGCTTGCGGGAGCCGGGAGGAGCTGGCTCTGCTCTGGCAGGGAACAAGTGTTGAGCTTTGACTACAGTGTGTGCAGGGGGAGCTGCGGGCCCTGGAAACAGCTCGGGCCCCATAGCAGCTGCACCCACGGTAGTTACGCCACTGGTAGGGCATGAAATACCGCCTGTCAGCACAGAACTGTTGACCTTTCCCATGTCGACCTAATGCTTTTGTAGAACTAGTGATTGTATGTATTAATTGTTTTCATATTTCTTTTGAATTGGTTTAGCGCTGCTGCTTTCTTTTTCCTTTTTGTTGAGGACAGATAGGAGCAGGTTACAGTAACCCAGTCTAGGGATGACCAGTGAGCGGATGAGGGTCTTAGTTGTCTCCAGGGTGAGAGAGGGTCTGATCCTGGAAGCTTCCAATACTGGGACAGGGACTGATTGTGGGGATTGTAAGAAAGGGTGGAGGTCAGGATGACGCTAAGGCAGCAGCATCGATGGTGAGGTGTTAGTGGATAGTAACATCAAGGTTAGTGAGGGGATCGCGGATGGTGGGAGACTATCGGGGAATATTTACTAAAGGTCCATTTAAAATTCAATATTAATCGATGTTGGGCTTCCAGGGCTAAAACACACATTTACTGACAGTTGGATTTTTATATTCATTTTTAGATGTTAGTAAATGTGTCCTAGCCCAGGTAGTCCGGCATCGATTAAGAGAAAATTCGAAGCAATGAACATCGCCCTTTAGTAAATATATCCCTCAGGCTGGGTACACACTTACAGATATATCTGCAGAACAATCGATCTATAGATATATCTGTGGACGGATCGGGCAGCTTGTTCTCCGAACACCCTGCCCAATCCATGGAGACCGATGTCACAACTATTGGCAGAGTATTTGTATGATCGTGCTGTGTGGTTGTTAGACGACACACTTAGAAGATATAACCAGCTTTAGATTTATTCAAGTGATAAGCTTGCAGTGTACAACGGTACTTCAGTGGTTAACTTCACATGCAATATAACTGATGCAGGAATCAGTCACGGGTGTTACTTATCTGATCCGTTCAGCTTGTGCAGGGTTAATGGCAATGACCGGTTTACGCTGGCGGTATCTCTCCCAGTAACGCTGCTGCTACACAGGATGGATCTCCCTGTGTAAGTGACGCGCTGGTAACGAGGAATGCAGCGGGGCTTGCTATTACACGCTCCGATGCACGTGGAGCGGTGAACCGGCATGGAGGATAGGACACACGCGCTAAAGGCACACACTATCACTTCCTGACGGAGAGGAAACCGCGCTGCCAGCAGGGTCAGGGGACTCTGCCCTGCTATTCGCTTCGCAAGCTGTCACTCAGGGTGACACTCTAACTACAGTGGCTGCAGAGGGACAAGGCAGTCTGTAGGCTGCTCACTAACCAGGGATATGGAGACAGACGCGGAGCGCTGCTTTCTAACACTCCCCCTCGCTCAAGGCTGTCTTCGGCTACATAAAAGAACATGATACAATACTTTGTCCTTTGTTATACCTGTAACCGAAAAATATGGTTAGAGAGAAAGACACTCAGAACATCAAAAAACTTCAAATCAACATTTTTGGATTTAAACAAATCCACAGTCCTTCACGAACTTAATAAGCAAGTTTGTCGACAGTCCTTTTGTAAGCATGTCAGCAACATTCTCTCCGCTTGCAACATATTCGACATCGATGGACTTGCTCTCCACTAGTTCCCTGATGAAGTGATGTCTAATCGCGATGTGTTTTGACTGTCCATGGTGCTTGGTACTACAGGAAAGATCTATCGCTCCCCTGTTATCACATGCGATGCTGATAGTCTCCTCTTCATAGAGTAGGCCTAATTCACACAAAGTCTCTTTGATCCAGAGTGCTTCCTTAGTTGTCTCTGTAAGAGCCATGTATTCGGCCTCAGTTGTTGACAGGGCAACAGTTGGTTGCTTTCTACTTGCCCAGCTAACTGCTGCTCCAGCCAATGTGAACAGATAACCGGTGTGGGAACGACGATCATCTTCATCTGCTCCCCAGTCGGCATCACAAAAGACCTTTAAATTTGAGTTGCCTGTCTTTGTGAACTTTAATTTCAAGGAACTTGTACCTTTTAGGTATCTCAAAATCCTCTTCACTGCGATCCAGTGTTGCCTTCCAGGATTTATTGCAAATTGGCTCACCCGACTGACTGCATGAGTGATGTCTGGACGGGTTCCAATACTTGCATACATAAGACTTCCAACCACGTTTTTGTAAGGAACATCTTGCATTTCCTCTACCTCTTATTGTGTGGTTGGTGACATACCTTTTGTCATCTTGATACTTTTGTCAATTGGTGTATTTACTGACTTGGATTCTGCCATCCCATACTTCAAAATTGTTGCCTCGATGTACATTTGTTGGTCGACTGTGACTGTTCCCTTTTGTAAGTCTTGAACAATTCTCATTCCCAATAAATGATTGGCTGGGCCTAGGTCTTTCAACTTGAATCTCTGTTTCAGTTGATCCCTCACACCTGCGATGTGATCTTCGTGACCTGCTATAAGTATGTCATCCACATAGACTGCTATGATGAACAACTTTTCTCACAGAGTTTTGTGATAGAGGCAGTGGTCAGTCTCTGATCTAATAAAATTCATTTCAAGTAGTGCTGCATCCAATTTTATGTACCAGCAATGACCACTCTGTTTTAGGCCGTATATGGATTTCTTCAGAAGACACACCTTCTCTGTCTGAAGCTCATTCTCATTGTAATGATCTGGCGATTCCATATAGATTTCTTCAGCCAGTTCTCCATTTAGGAATGCTGAATCGAAGTCTAGTTGGTATAGCAGTAAGTTATGTAAGGTGGCGACTGCAATTACTAATCTAAGAGTGTTATACCTTGCAACTGGTGAGTATATCAACACATAGTCAATTCCGGATCTCTGTGTGTATCCCTTAGCAACAAGACGGGCTTTGTAACGGGCAACTTCTCCGTCCGAATTTAACTTCTTGCAGAAGACCCACTTGTTCTTGACTGTCTTGCGGTTGCTTGGCCTATCTACTATGGTCCAAGTATTGTTCTCTTTCAGTGCTGATAGCTCTGTGTCTATTTCCATTTTGCCCAATCACTGCACGCTTTCGCTTCTCGAATACTCTGAGGTTCACTGAAAACAATGTTCGCATACTCTTCATCATACCTTCTAGCTGGTATGCCCTTGTTGCTTCTTACGGAAGCCCTGTTTGTTGGTTCGCTTCCCTCCTCTGTATTTTCCTTTTCAGGCATGCTTTCTATTTCGCACACCTCTACTAGTGCTTGCTTTTCTTGCTCTTCTGCTTTTGTGAGTGGTGCTGTTTCTTGAAATATCACATCTCTTGATTTCAGAAGACGTCTGTTCTCTGCATCCCAGAGCCTGTACCCTTTGCTCTCCTCACAATAGCCTAGCAGTATGCACTGTTTTGATTTTGGGTCGAGTTTCTTTCTCTTCTCCTTTGGTATATGCGCATAAGCTCTGCTCCCAAAGACACGGAGGTGACTGATGTCTGGCTTCTTCCCAGACCAGGCCTCTAAGGGGGTCTTTCCCTTCACGGCCACTGTAGGTGTTCTGTTTTTCAGGTATACTGCAGTAGATACAGCTTCTGCCCAAAAACTCTTCTCCAGGCCAGCATCGTTTACCATTGCTCGTGCTCTTTCAACGATTGTTCGGTTCGCCCTTTCACTTACGCCATTCTGTTTAGGCGTATAGGCCATCGTCAGCTGATGCTTTATGCCATTCCTTTTGAGAAAATCAGTTAGTGCTTCATTTTCGTACTCTCCCCCATTGTCGGATCTCAGGGCTTTTAGCTTTAGGCCCGTCTGAGTTTCCACTAGGTTCTTGTACTCTACAATTTTCTTGACTACTTCACTTTTCTTCTTCATGAAGTATACATGTGTCATCCTTGTGGCATCATCGATGAGAGTCATGAAGTACTTCTAACCACTGGTTGACTCCTCTTCCATCGGTCCGCACACATCTGTGTGCACCAGAGCTAACTGTGATTCTGCTCTACCTGCTGACTTGGGAAATGGGTTGCGGGTCTGCTTGCCTTTTATGCAACTCTCGCACACAGGTCTTTCGGTGTCTTTCACTGTGATCTCTGTTGCCATCCCATCAGCTAATTTCTGGACATTGTCATATTCTAAGTGTCCCAAACGTCTGTGCCAGAGTTCCATCGACTCATTTTCACCAGATGCTGCCAAAGCTACACATTCATCTGTGTCTAGGACGTATAGTTGGTTGCATCGGGTTGCTGAAGCAATTACAGTCCCTCTTTCATTATGCACCATACACCTGCCCTTTGCAAACTGGACTCTGTAGCCTTTTGCCTCGAGTACGCTGATAGCGATGAGGTTACTTCCCAATTCTGGTACATACAGGACGTCTTGGATATCTGTGACTACTGTCTGTCCCTCAATTCTTAGTCTCACCGTGATTGTCCCAACACTTGATGCAGTAAGGACCTTTTCACCAATCCCTGTAACTGTTGTGGGTGTACACTGTGTTAAAGAATTGAACCACTTCTTGTTGCAGCTGAAGTGTCTAGAGGCTCCCGAGTCCATATACCAGCAATCCCTCCTTGGCTTGTCTGCTACATTCAGTGCTGACTCGTTTTTCTTGTCATGTCACTTGTGTGTACCACTAGTGTTCTTCATCCTGCATTCTGAAGCCTTGTGCCCTACTTTGTGGCACACATAACATTTGAACGTGCATTTCTTGGGTTTTGCACCCTTTGCTACTAAGGCAGAACCCTCAGCTATGGCGTCCTTGTGAATTCTTTCTTGGAACTGAAGTAGCTTAGCCCTCACAACTTCTGTTGTAAGCTTGGTTTCATTTGACTCTAGTGCGACAACTAGGAAGTCAAATTCTTCTGTCAAGTTCTGCAGCATTACCATCGCCACTTCTTCCTCATCCACTCTTGCTCCTACACATGCCAATTGCTGAGCTATCGATAGTATTTTATCGATGTAATCGTTCATGTCCTTGCATGCATTCAACTTTGTTCAATATAGTGTGCGTCTCAGGCTTATCCTTCTCATCAGGCCTTTATTCTCATAAGCACCTTGTAGAGTTGTCCACATGTCCTTAGCGGACTCTTTCCCACAGATTGTAGAGTAAACATGCTGCTCCACAGCCAGGCCTATTGTGCCAATGGCCTTGTCTACCTCTTCTGGGTTTGGACTATCTCCTGGGGCTATTGTGACCTTCCATAGCTTCTCCCTTTTAAGCTGCATTTCCATAGCAAACTTCCATGTAGTGTAATTCTCTGAGCCTTTGAGTTTAGGAAAGTTCATGCTATGCCCTGTACTGTGCATTCTCGTTAACTCTTTCACAAATGTCAATTCAGAAATATTTCTTTGTGTTCTTTTATGTACTAGCACTTGGTCTTTAGGGGGTTAATCTTCGCGCACGTGACGTGCTGGGCCCATAACCTATTGGCAGAGTATCTGTATAATCGTGCTGTGTGGTTGTTAGACGACACACTTAGAAGATATAACCAGCTTTAGATTTATTCAAGTGATAAGCTTGCAGTGTACAACGGTACTTCAGTGGTTAACTTCACATGCAATATAACTGATGCAGGAATCACAGTCACAGGTGTTACTTATCTGATCCGTTCAGCTTGTGCAGGGTTAATGGCAATGACCGGTTTACGCTGGCGGTATCTCTCCAAGTAATGCTGCTGCTACACAGGATGGATCTCCCTGTGTAAGTGACGCGCTGGTAACGAGGAATACAGCGGGGCTTGCTATTACACGCTCCGATGCACGTGGAGCGGTGAACCGGCATGGAGGATAGGACACACGCGCTAAAGGCACACACTATCACTTCCTGACGGAGAGGAAACCGCGCTGCCAGCAGGGTCAGGGGACTCTGCCCTTCTATTCGCTTCGCAAGCTGTCACTCAGGGTGACACTCTAACTACAGTGGCTGCAGAGGGACAAGGCAGTCTGTAGGCTGCTCACTAACCAGGGATATGGAGACAGACGCGGAGCGCTGCTTTCTAACAACAACTGGGCGGGTGCAATAACATGTGCCGACCAATTCAGCTGCTGATCAGTGCTGGCTACTGGTGTGGGTGTACGGGAGGTCAGGAGATCGTCCTTACGCACAGCACGTAGAAAAATAGTAAGACATGTAGATTGCTCTAGTAATGAAACATCAATTTAAGATATCAATCAATCCAAAATGGTGAGGTGTATGGCAAAGAAAATAACAATTTAATAATGATACTAATAAAACATTAAAAACATGTATTAGTCAAGAAATGACATTCAGATCAATAGTCACCGTTTGTTTTCCATAATGCCAGAATTTGGAGAGCCTCAGGATAATATTGTGTGTGGATCCAAGGAAAGAACGTTCTTTCAGTTTCAGGCGCTTCCACCTGCCACATGTCTGCATGATTCTCTAATCCAGCCTCTTCAATTGTGTGGGAGTTTTGCTAAGGAGCTACAGATGGCCCCGGCTTTATCTTTGCCCGGCGTTCGCCAGAGACTCCTCTCTTGTGTGCGCCGGCGATAGATACTGGGACGTGTGTGCGTCTCATGTGCGTCCTAGTATCACGGCGGCTGGGCAGCGTCTCCCTGCCCGTCCCCGCTTCAGGGAGACCCTGGCCAGTTCGGGGGGGTTGGGGCGGCGAGTGGGACAGGTGGCAACGGCGGGGGAGGCAGCGGGGACCCCCCACCAAGCTCCCCTGGCTGTAGCCGGCCGCTGGTGGGGGATGGCGATAGAATCGTGATCAGGGAAAAGGGGAGCGAGGGAATTGGACCAGTGCACAGGTATTACAATAAATGAAAATTCTGCAACAGTATGTTTAATCCACAATAGCTTGGATATACCGGAGAGGACGACGCTCTCTGGATGTGTCAGGGAGCGAAGGTGCCCTCTAGAGGGTAATTAGGAGTATAGGGCCTATGGCGATAGAATCGCCGTCCCCTGCAAGGATGGATCTGACTTCATCTGAACACTATACTCTCCGAATGGGACATTTTCTTATCAGGAAACCAACCCGTTCCCTTTTATTCCACTTCGAGCCACCAATGCCCCTTTCAGACCGCACTTTTTACCCGTTATTTTGCCGTTTTTATTTTTACCGTTTAAAACCGGTAATTTGTGCAGTCTGAAAAGTGCAGAGTGAATTTACCGGTTCTATAGAACTGGTATTTCTAAACGGTAATAAAGCAGGGTCCTACCCATTTCAGACCCTTTTTTTTTCATCCACTTTTTTCAATGGGTTAAGACGGGTTCAGTGTTGTGAAGGAACAAAAACTGCATTGAAATACCGTTTAAAGACATGCGGGTGAAAGGGTTTTTATCTGGCAGACCCGTTTTTAGAAACGTTTTAAAATACCGGGTCAAAGCCGGTTTTGCTGTCTGAAAGCAGCATCAAAGGCCCGGTACCGTCTGTGGAAAAGGACCTACCAACACCTGAGTCCCCATACCTAAGAGTGTGATTACAACCAAAACCTTCTCTTCTTTCACAATATTATCCGGAGGCTCTCCAGATTCTGGCATTATGGAAAACAAAGGGTGACTATTGATCTGAATGTCATTTCTGGACTAATACAGGTTTTTAATGTTTTATTAGTATCATTATTAAATTGTTATTTTCTTTGCCATACACCTGACCATTTTGAATTGATTGATATCTTAAATTGATGTTTTATCACTAGAGAAATCTACATGTCTTCCGATTTTCCTACCTACTGTATTGGGGTTGACTCTCCCTTTTTCTTAGATTGCTGCTTATAGCCAAGCACACTCGTACTAAAGCGCTTTTAGTGATATAGTATCTATATCCTATTTTTTGCCTTACACACAGCACGATGCACCATCTAGCTTTAGGTATGTTGACCATCGGCTGTGCTGCAGAGCTGACGCGCTATGTCTGAACAATATCATTCACAGACCTATGACTGACTGACCAGCGATATATCGGCCAGTGTGTACGCAGCATTAGACATGTTCAGTTTAAGAGAGTGCTAAACATCCATGATCATTTGCTTCTCAATGTAATCAATTCTGTCTGTCATTCATCTGTTTCCTGCAGATGGGCGCACAAGCAGGAATACCTCGGAGGGAGATCTCATTGTGTCTCCAGGTTTTATAATAGAAGATCAGAACATCAGACAAGATTCTCCAGAAGAAAAACCTATTATCCAAAATATACACCCAACATTTCACAGTGCAGATATTTCATCTGGTCCCTCTAGTCATGAGGAACCTTCTGATATATCAGAGATTACTATACACCGTACAGACCATAAATATGATACAAGATCATCCAGTTCTGAGTTTGGTAAGCGTTCTATACATCAGTTAGATTCTGTTTTACATCAGAGACCTTACACAGGGGAGAAACCATTTTCATGCTCTGAATGTGGGAAATGTTTTCAACAGAAATCATGTCTTGCTAGACATAAGAGAAGTCACACAGGTGAGAAACCATTTTCATGCTCTGAATGTGGGAAACGGTTTACAGAAAAATCATCTCTTGTTACACATGAGAGAATTCACTCAGGTGAGAAACCATTTTCATGTTCTGAATGTGGGAAAGGTTTTGGACATAAATTTAGTTTTTTGCAACATCAAAGGAAACACACAAATGAGACATTTTCATGTTCTGAGTGTGGTAAATGTTTTACACACAAATCATATCTTGTTAAACATGAGAGAAGACACACAGATGAGAAACCGTTTTCATGTTCTGAATGTGGGAAATGTTTTGCAATGAAATCAACTCTAGTTATACATGAGAAAGCTCACACAGGTGAGAAACCATTTTCATGCTCTGAATGTGGGAAATGTTTTACACACAAATCATCTCTTGTTACACATGAGAGAATTCACTCAGGTGAGAAACCATTTTCATGCTCTGAATGTGGGAAATATTTTGCAATTAAATCTGCTCTTGTTACACATAAGCGGATTCATACTGGTGAGAAACCATTTTCATGCTCTGAATGTGGGAAATGTTTTACACACAAATCATCTCTTGTTACACATGAGATAATTCACTCAGCTGAGAAACCATTTTCATGCTCTGAATGTGGGAAATGTTTTGCAATGAAATCAACTCTAGTTATACATGAGAAAGCTCACACAGGTGAGAAACCATTTTCATGCTCTGAATGTGGGAAATGTTTTACACACAAATCATATCTTGTTATACATGAGAGAATTCACACAGGTGAGAAACCATTTTCATGCTCTGAATGTGGGAAAGGTTTTCAACAGAAATCATATCTTGTTCTGCATAAGAGAATTCACACAGGTGAGAAACCATTTTCATGCTCTGAATGTGGGAAATGTTTTGCAATGAAATCATCTCTTGTTATACATGAGAGAATTCACTCAGGTGAGAAACCATTTTCATGCTCTGAATGTGGGAAATATTTTGCAATTAAATCTGCTCTTGTTACACATAAGCGGATTCATACTGGTGAGAAACCATTTTCATGCTCTGAATGTGGGAAATGTTTTCAACAGAAATCATCTCTAGTTACACATGAGAGAATTCACACAGGTGAGAAACCATTTTCATGCTCTGAATGTGGGAAATGTTTTGCAATTAAATCGGCTCTTGTTACACATGAGAAAGCTCACACAGGTGAGAAACCA
The DNA here is from genome assembly GCF_055691185.1 of Crinia signifera. Classification (NCBI taxonomy): domain Eukaryota; kingdom Metazoa; phylum Chordata; class Amphibia; order Anura; family Myobatrachidae; genus Crinia; species Crinia signifera. Next base: position 35,110,953 of record NC_139222.1, read on the forward strand.
TTTTCATGCTCTGAATGTGGGAAATGTTATGCAATGAAATCTGCTCTTGTTACGCATGAGAAAGCTCACACAGGTGAGAAACCATTTTCATGCTCTGAATGTGGGAAATGTTTTACACACAAATCATATCTTGTTATACATGAGAGAATTCACACAGGCGAGAAACCATTTTCATGCTCTGAATGTGGGAAATGTTTTTCATATAAATCAGGTGCTTGTAGACACCAGAAAACTCACACACAAAAAAAATAATTTCATTTCGTCCATCCTGGTGACACAGCTTAAACATGGGATGTAGTCTGGTCCAGAGGAGCCAAGGCACCTATACTATTCTTTTAAGATGCAGGCTGCTCCCCTGCTGCATCCCAGAAGACCTCAGTTTCGTTTAAAGTGCCCACAGGAGTGGGTACATAGGCTATGGGGCTGCGTAATGCAGCCAGATAAGAGTTAGTTAGAAAAAAAATATTTTAGTAATTTTTCTTAGCATGCAGCAGGCTCGGTGTGAGGTTTCCTCAGGAAACCTCTTTACACTGTTTTTTAGCACTACAGGGGCTGATAGAAACGCTTCCCTGTCAGAGTCCTGTGAGCTGCTGAGAAAGCACTGCTTTCTCCCAGCTCAGTGCTATGACCTCCCTGCCTTAGAAATGGAAAGGTCTCCTGGGCTCTGGGGGACACTTCACCGGCTTGCTGTTCGATGGAAGGCTCTGGTGATAGTACCCCCTGCTATGGCGCTGACAATTTAAAGGGACAAGCCAGTTACAGGAGCCCCACGCAGCAGTGCACTCCAAGGTGATCCTTTATGGTGAATCTACTATAGGAGCGTTTGAAGGGCGAGGGTGCCAAAATGCACATCCTCCCCGCTGAAGCAGGGACTTGGTCTCTTCCTGGCTGGGGACTGGGTGCCATTTTTCCTCTACATGCAGAGCTGAAAAGGGGCCTTGCCATATCACAGTCCTGCAGCTGAGATTCTTCTGAGCAGTGCCTTTCCTGTGACCACGGTGGGTCTGCAACAGCAGCAGCAGCTTACTGATAACTACCACTGGTTTATTACTCTGTGTAGCGCCTGACTTTGCACAGTGTTTCTTAACACTATGACAGAAGGGTGTAGATCTGCTGTTGCTGAAGGAGGGGCAGCTGCCATGTTAGTTTACTGCAAGTTTTGCATCATTAAATTAACTTGTGGACCGTTGGACCAGGGGGATTTGTGCCCCGCTTGTGGAGCTGTTCCTAGTGGGGAACACTAGTAGTGATAGCACATCAATACGAATTGCCGTATTTTCGGGATAGTAAATGTCAAAAATAAGTGTATTTCTGGATACAAATATACATTTTTTTTTTACAAATTTCCTTTAGTAAATTTCCCCGATTGTCTAAATGATTCACCTGAGTGTAATTATCAAGCTAAAAACATTACAAAACTGAGAACAGTCTGTAAATTATACAGGTTGGATACCTTATACAAATGTGAGGCAGTATATAGTGAAATATATTTATTTGAACCACAATGGGCATCTTTTTAAACAATGCAAATTGAACTCTGTCTAATGATTCACATATCATTGTATTAGATTATTATATTGTATTTGTGTTTTTATTATTATTAAATTTATATCTTTTTTTGAGAACCGTCTGATCCATTTATTGGTACAGCCAGCGCTGGCACACCCTCTTTCAGTCCAGGAAGTACCTGTGCACACCTTTGGTCACATGAGTGTCAGAGCAACAAGGTCACAATCATTGGACAACAGTCATGTGACTGCAGGTGTCATGGCGGCACCTATGTGGCATGGCCCGACCCAGAACCAGCGTGGGATACTGGCAATAGTTAAGGGCAATGCCACTCAAATCCTGCCATGGAGAGTACCAGGGGACAGCACAGGACAGGGCCTGCGCCGCAAGACACACCAGCGAGCTGGTACGGAACGCGGACGCCGATGTGAATGTGCACCGCGGTTTCTGACATTCTCTATCCTGTCCATCAGAATGCCAACAGCAGCACCCAATGGAAGATTTCCAGATTGACCCTGATAAGTACCTTAGCACTAACCCACGCCCTCCCTGCCCCCTATTGCTTCAGCCCATTACTTACTGTCAGGATTCTGCTGTCCCAACTCAGCTTCTTACAGTCCTTTATACAGCACATCATGGAACATTGTGTTGTACTTGGAGTACAGACCATTACAGTATTGCATCCTTACCGCACTAGCATACTGTGGCCGCCATTTATGTCTGCATATTTACGTGAAGCGTGTACAGGAGCGAGTAGGAGTATTGTGCGAACGCAAAGGGCAGCCATACTAATACACATAGAATCATACTCCACAGTCACAAATAATAAAATATAGTTATAAGGTTTAATGGGGCAGATGTATTAATCCTTAACAAGAGATAAATGCAAGGGTGATAAGGAGAGATAAACGTCCAGCCAATCAGCTCCTTACTGACTTTTTTCAAACACAGCCTGTAACATGGCAGTTAGCAGGTGATTGGCTGGACGTTTATCTCTCCTTATCACCCGTGCATTTATCTCTTGTTAAGGCTTAATACATCTGCCCCGATATCACAATACATACCGGTAGTATTAAGGATAATACACTATTCGTTTCTGTGTAATCAGTCTCTCACTCACAGTTCTCCGGTGTTTGTTTGCAAAGCGCAGTATATACCATTTCATTAGTTATGGACATTACATATAATAATCTATACATTTCCACAAGGAAGGGCTAACTGAAGAAATCCAGTTGAAACCAGATGCACAGCAGGGACCCCGGGACATGATGTCGAAGCCTTGAACAAAGAACCAGCTTTGCATCCTTACTGTACCAATAACGAGAGACGAAACCTGACCACTTGACCAATGAAGAACTTTATTGTACCCCATTGTCTGGACCCTTTATATTGCGGGACAATCTACTAGGGACAGGGAGGTCCAAGGAGATAAGTGGGTGAAAAGACTCTGCTGGCGATAATAGTTTCGGGAGATGCTGAGGATTCATTATTGGCTGCTGCAGCGCACACAAGATCAGGAACCCGCAGCGCGTCCTGCAGGACCAGCTCAGTTTTAAAAATAAGGTCCGTCTGCCTGTAGCGCATAAAAATGCATTATGGTGCGTATATTTTGGGATCATTTAGGGAAGGGGGTGGAAAAGAAAAAAAGAGACAGCTGTCTGGCAGAAACATTCACTGTGTGACAGCAGGGGGAGAGGAGAAGAGGTACAGCTGATTGGGTGGAGAACGGAGAGGTGGGGTGGGGGAGATGCCTGTAGGAGAGGGGGTGGAGGAAGAGAGACATTCCCTGGGTAACATAGGTGGGGAGGGGGGCAGCTGATGGGCGGGACAGGGAGAAATAGAGGGCATATGCGTGGAAGAGACAGCTAACAGGTTGGTGGGACAGATTAGGGTCATTCCGCGGTGGTGGTGGGGTCTCACACTACACTGCCCCCTGGCACTCATCCTGAGTGTCTGTCTCCAAGTAGATCACCCCCTTGCTCCGGCATGCTGCTGCTACTGTCAATGCAACTTGGTGGGACTGCTATGCTATTACTGGTGCCTGTATGTTTCACTCATATGTTCCCTATAGACTGTAAGCATGCAGCAGGGCTCTCCTACCTCCAAGTCTGTCGGTTTTACCCAGTTTGTTTTATCACTGTCTACTATTGTAAAGCGCAACCGAAACTGCTGCACAGGGGCGTAGGGAGGATTGAGCCGGCGCAACACAAGCTCCAAGCACAAAAAAGGGAAGGAAAGCATGACACAGCACACTCGCTGCCCACCCGTCATCTCGGCTGCTCTCGCCTGTGGCTCCCTCCTATACTTCCTCTGCACCCGAGGCAGAGAGAGGCACGCCGCTGGGCGAAATAAAAGAGAGGGCATAGGTGTAGAAGAGACAGCTAACAGGTGGGTGGGAGGGATGAGTCATTCCATGGTGATAAGCAGGGGAGGGGGGGTGAAAATACATTCACGCACCACACTACTCCTCATCCTGTTAGTCTGTTCACAAAGTAAAACACCCCCCTTGCTCCGGTATGCTGCTGCTACTGCTACTGCCAGCACCATTTTTTTGTTCTCAACTCCTACCTGGAAGCGGAGGAGTCAGCATCCCAAAGGTGACGGTGAGACTTCTGGGCCATATTGAAGGAATAAAATGCACTTCTGCTGTGTATTCTGTATATGATGTTAGAAGCCACCGTCTGTGACTAGGAGATGGGCTGCTAATGACCATTCCCTAAGCAGGAGATCTGATGAATGAGGAGAATGTCTGATAGTTGCCAGCGCCATGGCTGCAAGAGGGGGAGGGAGCAGGTACTAATTACCCAGGACAGGGCTTGAGGGAGGGGCCCCGGTCATACACTACAGCATGGTGTGATAAGATGGCCGGTCTGATGGCTATACAGATGCTACAGGTATATCGTACAGTGTGGTGGGATAAGATGGCCGGTCTGATGGCTATACAGATGTGCAGGTATATCATACACTACGGCGTGGTGGGATAAGACGGCCGGTCTGATGGCTATACAGATGCTACAGGTATATCATACACTACGGCGTGGTGGGATAAGACGGCCGGTCTGATGGCTATACAGATGTACAGGTATATCATACACTACAGTATAGTGGGATAAGACGGCCGGTCTGATGGCTATACAGATGTACAGGTATATCATACACTACGGCGTGGTGGGATAAGACGGCCGGTCTGATGGCTATACAGATGTGCAGGTATATCATACAGTACAGCGTGGTGGGATAAGACGGCCGGTCTGATGGCTATACAGATGTGCAGGTATATCATACACTACGGAGTGGTGGGATAAGACGGCCGGTCTGATGGCTATACAGATGTACAGGTATATCATACACTACGGCGTGGTGGGATAAGACGGCCGGTCTGATGGCTATACAGATGTACAGGTATATCATACACTACGGCGTGGTGGGATAAGACGGCCGGTCTGATGGCTATACAGATGTACAGGTATATCATACACTACGGCGTGGTGGGATAAGACGGCCGGTCTGATGGCTATACAGATGTACAGGTATATCATACACTACGGCGTGGTGGGATAAGACGGCCGGTCTGATGGCTATACAGATGTACAGGTATATCATACACTATGGCGTGGTGGGATAAGACGGCCGGTCTGATGGCTATACAGATATATCATACACTGCAGCGTGGTGGGATAAGACGGCCGATCTGATGGCTATACAGATGTGCAGGTATATCATACACTACGGCGTGGTGGGATAAGACGGCCGGTCTGATGGCTATACAGATGCTGCAGGTATATCATACACTACGGCGTGGTGGGATAAGACGGCCGGTCTGATGGCTATACAGATGTACAGGTATATCATACACTACGGCGTGGTGGGATAAGACGGCCGGTCTGATGGCTATACAGATGTACAGGTATATCATACACTACGGCGTGGTGGGATAAGACGGCCGGTCTGATGGCTATATAGATGTACAGGTATATCATACACTACGGCGTGGTGGGATAAGACGGCCGGTCTGATGGCTATACAGATGTACAGGTATATCATACACTACGGCGTGGTGGGATAAGACGGCCGGTCTGATGGCTATACAGATGTACAGGTATATCATACACTATGGCGTGGTGGGATAAGACGGCCGGTCTGATGGCTATACAGATGTACAGGTATATCATACACTATGGCGTGGTGGGATAAGACGGCCGGTCTGATGGCTATACAGATGTACAGGTATATCATACACTACGGCGTGGTGGGATAAGACGGCCGGTCTGATGGCTATACAGATGTACAGGTATATCATACACTACGGCGTGGTGGGATAAGACGGCCGGTCTGATGGCTATACAGATGTACAGGTATATCATACACTACGGCGTGGTGGGATAAGACGGCCGGTCTGATGGCTATACAGATGTACAGGTATATCATACACTACGGTGTGGTGGGACAAGACGGCCGGTCTGATGGCTATACAGATGCTGCAGGTATATCATACACTACGGCGTGGTGGAATAAGACGGCCGGGCTGATGGCTATACAGATGTACAGGTATATCATACACTACGGCGTGGTGGGATAAGACGGCCGGTCTGATGGCTATACAGATGTACAGGTATATCATACACTACGGCGTGGTGGGATAAGACGGCCGGTCTGATGGCTATACAGATGTACAGGTATATCATACACTACGGCATGGTGGGATAAGACGGCCGGTCTGATGGATATACAGATGTACAGGTATATCATACACTACGGCGTGGTGGGATAAGACGGCCGGTCTGATGGCTATACAGATGTACAGGTATATCATACACTACAGTATAGTGGGATAAGACGGCCGGTCTGATGGCTATACAGATGTACAGGTATATCATACACTACGGTGTGGTGGGACAAGACGGCCGGTCTGATGGCTATACAGATGTACAGGTATATCATACACTACGGCGTCATGGGATAAGACGGCCGGTCTGATGGCTATACAGATGTACAGGTATATCATACACTACAGCATGGTGGGATAAGACGGCCGGTCTGATGGCTATACAGATGTACAGGTATATCATACACTACGGCGTGGTGAGATAAGACGGCCGGTCTGATGGCTATACAGATGTACAGGTATATCATACACTACGGCGTGGTGGGATAAGACGGCCGGTCTGATGGCTATACAGATGCTGCAGGTATATCATACACTACGGCGTGGTGGAATAAGACGGCCGGTCTGATGGCTATACAGATGTACAGGTATATCATACACTACGGCGTGGTGGGATAAGACGGCCGGTCTGATGGCTATACAGATGTACAGGTATATCATACACTACGGCGTGGTGGGATAAGACGGCCGGTCTGATGGCTATACAGATGTACAGGTATATCATACACTACAGCGTGGTGGGATAAGACGGCCGGTCTGATGGCTATACAGATGTGCAGGTATATCATACACTACGGCGTGGTGGGATAAGACGGCCGGTCTGATGGCTATACAGATGTACAGGTATATCATACACTATGGCGTGGTGGGATAAGACGGCCGGTCTGATGGCTATACAGATGTACAGGTATATCATACACTACGGCATGGTGGGATAAGACGGCCGGTCTGATGGCTATACAAATGTACAGCTACATCATACACTACGGCGTGGTGGGATAAGACGGCCAGTCTGATGGCTATACAGATGTACAGGTATATCATACACTACAGCGTGGTGGGATAAGACGGCCGGTCTGATGGCTATACAGATGTACAGGTATATCATACACTACGGCATGGTGGGATAAGACGGCCGGTCTGATGGCTATACAGATGTACAGGTATATCATACACTACGGCGTGGTGGGATAAGACGGCCGGTCTGATGGCTATACAGATGTACAGGTATATCATACACTACGGCGTGGTGGGATAAGGAGGCCGGTCTGATGGCTATACAGATGTACAGGTATATCATACACTACGGCGTGGTGGGATAAGACGGCCGGTCTGATGGCTATACAGATGTGCAGGTATATCATACACTACGGCGTGGTGGGATAAGATGGCCGGTGTGATGACTATACAGATGTGCAGGTATATCATACACTACGGCGTGGTGGGATAAGACGGCCGGTCTGATGGCTATACAGATGTACAGGTATATCATACACTACGGCGTGGTGGGATAAGACGGCCGGTCTGATGGCTATACAGATGCTACAGGTATATCATACATTACGGCGTGGTGGGATAAGGAGGCCGGTCTGATGGCTATACAGATGTACAGGTATATCATACACTACGGCATGGTGGGATAAGACGGCCGGTCTGATGGCTATACAGATGTGCAGGTATATCATACACTACGGCGTGGTGGGATAAGACGGCCGGTCTGATGGCTATACAGATGTACAGGTATATCATACACTACGGCGTGGTGGGATAAGACGGCCGGTCTGATGGCTATACAGATGTACAGGTATATCATACACTACGGCGTGGTGGGATAAGACGGCCGGTCTGATGGCTATACAGATGTACAGGTATATCATACACTACGGCGTGGTGGGATAAGACGGCCGGTCTGATGGCTATACAGATGTACAGGTATATCATACACTACGGCGTCATGGGATAAGACGGCCGGTCTGATGGCTATACAGATGTACAGGTATATCATACACTACGGCGTGGTGGGATAAGACGGCCGGTCTGATGGCTATACAGATGTACAGGTATATCATACACTACTGTGTGGTGGGATAAGACGGCCGGTCTGATGGCTATACAGATGTACAGGTATATCATACAGGGATGCGGTCATTTGGTCTACTGCATTATGGTAGAAAGTCATTAGGTCGAATCCATTAGGTCGACATGCTAAAAGGTCGACATGACTCTAGGTCGACATGGGAAAAGGTCGACATGATTCTAGTTCGAAAGGTCATTAGTTCGACAAGGTCATTAGTTCGACAAGGTCATTAGTTCGACATTGTCTATGTCGACATTCACAAGGTCGACATGGAGTTTTTCACTGTTTTTTGAGCCAACATGTGCCGACAGGCGGTATTTCATGCCCTACCATCCACTAGGGCGTGGTGGGAGAATAAAATAGTGTGCCGAGCGTAGCGAGGCACCGTGCCCGACGCATAGCGAGCGCAGCGAGCGATGCGAGGGGATGCAGTGCACTTTAAACTGTGTCCATGTCGACTGTGTTGACATTCAGGTAAAAAAACAGGGAAAAACCCCATGTCGACCTTGTGAATGTGGACATAGACAATGTCGAACTAATGACCTTGTCGAACTAATGACCTGTCGAACTAATGACCTTTCGACCTAGAATCATGTCGACCTTTTCCCATGTCGACCTAGAATCATGTCGACCTTTTAGCATGTCGACCTAATGGATTCCACCTAATGACTTTCTACCATAATGCAATAGACCAAATGATCCCAACCCATCATACACTACGGCGTGGTGGGATAAGACGGCCGGTCTGATGGCTATACAGATGTACAGGTATATCATACACTACGGCGTGGTGGGATAAGACGGCCGGTCTGATGGCTATACAGATGCTGCAGGTATATCATACACTACGGCGTGGTGGGATAAGACGGCCGGTCTGGTGGCTATACAGATGTACAGGTATATCATACACTACGGCGTGGTGGGATAAGACGGCCGGTCTGGTGGCTATACAGATGTACAGGTATATCATACACTACGGTGTGGTGGGATAAGGAGGCCGGTCTGATGGCTATACAGATGTACAGGTATATCATACACTACGGCGTGGTGGAATAAGACGGCCGGGCTGATGGCTATACAGATGTACAGGTATATCATACACTACGGCGTGGTGGGATAAGACGGCCGGTCTGATGGCTATACAGATGTACAGGTATATCATACACTACGGCGTGGTGGGATAAGACGGCCGGTCTGGTGGCTATACAGATGTACAGGTATATCATACACTACGGCGTGGTGGGATAAGACGGCCGGTCTGATGGCTATACAGATGTACAGGTATATCATACACTACGGCGTGGTGGGATAAGACGGCCGGTCTGATGGCTATACACATGTACAGGTATATCATACACTACGGCATGGTGGGATAAGACGGCCGGTCTGATGGCTATACAGATGTACAGGTATATCATACACTACGGCGTGGTGGGATAAGACGGCCGGTCTGATGGCTATACAGATGTACAGGTATATCATACACTACGGCGTGGTGGGATAAGACGGCCGGTCTGATGGCTATACACATGTACAGGTATATCATACACTACGGCATGGTGGGATAAGACGGCCGGTCTGATGGCTATACAGATGCTGCAGGTATATCATACACTACGGCGTGGTGGGATAAGACGGCCGGTCTGATGGCTATACAGATGTACAGGTATATCATACACTACGGCGTGGTGGGATAAGACGGCCGGTCTGATGGCTATACAGATGGACAGGTATATCATACACTACGGCGTGGTGGGATAAGACGGCCGGTCTGACGGCTATACAGATGTACAGGTATATCATACACTACGGCGTGGTGGGATAAGACGGCCGGTCTGACGGCTATACAGATGTACAGGTATATCATACACTACGGCGTGGTGGGATAAGACGGCCGGTCTGACGGCTATACAGATGTACAGGTATATCATACACTACGGCGTGGTGGGATAAGACGGCCGGTCTGATGGCTATACAGATGTACAGGTATATCATACACTACGGCGTGGTGGGATAAGACGGCCGGTCTGATGGCTATACAGATGTACAGGTATATCATACACTACAGTATAGTGGGATAAGACGGCCGGTCTGATGGCTATACAGATGTACAGGTATATCATACACTATGGCGTGGTGGGATAAGACGGCCGGTCTGATGGCTATACAGATGCTGCAGGTATATCATACAATACGGCGTGGTGGGATAAGACGGCCGATCTGATGGCTATACAGATGTACAGGTATATCATACACTACGGCGGGGTGGGATAAGACGGCCGGTCTGATGGCTATACAGATGTACAGGTATATCATACACTACGGCGTGGTGGGATAAGACGGCCGGTCTGATGGCTATACAGATGTACAGGTATATCATACACTACGGCGTGGTGGGATAAGACGGCCGGTCTGATGGCTATACAGATGTGCAGGTATATCATACACTATGGCGTGGTGGGATAAGACGGCCGGTCTGATGGCTATACAGATGTACAGGTATATCATACACTACGGCGTGGTGGGATAAGACGGCCGGTCTGATGGCTATATAGATGTACAGGTATATCATACACTACGGCGTGGTGGGATAAGACGGCCGGTCTGATGGCTATACAGATGTACAGGTATATCATACACTACGGCGTGGTGGGATAAGACGGCCGGTCTGATGGCTATACAGATGTACAGGTATATCATACACTACGGCGTGGTGGGATAAGACGGCCGGTCTGATGTCTATACAGATGTACAGGTATATCATACAGTATGGCGTGGTGGGATAAGACGGCCGGTCTGATGGCTATACAGATGTACAGGTATATCATACACTACGGCGTGGTGGGATAAGACGGCCGGTGTGATGGCTATACAGATGTACAGGTATATCATACACTACGGCGTGGTGGGATAAGACGGCCGGTCTGATGGCTATACAGATGTACAGGTATATCATACACTACGGCATGGTGGGATAAGACGGCCGGTCTGATGGCTATACAGATGTACAGGTATATCATACACTACGGCGTGGTGGGATAAGACGGCCGGTGTGATGGCTATACAGATGTACAGGTATATCATACACTACGGCGTGGTGGGATAAGACGGCCGGTCTGATGGCTATACAGATGTACAGGTATATCATACACTACGGCGTGGTGGGATAAGACGGCCGGTCTGATGGCTATACAGATGTACAGGTATATCATACAGTACGGCGTGGTGGGATAAGACGGCCGGTCTGATGGCTATACAGATGTACAGGTATATCATACACTACGGCATGGTGGGATAAGACGGCCGGTGTGATGGCTATACAGATGTACAGGTATATCATACACTACAGCGTGGTTGGATAAGACGGCCGGTCTGATGGCTATACAGATGTACAGGTATATCATACACTACAGCGTGGTGGGATAAGACGGCCGGTCTGATGGCTATACAGATGTACAGGTATATCATACACTACGGCGTGGTGGGATAAGACGGCCGGTCTGATGGCTATACAGATGTACAGGTATATCATACACTACTGCATGGTGGGATAAGACGGCCGGTCTGATGGCTATACAGATGTACAGGTATATCATACACTACGGCGTGGTGGGATAAGACGGCCGGTCTGATGGCTATACAGATGTACAGGTATATCATACACTACTGCATGGTGGGATAAGACGGACGGTCTGATGGCTATACAGATGTTGCAGGTATATAGGGAAGCATGTGACTGTGCTATTGTGTCATGTGACTGTAGTGGGGGCTGTGAGCCCTGAGATCTCTCCTGACAGATATTGTGCTGCTGTAACGTCTTATATGTGGTGACCGGTCTTTAGCACCTGTAGTGACTGAGTTATGGTGCGTACACACTGGGCGATATAATATCCGGTATCACTTATTCTGTCACTTCTAGGGATATGGGTCATTATATCGCCCAGTGTGCGCTCTGCCAGATGAAAGATGCGTTCTCCTACGGGTCGTAAACAACCATCTCCATTGTCTGTGCAAGTACAGATGAAGGAGCGCATCATTACCTAGGGCCATGCTGCAGAATGCAGGGTGGCACCCTCTCCCCTGACCCCCCACCCTGTCCCAGCAGCCACCGATATCCGTCACCGCCTGTCCTGGGGTGAGCCCAGTGTCTCCAAGCTCTGCCCGTCAGCTACTGATGCAGGGGCCTGGCCAATGCTCAGCGACCCCATATATTGACAAAAGTCAGTATTTACCCTGTCAGGATGTGAAATGTCAGGAATGCCCTTATCATGCTTTACAAAGTGCTGCGTCCATCTCACTATGTCCTATACTTAGGGCCTTATTCTAGTTCACTCCTTCTGGCAAATTCCTTCTTAGATGGACAAAACCATGTGCACTGCAGGTGGGGCAGATGTAAAATGTGCAGAGAGAGTTAGATTTGGACGAGTTATTTTGTTTCTGTGCAGGGTAAATACTGACTGCTTTATTTTTACACTGCAGTATAGATCTCGCTTTGAAGTAAAACCCCACCCAAATCTAATTCTCTCTGCACAAGTAACATCTGCCCCACCTGCAGTGCACATGGTTTTGTCCATCTAAGAAGGATTTTGTCAGAAAGAGTGAACTAGAAGAACTCCCTAAGTACCTGTCTACAACAGACTATGCTGCACCGCAGGTGGGGCAGATGTAACATGTGCAGAGAGAGTTAAGCTGGGTACACATCTATACAATCGTCAGGCCGTTCTTCCGTTCTGGGTCGAACGGCCGTTCAATTGTATATGTGTGTACACTGTCCCGATTCCCTCTGTACGATCGATAGACGGCCCAAAAACTGTCTCACTTTGTCAATACTTGGTCGGTCGAAGGTTCAGTGCTGTTTAATATTCATCCGACAGGACGGGCCCATATCGGAACAAAAGTGCAGTGTGTACGCACGTTCGATCGATATGCTGGCCGTTCTTGCAATTATACTCCCAGAGCTGGAACGCCCATGTGGGCGTTCCCTAGCTGCATGATCTCTCCTACAGCACAGCATATAAACAAGAAGTGTTCACCTCCAGGGGCCAGACATATGGCAAACTGCAACATACAAATATTGACAAACAAAGGGGGTTATTCTAGTCCATTCTTTCTGACAAAATCCTTCTTAGATGGACAAAATCATGCAGTCAGTATTTTCCCTGCACAGAAACAAAATAACTCACCCAAATCTAATTCTCTCTGCACATGTTACATCTGCCCCCCTGCAGTGCACATGGTTTTTGTCCATCTAAAAAGGATTTTGTCAGAAAGAATGAACTTGAATAAACCCCAAAGTGAGGTAAGTGCGTGTTTAAAAACAGCACGTGCAGGGCTCCTGTGTATACTAAATGGTCTCTATGATTTTTTTTGACTGACTGCAGCGTTTAAATGATGCTCTGTCATAAATATAGGATTCCCCAGGAATAAATCACTTTCTGTTACAATATGGCAACAGAGTATATGTTTCTTGAAATGTAAAACAATGTTTCAGTCTCAGCAGAGACTAATAAGTTTCTGACTGTCAGTTAAGAGGAAATGCCGGCGAGGACTGTATGAATTAACGGGGGTTAACAGTGACTACTGTGACTTCACAGGAACCTTAAGCAGAATTATCCTGTGATAGTTCTCTAATGAGTTTTAAATAAACACTGTTATCACTTCGCAGTCTGGCCCCGCAGTTAAAGTATAGACGCTGACTAGTCACAATATAAATAAAGGAGACGTATCACAGACTCTATGTGTTCCGTCTATGGTCTATGTGTTCCGTCTATGGTCTATGTGTTCCGTCTATGGTCTATGTTGATAAACCAGATATTTATCTGATAAGCTTAGATATGATAAATAACCCAAACCAAATTTATTTACTTTATTACCTTTAAATATAACGGCAACGCTGAAATGATTGCACACCCACACAACCTTGTTATAAAAGGTATGACAATGCTTTACTTAAAGAATAGCTTCATTACAGATATTTTGCAAATGCAGACTAACACAAGAAACATAAAATTGATTAGCTAATACTGAAACAGTAATTCTGAATCAAATCAAAATGGACACCTTTCAAGGACAGTGATCAGCCATGATTAAACCTCCTTCATAATTACCTCCAGCCCCCTGTGCTTCCTTGTTCTTTCTCAACTGCCTTTTTCCTCCTTCTATCACTCTGATATTTAAACCTTTATCACATTAATTAATTAATTACTCATAAGCATTGAGTCTTATTGGAAAGCTCTGCTTTCAATCATGATGTCATAATTAACCCAACACCCAACTTCAGTGGCCTTGTGGGTCTACGCATGTGTGGCCTTGTTCCAATCTTATTCAGTTTGTGGAGTTTAGATTCCTGTCCTTGCTACATTATACTGTCAACATCACATTCTTAAGCTTCTAAAACCAAAAACAATATTCTATAAGAAATCACTTTTACAGCTCTGTTCTGAATGATCAGCCATTTTAATAATATTATTATGCAAGTCATGCCTAACAAAATGGCTGCTGCTTCTAACATACAGCATTATAACTGTTTAGCGCAAAGGGAAGGCCTCATACGCAGTGAATAGTACAGTGTGCAACAAGCTAAAGTCATCTGCAGCAATAATAGCGGCAGTCAGGAAAACAGAATATAATAAAAGCATAGATTTATTGATTAGTTGATTTTCTGTATTATCAGTCCATCCTCAACTTTTTTCATATCTCCGAAAAAAGTTCATATCTCTCGTACTGTGCATCATTTGTTTCTCTCTTAATACATCGGAAAACCAGCTTGAAGCATTTCACTAGTATACAGAAAAATCAATAATATTATCTTGGCAAAAACATTAAACTTCTTAAAGCATATATGACATTGACTTATGCGAACCAGTTATTGGGGTTCAACCAAATAAACCAACTGTAGGGAATCACATCACTCACACCTGTTCAATAAACTAAATTTTTAACCCAAATAATTTCATTCAACTTTCCTTTTAACGTCATTATCCGTTTAGTACCATATTTTAATTATATTCACAAATTCAAACACAATTTTATAAACTTGGGATAATGTAAATAAGTGTGTTTCTTTAATATACCATGTGTTACTTTCAAATCTTCATGTTGAATCACCACTGTATTAATTAGTAAAAGTAAAATTTTATTACAATAGATCTTGTTTGTAACCATTTAGAAACCTTAAGTGTGTAAATATAATATAATCCTTGTGGTAATGTCCATATCTTAAGAGACAGTATGTTTGAGAAAACATCATAAGAAACAATTCAATGAGTACTCTTTTTTTATCTAGATTTTATACTAGCACACCCAACTCTGTCACATAACTACATGTTTTGTTGTACTCCAAAATATCTCCTGTTATTACACTCCTTACCAATTTTAAACCTAGGGAGAGTCAGTAACCTTATAAGATTCACTTGTGTAAATCCTACATAGAAAATGAAGTGTTGTTTGATTTGACTGCATATATAAGTAGCCATTAACCCAACATTACCGGAGTGATACCGTAGATGACAATATAACCAACAATCAGTTTACCTTATTGTTCTTTTTATCAGCTCATGATGAGCATCTTAAAGTAGAAATGTCAGTTTGCATATAGATATTATGTTTGCACCATTGTTACCATCCTTATTTAGAATACCTCTTCTTTACTGATACCTTACTAGATGTATTCTATCAATGGTTCTGGTTTGGATGTTCTTAGTTACTTTTATGTTATTACTTATATATTTATTTTAAACCTTCTAATTAGTTTAACATATTGGCTATCAGTATTTTATTACCATCCTCTGATGCATACCGAAACCTGGGAGCATCAGTAGTATGATGTATATGTGTGTCTGTTATGATTATTACTATACTTGTGGGATTAAAATTAAAAGCAGAAGTAGAATACACCACCATGACTCTAGTAATACCTCTTTGATAACTATACACACTGTCCTTGCCAGCAACCAATCCCTGGTAACCCTCATTCACTATAAAAAAATGAAAACTTAAAAAAACAAAAAAATAACTTCTTCAGTTAGTTAATGTATGGGAAACTTGGTCACTCATGGGGATCATTGTTTTACACCTTGTCCACAACCCGCAGGGACACCACTAAGGGTATCCCCCGATTCCGTGGACCTCTTCTTGCCCACAACCCGCAGGGACACCACTAAGGATGCCCCCCGATTCCGTGGACCTTGTCTTGGTCTGTGTGGGGGCCCTGGACAGGCCCATCATCAAATAACTTTATTAAGTTAGAATCACAGTCACAATATTTATCTGCATCAGTTTCTATTTCTTTCAACTGATATCACCACCAGGTCGGAAACCTTCTTGCAGTGAGACGCATTAATTCAATTGGTTTGTTTCACAGGGACGGGTCTTGCCTTTGATCTATGAGACATTTAATTGTAAGAATTTTCTCACCATTGCATAGTCTCCAGGCTGGACCTTATAACAACATCCCTTCATAAGCTTGTTTGCTTTTCTGGTAAAAGTATTTAGATGATGTGAGAATTAGAGTGACAAGTCTGCTGCTGGATATTGAATAGGGTTTGCTGGTCTCCCCCCAAAAAAATAAAAAAAATGTATATATCAATTAAAATAATGATCTTATAAGGGGACAGGTTCAGTGGCTGCTGAGGAGTAGTGTGAATGTTATACAAAACCGAAGACAAAACTTCAAGTCAACTCATGGTAATTTCCACACCCACCCTAAATTATGTGTTCTCAATGTGACTTTGTTAACATGTTCAATTTTGACTAAAACCTTTTAGTGTGTGGTGAGTGCAACCAAATTTTCATACCCATATTTTGACTTATTCCTTAGAATACCTTTCCTGTCAAATATGTACCTCTATGATTTCTTTAATAGCATATACCTTATGGGATAACCTATCTGAACACAAATTTCTCAAAACATTTCTTTGCTGTAAAGGATGCTGTACATGGGACAGCTGGGATGTTCCTTCTAATCAAGATAACATATCAGATACCATTTAAATATAATGACAATTTTGTATGCATGTAAATTCAATACATTTATTTTTAACCTTATCAATGGACCAGTGGTAGGAGAAATGTTTGATGGTTCTATAGGAATAATTTTCCTGAGTTCATTCTTCTGCAGATGCGTTTGGGCCTCTGCATAAGATGAAATCAACATACATGCCCTCTCTCCTTACATGGGTCATCCCATGGGCAGCTTCCGCATATGCCAGGAGGAGGGGTTTGGGGAGCTACTGGTCTGCCCCCACCATCTTTACATAGGCCATTAGCCTTTTGACTGTATCCATTCATCATCCATTGGCACATTCCTTTTAAATACACAACTCTTGATGTTTTATGAGATTCTGCTGGTCAATTTTAAAAACATTAAATTGTATAGTGGTGTGATTCACAACAGTGGCCATCTTATTTGTTACCAAGTGCAACAAGATCACTTTCTAACATGTGAGCTTGACACTTAACAACTACTGCCTTTGCAGGGAGTTGCACAGCCTCAATGAGCTCCTTTACTTGCTGTGATATTAGCGTATTATATCATAGCAAAATCACGATGGAAAATGAGGATCTCTAAATCCAATACTACCGCATATCCCGTATATGGCCATCCTGAGTCTCCTTGTTGGTGACAACTACAATCTTTGCAGATGGTAGTGGCGTGTCAGAGATATCAGGTCTAATTGGAGAAATTTTGCTTTAAATATTCCTCACAATCATGTTCTAAATCCTGCCTCTCATCCATCCTCTGGGACTCCCGTGTCCCACCAGGTAGCAGAGTAGCAGGATTTAGCGTACCACACCTGACAATAGTCAGGTCATGTGGCGCTGGGAGAAAAGTTCCCAACGAGAGAACCATGTACTGGAAATGTGTCTTGTCCGTGAGGAATTCAGTAGAAAAAATGTAGCATTAGAGACACATAGTGTGCGGTGTTCTGTAATTTCTATACAAAGGCTGCAGCAGCCGCCACAGTCCTTAAACATGTTGGTAAAGCAGATGCCACTCGGTCAAATGTGCAACTGTAGTACCTGATGGGTCTATGTGAACCCCCATGTATATGTGTTCAAACTCCCAAGGCCGCTGCTTGTTGTTCATTACAGTAAAGACAGGTATATGATAAATCTGATATATCCAGTGCTGTGGCTTCTGTCAGTGCGTGTATCAGAGCCTCAAATGAAGCAATGATGTCAGTATATTGTACTTTGTCAGCTCTGTGTCAGTTAGATTTAGTGGTAGTAATAGAAAAGGTGTCAGTAAGAGAATCCTGTAAAGAATTTAAACACATCATTAGATCATAAACATATTGAATCAGCATTGTGGTAGCAATCATGCAACTCATTGTGGGACATAGTGGGGCTGTCCATAAAACTTTGGCTTAATTAAGTCCACGTATATTGGACTGTGCTGTAAATAAATGTAGTCCTGACTATCTGCTTTAAGAACTATGCAGATCATAAATCAATGATTAGATGACTGTAATAATCACATTGGGCAGATAACCTGCAATAACGGAGTGTTGCAAATACTATGGGTATTAGATAATATGCCTTGTTGTAAAATCTGGAAAAAAACTATTTCTTGTGGTCCATAGATGTTCAGAAACTTGTGACATGATTAGTAATGAAAAACTCATCAAAATCCTCTAACCCCGTGAGGGTCCTCATATCGGTTAGTGCCTTCTGACAGCAGTCTCTCATGGATTCCTGTTAATAATACACAATTTCTTCCAAACCACTCTGAGAAAAAACAATCATTAAATCATTACAAATATTTGAGAGAATATCATGATTAGTTGTGCAGCAAATGCGATTTACTAGTAGCAGAACCTAGTAGTGCTGTGCCTAATTGTGACCTCCATTCCTTATTTGTGGGCTTATATGCATGACCAATGGATCAAATAAAGTGGCAACATGCAATCAGATAAATAAGTAAGCATAAAAATGCAACTCAATATGCATCTTATAATAATCACTATAAAATCTGTATTTTTCAATAAGGGCTTTGATAAGGATTCTGCAGAGGTACCTGCAGACTCAATATTTTTTATAAATAATTTCTAGTGGCTCAGTAGTAATAATAATAATAATAATAATAATAATAATAATAATAATAATAATATTTTTTTTTTTTTTAAACACTTGCTTTTTCTGTGCAAAATGAAATGCATCAATTTGTAAATTAATCTTTTCTCTGGAATGGTCACACCTCTATTGGCTGGGATTTAATTTAAATAAAACAAGCAAAAGCAATAGCATTATTAAGCTCAGACATCATATTAGCATTTGTCAATTGGAAAAAAAAATGGCAGTTTTTAAACAGATGTTGACAAAACAACATTATCACATGAGGGAAGCAATGGGGAGGGGGCTGGAGGTCATCCTTGGGTATGGCTGATCACTGTCCCATACAAACATTGCAATAACTTTAATCTATTCATTGTGCTTTTTCAAAAGGGTAAACAATATCTTTAATTCTAAACACATAATTGTTTAAATGTCCTTGTTATGGAAAACAGTTCTGTAGCACTCCTTGGATATTTCACATCATTTAGGAATAAAACTTTACTCTCTTATCAATCTCATTAACCATTTCCTGCCTTTAATCTCCTACAGAGTTATTTCTGATGTTACTCTCACCTCATCACTGAAAAAAACTTATTACCTTCTGCTTTTTCAAAAATAAACAAAAATTTCAAAATTATTCTTTTTTTTTTTCCCATTTTTTTTTTCTCCCTAAGGCTCTAAAAAACATATCACCTCTCCTCACTTCTCACTGAACAGAATTAACCCCTCAGTGGGACAGTACAATCTTTCCAAACATATGTGGGTTAGTGGGATATACTATCTCAATTCTTGAAGCTTTCACCACCTGTCACCAGACCATTGCGCGTTCACTCTCATCAAATAATCATTACCTCACAGGTGCATCATCATCGCCAATTCCAACTAACTATGACCAGCATAGTATTTTCGGTACTTATGTAGTATCTGGGCTCCCGTTTTTCTTATGAGACCGTGTCCCCTCGCGGGGCTCGCTGCGCTCGCCACGCTTCGGGCACGGTGGCTCGCTGCGCTCGCCACACTATGTAAAATCAACTCCATGCGTAGTTGGATAGTAGGGGTATGAAAAAATGGGGTGCATTTAACATGGGAGCCCAGATAATACATAAGTACCGTATTTTCTATTCCTTCTCACTTGCTCACACTAGTCACATACTCAGAGAACTTTCTGTGATCCCATACAAATGCTTAAAAAGGTGTTACCTCTTTCAAAGACAAAAATGTAAACAAAATAAATGAAAAATTTCCCAAAAAACCTAACCTTGCGTTATGTGTCTGTCACTGTTATCACACCTACGCCTTCCACATACTGTCCTTCTCTGTTATCAGTATAGTGGGCCACCTACTGTCCATCTCTGTTATCAGTATGGTGTTTCATCTACTGTCATTCTTGTTACCAGTAGTCACGTGTCCCACCCCCACCCTGTCTTCTTTTATTATGTTTCCCCATATATTCTACCTTGTACGTAGGTGGCAGATACCCCCCTGTGAATCTCGCTACCGGTCAGCACTGTCACAGGAAAAAA
This sequence comes from Crinia signifera, assembly GCF_055691185.1. Classification (NCBI taxonomy): domain Eukaryota; kingdom Metazoa; phylum Chordata; class Amphibia; order Anura; family Myobatrachidae; genus Crinia; species Crinia signifera. The sequence continues at coordinate 35,131,783 of NC_139222.1, forward strand.
TCAACTCATCAAATCAAAAAAAAATTATATGCAATATGTCATTCTTTGTTACCATATCTGCACATTGTCTAAGCAATCATTACACGCTTAGATCACTATCCCCCTTGGTTATCTAGCTAACTGTGGCCACAGTATTAACCCCTTAAGATACTCTATCAATTTAGTACCCTCCCCCTTTCAAAACAAACAAAATTAAATTAACACAAATCAAAAAACAAAACAAAAATTGGCTTAAAGAAAACCCCACAGCCTTGAGTCAGTTATCACTGATTACCTTCCATTCATAAGAATAAAAATAAACCCAAGATTTATCTGCGCATTACTCAAGGTATATCTGATTCAATATATGTATCCAGATTAAGCAAATAGGCAATAGAAATTGCCAACAGAAAACACGGTCTAATATATCAATATGAACCTTTAAGAATAGATGTTATATTGGACTTATATCTCATCGATATATATATATCACTTTTCTTATCCAAAATGTATTACTCATTAAATGAAAAAAACATTGAATTCACATGATCATTTCCTGTTTCTTCACCTAACATGGACAACTCCTTATCTCGCATTACATCAACTGAATCCATCACTTTAGAGTTTCAAACTCACAGCTGCTTTGTTTAATAAACCAAAAAAATTAAATCAAAAACCCATAGCAGAAAAACATCAGTCCTACATTACGGACTTCATCTCCGCAAGACAGGAGACCAAAAAAACTTTACAATGAGATAAACTCGATCTTTCTTTGTTTGTTATAAACAATATTCCAATTAACTTTATTTATTCTGGTGGTAAAAATGAACTGTTACTTGGCTTACAATATTAGCGTCTAGTCCTTTAAACTCTGTATTTTAACTGACCTCTGTCTATGGATATAAAGAAACTATCTCAAATTGTTATTGTAATCCGACTGCTTGCTAGCTCTAACAATGCAACGTATACTTAATTATTTATTAACATTTTCTTATATAAACCATATACAGTAGACAATCCTTGGGTTTCCAAACAATACAGATTATGGATAAATCATGCATTCCATTTCTTCCACATGTTGCTGGCCAGACAACCAGAAAGAAACGTAAATGCACAATCTCCTCTACCTATCTCTAATCACCAAATTATAAGCACGGGAAAACCTACAACAAATATATGCAACTTCTTTCAAATTTATAGATTGGACAAACAAAGAAACTCTAATTATCAAAACAACCGCTACAGATTAGTTACTTCAGCAATATCCTCAGCAGACAATATACACCAAACAATCCAACCGCGGTCCAAAAATAAAAACAAACAACAAAAAAAAAAAAAAATACTGTCATTTAAAGAATATTTTTTTTCTAAAAAGTAGAAAATTTATTGCCAGCATAACCTTTATACCAATATGCTTGCTATAGTCTGCACGCTTTGCAAATAAACTAAAGAAATACTCTTCCTGACCCAAGCAATGTTGTTTACAACTTCTTGCCAAGTTTCTCGCTGCTCTCCTTATCTATTCTCTGACACAGAGAAGAAATGGGCGATGCGGGGGGGTTTAGCAAGCTGACAGTCTGCAAAATGCAGCATTGTCTTTCCATGCCTTAAATTACGATCTATTTGTTTTATAATTAAAGATCGAAGTTGCTTCAAGTAATTGTGGATTACATACCTTAACAGATGTTTGAGAAGATTAGGGTACACAAATGCACCGACTTTTAAAAAAATTCTACACATTTTTTTTTTTTTTTTCCAATAGCTAATTTATTTTTCAAACTTTGATCTTCTCAATAACTGATAAAATATGGACACCAACCATCATTGAATCTCGCTGGGGCCTCCAACTGATAAACCAGATATTTATCTGATAAGCTTAGATATGATAAATAACCCAAACCAAATTTATTTACTTTATTACCTTTAAATATAACGGCAACGCTGAAATGATTGCACACCCACACAACCTTGTTATAAAAGGTATGACAATGCTTTACTTAAAGAATAGCTTCATTACAGATATTTTGCAAATGCAGACTAACACAAGAAACATAAAATTGATTAGCTAATACTGAAACAGTAATTCTGAATCAAATCAAAATGGACACCTTTCAAGGACAGTGATCAGCCATGATTAAACCTCCTTCATAATTACCTCCAGCCCCCTGTGCTTCCTTGTTCTTTCTCAACTGCCTTTTTCCTCCTTCTATCACTCTGATATTTAAACCTTTATCACATTAATTAATTAATTACTCATAAGCATTGAGTCTTATTGGAAAGCTCTGCTTTCAATCATGATGTCATAATTAACCCAACACCCAACTTCAGTGGCCTTGTGGGTCTACGCATGTGTGGCCTTGTTCCAATCTTATTCAGTTTGTGGAGTCTAGATTCCTGTCCTTGCTACATTATACTGTCAACATCACATTCTTAAGCTTCTAAAACCAAAAACAATATTCTATAAGAAATCACTTTTACAGCTCTGTTCTGAATGATCAGCCATTTTAATAATATTATTATGCAAGTCATGCCTAACAAAATGGCTGCTGCTTCTAACATACAGCATTATAACTGTTTAGCGCAAAGGGAAGGCCTCATACGCAGTGAATAGTACAGTGTGCAACAAGCTAAAGTCATCTGCAGCAATAATAGCGGCAGTCAGGAAAACAGAATATAATAAAAGCATAGATTTATTGATTAGTTGATTTTCTGTATTATCAATGTGTTCCGTCTAGCGTTTCAAAGGTGCTCTGTTCTGAACATAAATTTCCCAGACATGGTACACATTATGTTACTCTGTGGTATCATGGGCACCTTCTCATACCACTTCACCCTGATGATATGGTCCCTCATGGGCTTGATGTCCTGGAAGCTCTGCTGGTTCACCAGGCTGTACACTAGGATGAAAAAAAATTCCAGGCTTCCACTAAAACATCAAGGTCGTGCGTACTGTATTTAGATCAGGGGGGAAATGCCTGGAGATCATTAACCCAAATACAATAAAGATAATGGGTGCTTATTTATAATAGGTTTAATTCTGGATTTTCATCAACTTCTTTCCCGCAGTGGCTACAGACGCTCTTGTATTAATGAGGTGTCAGATTTGACACATTGGAGTCCGCAGTCAGACATCTGGGGAAGGTGCTAATCCGTATAGTTATGGAGAACCCTGAGCGATCCTGGCACCAGCCTATGCCCCTTCCCGATTTGTTGTCCAGGTAATTGAGCTTGAATTAGTGCTGAGTATATACTGTAAAAATAAAATTAGGATCAACACAACTGTGACAGGTTTAACATTTTGGAACCGTGTTTATTTCTGAGGATAGTCCTTGCCCTATGTATAGGATATTACTTCTCCGGCAATGACTGGCATCATCACGCTACCATGTATGCCAATTACAGCTAGTTCTCAATTGCAGCCGAGGGCAACACAAACTGCCGGTGTACTATATTCTGCACATGGGAACCATTAAGAGTGCAGGGGTCATTGTTATATGTCCAGGATCTCCAGCACCGAGGGCGACCAGTCCACCTCGATCTCCTTCCTGTAGAAGTCCTCAATGGTGGGGTCATACTTCTCTGTGAAGGATCCGGTCAGTGAGGGCAGACTTGCCCACCGCGCCGGATCCCAGGACAACTACTTTGCATTCTCTCATTGCTCCTTGCTGTCTGTTGCTGCCGCCTCTCGCCTGCAGCTTGGAGGGAAAGCAGCTCTCACCCAGAGCCACTCACTTCATCAGCTCCACATGTAACAAAGAGAGGGGGGAGCGGCCAGACGTACCCCACGATTGCTGCCGGATGAGCTCATGTATTACCGTGCAGAATGTGCCAGAGCAGCCTCACAGCTCCCTGCCACTGCCCTTCTCTCCATTCCTCTCATGGTCTATGTGTTCCGTCTGTTCTGAACATGAATTTGCCAGACATGGTACACATTGGGTGACATTTATTAGAGATCGATGGTGGGTTTTTGGCGATTTTTATCGCAAAAACGTCCGTTTTCATTTTTTTCCCAAATCGATTTTTTAATGGGTGGCGATTTGCGGCATAAATCGCACTTTTTGCCGCGAAATCGCACTTTGTAAAAGTGCAATTTTTTTTTTACTCCGGAATTCGCATCCAGATGTTTTCCCCATTGAAAAAGATACAATTCGAGGGGGGGATGGGCGTGACCACGGCAGGACGTGCGTAAGGGCGGGCCTCTGACCTCCTCCATGGCTACCGTCTATGTCGGCGTCTCTCCCCATGTACCGATGAACCTACCCAGCCTGTGATTCCCTGCTGCCGCCGGGTCTGTCTGCAAGAGAGGAACGATACTCGGGCCGCTGTGTTTATGTGTACCTTTGTGCACTTTCCGTGCTCCCCCGTGTCCCTTCGTGTGATGCACCGTTGACCCGGAAGGAAGCTGAGAACGCCGGCGTGTGACGTAACGGCCGGGCGGCTTTTCGTGAACAGCCGCAGACAAGCTCCGGGCGCGTGTGAGAGACGCGAGCCGGACAAGTTATAGCCGCAGGCGAAGAGGCGCAGACCCAGTACTCTTGGGTGCCCATTAGATCCTGCAAGTGCCTGCCTGGTGGAGTGAGAGGCTGCCGGAGCAAGGCACGAGTACTACAGAAGCTGGGGCTGTGACCAGGGCGCGAGTGAGAGGCGCTGCCATATGAAAAAGTTTGAACACAGTGAGTGTGACTTGCAGAAGGAGCTACACGGCTGGTGGGAGCAGAAAATCGGAGGCTGGAGGGTCCTTGATAACGTGGAAGGCAGACAGTTTATCGGCTGCAGGAGATAAGCATAAGAGATCAGCAAGCGGTGAGCAAAATTGAAATTGACCGGTTTTGGAGTTGATGTATGATAAATACTGTGAGCCCAGAGACTGTATAACATTTACAAATTCGTGACTTTAAATACATTCTTAAACGGGTATACTCCCAGGGCTGAGAGTACCTCAGTTAAAAGACTGCTCTGAGTATATAGTGACATACATCTTGCTGAAGTAAACCAGTTTTTTTTTTTTTTTTTTTTTTTTGTTTTTTTTTTTTTTTTTTTTGAAAAATCTTCTCTGACCAGCTCAGTCAAAGAGGAAGTAAAGAACTGGCCTTAAGTAATTTCCATTTGTGCTAATACACATTAACAGGCATCAGCATGGGCAAAACAGGCCAGAATACAGCTGCGGCCAGGCTCGAGAAATTTGCCAGATCTCAGACGGGTAATAGCTCACAAACAAGTACCCCCCAAACAACTCCGATTAAAGAAAATAAGACCCCGCAGCAACCCGAAGTTACGTTGCAGCAGTTATTGGAGGCAATCAATACATGTGAGACCCGTCTCTTGGTACAGATACACAAAGTGCAATCAGATATTACCTTGCTCAGAGAGGATGCACAAAAAATTCGTGAAAGAGTGGGAGAGGTTGAGAATCGAGTGGCGGCGGTGGAGGATATGGTGGCCCCATTACAGAAACAAGTTAACTGGGTGTCAGGACAATTGGCAGATGTACGTCTAAAAATGTCTGATATGGAGGGAAGATTAAGGCAAAATAACGTCCGCTTTATTGGTTTTGAGGAGCGTATTGAGGGTAATACCCCTGAAAAGTTCTTGGAGGACTGGTTAATACAGCTGTTTGGCAAAGAGGCCTTTTCAGGACAATTTTCTATAGAGCGAGCTCATCGAGTTCCTGGACGGGCACCTCCCCCGGGGGGACCCCCGCGCACAATGATTGCCAAATTGCTTAATTTTAGGGACCGGGACTTGGTACTAAGATTGGCACGAGAGAAAGGGGAGCTTTGCTTCAATGATAAAAGAATTTCGGTCTTTCCAGACTATTCGGTGGATGTACAGAGAGACCGAGCAAAATTTAAAACCATTAAAAGCCGTCTTAGAGAACTGGGACTGCACTATTCAATGCTCTATCCCTCTAAATTAAGAATAGTGTCAGATGGCGCGACCAAGTTTTTCTCAACCCCAGAGGATGCGGCCGGTTGGCTTGATAGTACACACCCGGGGAGAAAACAACTGGGGTCCAGCTAGACCTTCATAACTGGGGGTCTGATATTGTTGATCAATTGAAATATGCATCAAGTGAATTATGCTATGTTTATGCTTTCTTTCTTTTTCTTGTACCCCTCCTTTAAAAAGTGGGGATACAAGTGTCGATATGGGGATTGACCGCAGTAAGTTTATTTTTCTTGTGGTACAAAAATTTTATATCTGAGCGGTGAGCTATGGGGGGGGGGGGGGGGTGGAGGGGTCGGCCCCTTTGGTGGTCATTAGTTTATTGCTCTGTGTGCAATTTAGGGGTTAAGGGGTAATTTGTAGGGGGGGATTGCTGATAGAAGGTATGCCTAGGTGTTTAGGTTATACAGGGAGGGGGGAGGGGTGGGGAGCGAGGGAGGGTGTTTGTTTGTCTTTGTATATGTATAGCGAGTACAGAAGAAATATATCAAATGATATGGTGGGGTTTGCTGTTGATGAGTATTTGGCGAGCAGAGGGCATGATCCCTATTTCAGGAGCATAGCCCAGGGGTGGGCAGATATATATATATATATATGTATTTATCCGTCTTTTGTCCTTTGTATGTTAGCATTCCAATATGGTTAGAATAATGACCTGGAACGTCAGAGGACTGAACAATAGGGTTAAGAGAGCCTTAGTTCTTAAGCAGTGCAAGAATATGGAAGCAGATATTATCTGCTTACAGGAGACACATCTATGTGGGGATCACTTGGCCTCCTTGAAACGACCATGGATAGGTCATTTGTATCATTCACCTTTTTCATCCTCCTCTAGGGGAGTGTCAATATTGATAAAAAAATCCTTGGTTTTCAAGGCCGGAACAATAAAGATAGATAGTGGGGGAAGATTCATATTCTTGCAGTGTTCTGTTCAGCATGTAAATATGTGTATTCTTACAGTGTATATCCCACCCCCGTTTGCATATGATGTAGTTAAACAAGCTGTGGAATTTGCAGCATCATTCCCGGATGATGGGGTTGTCTGCCTGGGAGATTTTAATAATGTCTTATCGACATGTTTAGACAGATGGAATGGGTCTGGTAATAATAAGGTTAAAGAAGACAATAGATTCGCTAACTTTGTGAGTGCAGTTGGATGGCAGGACCCGTGGAGGATGAGGAATCCTGAACTTCAGCGGTATTCCTGCTATTCATCTGCACACAAGGTTTTTTCAAGAATTGATATGATACTGGTCTCTAACCAGATCATAGATAAAGTCACCCAGGTAGAATACATGGCGCGGGGAATTTCCGACCATTCGCCAATATGTATACAAATCAACCTGACGGTAGAGACGGGATACCGCTACTGGAAGTTGCAACCGTATTGGCTCTCTCAAATAGGAGATCAAGATGAAATTGAAGCGATAATAGTAGAATTCTTTGGTGAAAATAGGGGTACAGTTGATAATAAGTGTTTGTGGGATGCCTTTAAAGCATATTTAAGGGGCATCTTTATTAAAAGAATCGCTTTTGCCAAACAGTCAAATCGTAAGAGGGTAAAAGAATTAGAGGCAAGGATGGTTGGGCTAGAAAACAAGTTTTTGGGAAGCAGACTGGAAGTGGATAGAATAGCCTGGCAATCGGCCCATAATGAGTGGGTAGAACACCTTCAGGATGTGACGTGTCGTAGGCTGACGGCTAAGTCTCATGCGTGGTACGCTAATTCAGACCGCGCTGGAAAATTTTTAGCCTTCCTAGTAAAACAGGATAGACCACCAAACATAGTGTCAATGTTAAAGACAGAATCAGATGAGGTAATATGTGAAACACCTAAAATCGCTGAAGTCTTTGCGTCACATTTTGAAAGTGTGTATAGGTCTCATTCTAATTATAATGAAGAATAAATAGGGACTTATTTGAGGAGGCTCAACCTATCTAAAATATCTTCCTGTGCAAGGGAGTCCTTGGATTCACCACTGACGTTAGAAGAAGTGACAATAGCAATTAACTCTTTCCCGAAAGGAAAGGCACCTGGACTGGATGGCCTCCCTATGGAGGTGTATCAGAGGTATATCAGAGATTTGGGTCAAAGGCTTTTAAATGTTTTTTCGACTATGGAGGAGGAGATGCGCACTCCTACCTCAATGACAGAAGCCACGATAATTGTAATCCCGAAGAACGGGAAGGACCCGACCAGGGTTGATTCGTATCGGCCCATTTCTCTGATCTCCTCTGATGCAAAAATTTATGCAAAAATATTAGCAAATAGGCTTAGGAAGGTAATTCAACAAGTAGTTCACCCAGACCAGACGGGTTTTATGGCCGGGAAATCGACAATGATTAATATTCGAAGGGCTTACACGTATCTCCAATGTGCGGAATACGAGGGGTCGGACGCTTTGCTCGCATCTTTTGATGCGTGTAAGGCGTTCGACTCGGTCGAGTGGAATTTTTTATGGCAGGTACTTCATGAGTTTGGAGTGGGTGATGGGTTTATAAGACGGGTATCGCTTTTATACCAGAATCCGATGGCTAGAGTGACGATTAATGAATTTACTTCTCCCCCTTTCCATCTCTATAGAGGTACCCGTCAGGGGTGCCCCCTTTCTCCTTTTTTATTTGCCTTGGCAATGGAACCCCTTGCCTGTCAGCTAAGATCGATACTCAAGAGGGACCAAGAGACAGGGAACGCTAGGAGGAATTTAATATCACTATATGCGGATGACCTATTGGTAGGACTGGGGGAACCGCATGATTTGCATGTGGTGATAAGAGACCTTCAGGAATTTGGGGAGTACTCCGGGCTGAGGATGAATTGGAATAAATCTAACTATATGCAACTTAATAGACAAGAGGACCTAACCTTGAGTAGTGAAATTGCATTAAATAAGGTGGAAAAGTTTAGATATCTGGGAATTGTAATGTCGAATAATTCAGTAGATTTCATCATAGATAATGTTGTTCCCTTTATAAGTGATCTTAGAGCTAAATGTCGTAGCTGGTCTAAATTACCATTGTCCCAAATAGGGCGGGTAAATCTGCTTAAAATGATAGTGTTGCCTAAATTTTTGTATATTGTACAGCAGTCCCCAGTTTTTATTAATGATCAGTACTTTAGGAAGATTAAAAGTATCATTTCATCCTTTGTTTGGAGGGATAAGCGACCCAGGGTAAGGTTGGACACTCTGAGCCGCGATAGAAATAAGGGCGGCCTTGCCCTACCAGAATTTAAAATATACTATTTTGCGGCTCAGATGGTACACCTATGCTCATGGGTACAACCTGAAGAGGTTACAGAGGAGTTGATAAATATCTTAAGGTGTGTGAATCCAGGGATTGCCCCTATACAGAGATTGATGGTGAAGGGGTTGGGTAGGAATCTGCCTCCGATAATTTGCCAGGCTGTAAAAGTCTGGATATGGGCATGTAAGCTTACTAAATATGACGGGTTGGACCCTGATACTCCCTTTATGTATTTACAAACGGTGAGCCACTTGAAAGAACAACAGGGTGCTAGTTGGTGGAACGATAAAGGGGTTAGCTCCATTGGACAATGGTATGTTGAGGGGGGGTTGAAGTCCTTTACCCAGATGATGGTAGAATATGGACTACCTAAGGAAGCATTCTATAAATACCTGCAGATAAGGAGTGCCTTGGTCCAATTTGTAAAAGAGGATGGGCGAACGATAGAGGACTCCCCATGTAAAAGATTCATTAAAACAGTAGGGCAGGGAGGAGGTGGTAAACGTCTATCTAAAATGTATGGGTTTCTCCATGCTTATTTACAATCGGAGGAATTGGGGACATTAGAGTCTAAATGGAAGGTAGATATTCCCCTCCTGGACGAGGCGAGCTGGTGCTCTGCTCTGAATGGACTTAAAGAGGCGACCAATTCTATGAGGGTACAACAGATACAATTCAATATCATCCATAGGATATATCTGACACCTGTTCGAATGAAGAAATATACGCACTCAAGATCAGATAAATGCCCTAAATGTGGTATAGTGGCTGCGTCTTTTATACATTTGTTATGGGACTGTAAAATAGTGAGTCTTTTTTGGGGAGAGGTAGGTAGTATTCTCGAACAGATTGGAATTCCAAAAGTCGCCTTAAACAAACTTAACATGATTCTGGGGGTATGTAAAGAAGTTGGAATAACAAGAGAAATGAAACTGTTATTTAAAAATCTGACCTCACTTGCTAAGGTTATAATTGCCCGCCAATGGCTGGCTCCTAAAGGGCCGGTAGTGGCAGAATGGATTATGCTGGTAAACTCCATTAATAGACATGAGAAATTTGTATACGCATCCCGGGGGGGATCCCCAAAATATCATAGTATATGGAACAACTGGAACCGCTCTATTTATTATAGGGTGTGTAATGACTCAAAGGATTAGAAAGGGTATTTTTTTTTTTTTTTTTTTTATATACAGGCATAGAAGGTATTACACAAATAGATGTTACACTGAGGAGAATTAGCATTTAATTTATTGTTTTTGGTTGTAAGCCCGTAGGAGCTAGTAAACACAATTTAAAAGGAGTTCTAGAATATTAAGATTTGTGCACAATGAGTTATATGGATATAAGGAAAAATAGATATAGACAAATCGGTCACATACACAAGATAATCGGTTGGAACCTAGAAGAAGTTAATAAACACAATATATAATAAACGGTAGAATATTATAAATAGGTGCACTATAAGAAACAGGTGTACATAGAAGTGATGAAGGGTTTTTTTTTTTTTTTATTGGGGATAAGGGAGAAGAGTTTTTTTTTTTTTTTTTTATTAGAATGAAGGGAAGATGAAATAGGATGCAAAAAGAAAGGAATGGAGGACCAATTAAAGATTAAAATTGTAAACTCATTTATAGGAAAACTATTAAGAAGACTCAACCATTGTAATTATTGATATAAACATTATGTGTAATGAACTCTGTTATGTGCTCGCTTTTATGTATGTGTATTGTATTTGTATTTGTGTATTGTTATGTGATGGTATATGTATGTAAATGTTTTTTTTTTTATGGAGAAAATACAAAATAAAGACTCAATTAAAAAAAAAAAAAGAAAAAGATACAATTCGCATTTTTAATGAGATGAGAATTTGGAAATCGCCAAAAAAATGGTCTAAAGTTCCCAAAAAAAATAGACCTGATCCTGACTGGCGGTTTGGCGATTTTGTCAGAACCATGCACAGATCATTGTGATCGGTGTATGGTTCTTTGGTAAAATATGTGTAAAAGTTTAAAAAAAAAATGGCGTGAGGTCCCCCCTCCTGTACATAACCAGCTCCGGGCTCATTGAGCCGGACCTGGTTCCAAAAATACGGGAGACAAAAAGCGTAGGGGTCCCCCGTATTTCTGAAACCAGCCCCGGACTCTTCGACCGGTCCTGGTTCCAAAAATACGGGGGACAAAAAATCTGGGGGTCCCCCGTATTTTGAAACCAGCACCGGGCTCCAACAGCCCGCAGGAGGAGTGTGAATGTGTATGTAATTAAGTTATACTTTTCTGTGTGTGTGCTTTATTTTAACATTCTTTTTACAGGTGGACTACAAGTCCCAGCAGGCCCATTAATGCCCCGCATGCTGGGACTTGTGGTTCTCCAAGTCCCAGCCTGCGGGGGAGGTCTGCTGGCACTTGCAGTTCTCCTGTATTAAGCAATGTTAGGAATGAGAATTTAACCCTATCAGGCCGGCGTCCAATGGCCAGGGACGCCGGTGACAGCCCCGGACGGGTGAAGCCTGGGGGGGGACCCCTTTATTGGGGGTGTCCCCACTCCTCCAGGTACCCTGTCCAAGGCTGACCAGCCACGGTGCTCATGGTACGGCCGGGGGACCTTGTGTAAAAAGTGTCCCCCGGCTGTGGCATGACACTGCGGGCTGTTGGAGCCCGGTGCTGGTTTCAAAATATGGGGGACCCCCAGATTTTTTGTCCCCCGTATTTTTGGAACCAGGACCGGTCCAAGAGCCCGGGGCTGGTTTCAGAAATACGGGGGACCCCTACGCTTTTTGTCCCCCGTATTTTTGGAACCAGGTCCGGCTCAATGAGCCCGGGGCTGGTTATGTACAGGAGGGGGGACCTCACGCCATTTTTTTTTTTTCAATCACAAAATTGCACATTTTAAAGAAATCGCACCTTTTCATGACTAAAAAAATCGCACTTTTCATCCCGAAAATCGCCCTACATCGCACTTTCTCGCACTTTTCATGCCGGAATACACACCACATTAAATATTCAATTTTTGAAAAAAATGCGATTTAAAAAACGGCGATATATGGCGATTTGAGCAAAAATCGCATTTTCGGTAAAACGGTAAACATAAAGGGGGAAATTTACTAAAGGAAATTTGTAAAAAATAGGTGTATTTGTATTCAGAAATACACTTATTTTTTTACATTTACTATCCCGAAAATATGGCAATTCGTATTCGTATTGATGTGCTATCAATACGAATACGAATTGCCATATTTTCGGGATAGTAAATGTCAAAAATAAGTGTATTTCTGGATACAAATACACCTATTGTTTTACAAATTTCCTTTAGTAAATTTCCCCCAATAAATCTCGCCCATTATGTTACACTGTGGCAATATAATGTGTAACATAAGGTGTACCATGTCTGGGAAATTCATGTTCAGAACAGAGCACATTTGAAACGCTAGACGGAACACATAGACCATAGATGGAACACATAGACTCTGTGAGGAAGCAGTATGAAATCCCGGCAGTCGGGATCCTGGCGTTCAATATCCCGACAAGGGGGGGACGTGGATCGCCCCCCCTTGCGGGCTCGCTGCGCTCGCCACGCAGCGGGCCCGGTGCCTCGCTACGCTTGGCACACTAATTTATTCTCCCTCCAGGGGTGTCGTGGACACCCACGGAGGGAGAAAGTGTCGGGATTTCGGCGGTCGGAATCTTGACCGCCGGGATTTTAACTGCATCCCCTCTGTGATACATCTCCTTTATTTATATTGTGACTAGTCAGCGTCTATACTTTAACTGTAGCTGCTACGCTGTACACATTTAACCCTCTTGATTTTTTTACTACAATTACTGCTGCCCCAGCTGTATATTTACTGGGAGGGAGGAGAAGCCTCTTCTTCTATTGATTTCCAGCAGCGAGCAGCGGCTCTAAGGGTGCGCGGATGATGGTTACGCACTGATTGTACCAGTCAGTCAGCTGCTCACTACCAGCGATGCTACTAGCTTCTGGATTTACTAATGATGCAGATTTATCTCCTCCCTTCTAGTAAGTAATCTTTATTATCTGCATCGCGATCACTGTGGCCAGCAGTAATCAGGCAGCCTGTGACGATCAATCCCATTTTAACTCCCGTCCCCTTCTCCCGCTGGCTTCACACAAGTAGCGTGTGTCCTGCGGCACCCCACTTCCCTACCTGGCGACTGCAGATTGCAGCATTTGGAATACCTATTTATGGCATTTTCGTACAAAAGTAGATCAGCAGCTGCCTGTGTCAGGACTGATAGAAACGTTGGGAAATAGATCCCACTGTTGCACTAATAGCAGGTTCATCCTGCAATATGTGCTGCGCTGCCAGCGGTGGAATGCTTAAAAGTGACCTTGCCCCACTGCAATGACAATGGCTGCATGCACTGTATATCTCAATCAGCACATCCGCTCATAAACCAGTACTTGTAGTTGTTGAGGAACCTTATTAAAACATACTGTGTACGGGATGATCGGTTGGACCTGTGGTAACATCAGTGTGACCAGCAGCTGCTATGCGCCCTGGACAGGAGCCCAGGACAGGTGAGTAGTGGGCTGAGGAATTTATGAGGACAGAGGATGGTGCTGGAGGGCTGAGGGAGGTAATGAGGGCTGAGTACAATAGTGAGGGGCAGAGAAAGGTGGTGAGGGGCTCACCACCCCAGTCTGCCTAACCGCCACTCTCCTCTTAACCTTGCCGGCTGACTAATTTTTAGACGCGTACCCCGGCTATATAGAAGTTTAGTCACCTTGCCGGCAGACTAATTTTTAGACGCGTACCCGTCTATATAGAAGTTTAGTCACCTTGCCGGCTGACTAATTTTTAGACGCGTACCCGTCTATATAGAAGTTTAGTCACCTTGCCGGCTGACTAATTTTTAGACGCGTACCCCGTCACTTTTGTTTACACTCTGTACTCCTCTATGTTTTGGTATGCCCTTAACCCAGCCCATTATTAAATTTTGTTTATATATGACGTGTCAATAGCCCAAATCTTTTTCTTGCGACTGTTTGGACGGGAGTAGATCGGACGTCGCAAGTAAAATTATGCAGGTGTCTACGCACGTATCGGCTGGAATTTGTGGACGGTCGGTCGCGTGTATGGACGGTCGAATGGTCGCAAGAAAACAGGGATTGTATAGATGTGTACCCAGCTTTAGATTTGGATGGAGTTTGTACTCAAAACCGATATCTATATTACAGTGTAAAAATAAAGCAGAGAGTATTTACCCTGCACAGAAACAAAATTGCCCCCCCCCCCCCCCCAAACTCTCTCTCCACATGTTACATCTGCCTCCATTGAATAATCCATAGTGCAGCGTGTCACAGTGTAACATACAGGGATCGCCCCATAATGCAGCCTATCACAGTGTAAAATACAGTGATCCCCCCATAATGCAGCCTGTAACAGTGTAACATACAGGGATACCCCCATAGTGCAGCGTGTCACAGTGTAACATACAGAAATCCCCCCATAGTGCAGCGTGTCACAGTGTAACATACAGGGATCCCCCCCCCATAGTGCAGCGTGTCACAGTGTAACATACAGGGATCCCCCCCATAGTGCAGCGTGTCACAGTGTAACATACAGGGATCCCCCCATAGCGCAGCGTGTCACAGTGTAACATACATGGATCCCCCATATTGCAACGTGTCACAGTGTAACATACAGGGATCCCCCATAGTGCAGCGTGTTACAGTGTAACATACAGGGATCCCCCCATAGTGCAGCGTGTCACAGTGTAACATACAGGGATCCCCCCATAGTGCAGCGTATCACAGTGTAACATACAGGGATCCCCCATAGTGCAGCGTGTCACAGTGTAACATACAGGAATCTCCCCATAGTGCAGCGTATCACAGTGTAACATACAGGGATCCCCCCATAGTGCAGCGTGTCACAGTGTAACATACAGGGATCCCCCCCATAGTGCAGCGTGTCACAGTGTAACATACAGGGATCCCCCCCATAGTGCAGCGTGTCACAGTGTAACATACAGGGATCCCCCCATAGCGCAGCGTGTCACAGTGTAACATACATGGATCCCCCATATTGCAACGTGTCACAGTGTAACATACAGGGATCCCCCATAGTGCAGCGTGTCACAGTGTAACATACAGGGATCCCCCCATAGTGCAGCGTGTCACAGTGTAACATACAGGGATCCCCCCATAGTGCAGCGTATCACAGTGTAACATACAGGGATCCCCCATAGTGCAGCGTGTCACAGTGTAACATACAGGAATCTCCCCATAGTGCAGCGTATCACAGTGTAACATACAGGGATCCCCCCATAGTGCAGCGTGTCACAGTGTAACATACATGGATCCCCCATAGTTCAGCGTGTCACAGTGTAACATACAGGGATCCCCCCCATAGTGCAGCGTGTCACAGTGTAACATACAGAAATCGCCCCATAGTGCAGCGTGTCACAGTGTAACATACAGGGATCCCCCCATAGCGCAGCGTGTCACAGTGTAACATACATGGATCCCCCATATTGCAACATGTCACAGTGTAACATACAGGGATCCCCCATAGTGCAGCGTGTCACAGTGTAACATACAGGGATCCCCCCATAGTGCAGCGTGTCACAGTGTAACATACAGGGATCCCCCCATAGTGCAGCGTGTCACAGTGTAACATACAGGGATCCCCCCATAGTGCAGCGTGTCACAGTGTAACATACAGGGATCCCCCCATAGTGCAGCGTGTCACAGTGTAACATACATGGATCCCCCCATAGTGCAGCGTGTCACAGTGTAACATACAGGGATCCCCCATAGTGCAGCGTGTCACAGTGTAACGTACAGGAATCTCCCCATAGTGCAGCGTATCACAGTGTAACATACAGGGATCCCCCCCCCATAGTGCAGCGTGTCACAGTGTAACATACAGGGATATCCCCCATAGTGCAGCGTGTCACAGTGTAACATACAGGGATCCCCCCATAGTTCAGCATGTCACAGTGTAACATACAGGAATCCCCCCATAGTGCAGCGTGTCACAGTGTAACATACAGGGATAATCCCATAGTGCAGCGTGTCATAGTGTAACATACAGGGATCCCCCCATAGTGCAGCCTGTCACAGTGTAACATACAGGTATCCCCCCCATAGTGCAGCGTGTCACAGTGTAACATACAGGTATCACCCCCATAGTGCAGCGTGTCACAGTGTAACATACAGGGATCCCCCCCCATAGTGCAGCCTGTCACAGTGTAACATACAGGGATCCCCCCCCATAGTGCAGCCTGTCACAGTGTAACATACAGGGATCCCCCCCATAGTGCAGCGTGTCACAGTGTGACATACAGGGATCCCCCATAGCGCAGCGTGTCACAGTGTAACATACAGGGATCCCCCCCATAGTGCAGCCTGTCACAGTGTAACATACAGGGATCCCCCCATAGTGCAGCGTGTCACCGTGTAACATACAGGGATCCCCCCATAGTGCAGTGTGTCACCGTGTAACATACAGGGATCCCCCCATAGTGCAGCGTGTCACCGTGTAACATACAGGGATCCCTCCATAGTGCAGCGTGTCACCGTGTAACATACAGGGATCCCACCCATCAGTACAGTCATATCCAAACTGAAGCCCTCCAGCTGAAACTACACATCCCAGCATGCTTTGCCATAGTTTTAGCATTCCCTAATAGGAAAACTGTGGCAAGGCATGATAGGACTTGTAGTTTCACAACAGTTGGAGGGCCATAGTTTGGACGTGCCTGGTCTACAAGAACTACAAGTCCCAGCATGCACACCAGTCTGTGCATTGCAGCACCACAGCTAGGGCTGGGAGGACTCAGCTGCCTCTCCCTGGTCCCAGTGATAGCACACACCTGGTATTATACTGCAGCCTGTGTGAGTAGAACAGCAGCTCCCCTGTAAGTGCCCTTATGGCTCACACCCAGCAATCACTACTATGCTGTTACTAGCAGTATAATACCTGGGGTAACCTGGTGCCAGCTGCAGCACTCTCCCTCCTGCCTGCCATGCACACCAGGAAGTAAGTAACGTT
The DNA here is from genome assembly GCF_055691185.1 of Crinia signifera. Lineage (NCBI taxonomy): Eukaryota > Metazoa > Chordata > Amphibia > Anura > Myobatrachidae > Crinia > Crinia signifera. Next base: position 35,148,971 of record NC_139222.1, read on the forward strand.
TCCCTGGTAACACAGCTCCTCTCACTCTGCCCCACACAGGAAATACACTTTGGCTACAGCCGCGGGGGAGTCTGGGAGCTACGTTCAAACCACAGGATAATGGCCGCCGCTGTATGTATGAGGACACTGGGACATCAGTGCCGGTAATTGCGTGGTGTGAATGCATTGAGAGAGTGATGTGATGCGAGGTCACATGAAGCTGATAGATTCCATGCAGTAAGTACTACTACTATGGATCCATAAAAATTGTCCCCTGTGTAAGTGAACGGCGGCCATTTTTCCGAAGACCAGTCCCCACGTTCATTGGCGGCAGCATCTCGGCTTCCTGCTGTGGCAGCGCTGCTGATCTTACCTGAGACCTCGCGCTTCCAGCAGCCACAGTGTTTAAGTTACGGGGGAGCGATAGAAGGCATTGCCGTATCTGGTAGCAGCTAGCAGGTGAGTATTGTGCTGCCACTTGGTGTTATTATACAGGAGGAGCAGCCTGTGGATGTCCTGTTATACAGGGGGAGTAGCCTGTGGATGTCCCATTATACTGGGGGAGCAGCCTGTAGCGTCCCGTTATACAGGGAGAGCAGCCTGTAGCGTCCTGTTATACAGGGAGAGCAGCCTGTAGCGTCCCGTTATACAGGGAGAGCAGCCTGTAGCGTCCCGTTATACAGGGAGAGCAGCCTGTAGCGTCCCGTTATACAGGGAGAGCAGCCTGTAGCGTCCCGTTATACAGGGAGAGCAGCCTGTAGCGTCCCGTTATACAGGGAGAGCAGCCTGTAGCGTCCCGTTATACAGGGAGAGCAGCCTGTAGCGTCCCGTTATACAGGGAGAGCAGCCTGTAGCGTCCCGTTATACAGGGAGAGCAGCCTGTAGCGTCCCGTTATACAGGAAGAGCAACCTGTAGCGTCCCGTTATACAGGAAGAGCAGCCTGTGGCAACCCATTATACAGGAAGAGCAGCCTGTGGCAACCTGTTATACATGGGGAGCAGCCTGTTGCATCCCGTTATACAGGGAGAGTAGCCTGTGGCAACCCGTTATACAGCCTGAGGCATTCCGTTATACAGGTGGAGCGCTTTGTTGCATTCTCTTTTACACAGGGGGAGCAGCCTGCAGCGTCCTCTTATACCATACCCTCCAACTGTACCGATTAAGCCAATACAGTACCGATTTTTAACGGTCTGTACCGGCAAAATAAAAGTGTACCGGATGTACCGTTTTTTTGACGGCTTCCTCCTCCTCCTCAGCTTTACGATTGGGTGCCTGAGAATCTGTAATCTGGGTAGAGAATCTGTAATCTGGGTTTCTGCACCCATTCCCAGTGTGCATTTTGGATCCCCCAGCACTCAGGGGCGTGCCATATCTGTAAAGGCAAAGACATTGTAGGCAGCGCATGCGCATTTGAGGTTTCCGTACGCCGTGGAGCAGCATATCTGTGACAGCCGCAGGACTGCTGAGGGCTTGGAGTGTGTGAGTGGAACAAACCATTTTTAATTTATCATGGATGTGGCTAAAAAGGAACATACTTCTGTATATGCTGAGCATTGCTGGTATTTTTATATTGAATGCTGTTAATTTAAATACATATAGCTGAAAAAAATGCCCAGTATGGATTCGGAAGGGGGCGAGGTTACCCCCTCATCCCTTTAATTCCGGGCACATATTATACCCCTTTTACACCGCCGAAAAATCCGGGTCAGCGGCGGGTCAGACCCGGATCCTCGACGGTGTAAATGGGGGTATCCGTGTCCATTTACACGGGTCCTCTACCCAGGTCCTGACCTGGGTAGAACCCGGATGGGACCCGTGTAAATGGCGGTGTAAATGGTCCCGCTGCGGGTCCAGGCACCCGCAGCGGGTCCACAGCGTGCAGCGCTGGGGAAGCTGTCCCCAGGTGCTGCGGGAGGAGGGGGGTCCCTGCGGATACTGAGGGGAGAGGGGGTACCTGTCAGCGGCCAGCCTGACAGGGCGCTGCCACTGCTGTATCTCCCCCGCTGCTGTATCTCCCCCGGCGGCCGGTCCTTGCGGCGGATGGACAGTCAGTGTCGGCGGTCCCTCTGGCGCAGGGGAAATAGTACTATTTTCCCTGCGCCAGAGGGACCGCCGACACTGACTGTCCATCCGCCGCAAGGACCGGCTGCCGGGGGGAGATACAGCAGCGGCAGCGCCGGCAATCATAGTGTCAGGCTGACAGGTACCCCCTCTCCCCTCAGCAGCCGCAGGGACCCCCCTCCTCCTCACAGCACCCGGGGACAGCTGAGCTTACCCCCACAGCACCCGGGGACAGCTTCCCCCCTCTACCCTCACAGCACCCGGGGACAGCTTCCCCCCTCTACCCCCTCCAAGCTATATAGATCTATATATCTATATAGATATATCTATATCTATATAGATATAGATATATCTATATAGATATAGATATATCTATATAGATATAGATATATCTATATAGATATATCTATATATATATATATATATATCTATCTATATATATATATATATATCAACAAGGAAAGGCAGGGCTGACCCAGGTTCAATGTAAATGGTGCAGACCCAGGTCCGTCCCAGGTCGAAGTGCTGTGTAAATGCAGTATAAAGCAGGGTCAGACCCTGGAAACTCCAGCGTTCAAAGACCAGGGTCGGACCAGGGTTTTTGGTGTAAAAGGGGTATTAATTACACAGGTTCTGTGGCTGATGAAAATCAGGTTAAATGGAGTCTTGAAGTCAGCCAGCCACAGAATCTGTGTAGTTATTGTGTCTATAATGAAGGGGATGAGGTGGTAACCCTAGCGCTTGTACTATATGTGCACCCATTGTTCTCTATATGATCTATATTTGTATATGCGGACACATTAGAGGCTGCTGTTGGGCCCCTGTGTGGATTCTCTAATTTCTACCTAATATGTCACGTGTACTTTGTGGAATCAGTGATGGGTCTCATCCTCACTTCTCCGTTGTCCTGGAATAAATATAAAACTATATATTCCAGTATATTATATTTATTCCAGGACAACGGAGCAGTGAGGATGAGACCCATCACTGATTCCTCAAAGATGAACAATGACAAGAGTCACATGACTGAAAGGATACTAAATCTTACCCTGGAGATCATCTACCTGCTGACTGGGGAGGTGAGGGGGGATCTGGGAGTGTCACTGTGACATCACTTATATCTATAGTAATAATACAGGGACATGACTGGGGAGGTGAGGGGATCTGGGAGTGTCACTGTGACATCACTTATATCTATAGTAATGATACAGGGACATGACTGGGGAGGTGAGGGGATCTGGGAGTGTCACTGTGACATCACTTATATCTATAGTAATAATACAGGGACGTGACTGGGGAGGTGAGGGGATCTGGGAGTGTCACTGTGACATCACTTATATCTATAGTAATAATACAGGGACGTGACTGGGGAGGTGAGGGGATCTGGGAATGTCACTGTGACATCACTTAAATCTATAGTAATAATACAGGGACATGACTGGGGAGGTGAGGGGATCTGGGAGTGTCACTGTGACATCACTTATATCTATAGTAATAATACAGGGAAATGACTGGGGAGGTGAGGGGATCTGGGAGCGTCACACGGACATCACTTAAATCTATAGTAATAATACAGGGACATGACTGGGGAGGTGAGGGGATCTGGGAGTGTCACTGTGACATCACATATCTATAGTAATATTACAGGGATGTGACGGGATCTGGGAGTGTCACTGTGACATCACTTATAGCTATAGTAATAATACAGGGACGTGACTGGGGAGGCGAGGGGATCTGGGAGTGTCACTATGACATCACTTATAGCTATAGTAATAAAACAGGGACGTGACTGGGGAGGTGAGGAGATCTGAGAGTGTCACTGTGACATCACTTATATCGATAGTAATATTACAGGCAGGGGATCTGGGAGTGTCACTGACATCCCTTATATCTATAATAATAATACAGGGTCATGACTGGGGAGGTGAGGGGATCTGGGAGTGTCACTGTGACATCACTTATATCTATAGTAATAATACAGGGACATGACTGGGGAGGTGAGGGGATCTGGGAGCGTCACACGGACATCACTTAAATCTATAGTAATAATACAGGGAGGTAACTGGGGAGGTGAGGGGATCTGGGAGTGTCACTGTGATATCACTTATACCTATAGTAATAATACAGGGACATGACTGGGGAGGTGAGGGGATCTGGGAGTGTCACTGTGATATCACTTATATCTATAGTAATATTACAGGGACATAACTGGGGAGGTGAGGGGATCTGGGAGCGTCACTGTGACATCACTTATATCTATAGTAATAATACAGGGAGGTGAGGGGATCTGGGAGTGTCACTGTGACATCACTTACATCTATAGTAATATTACAGGGACATAACTGGGGAGGTGAGGGGATCTGGGAGCGTCACTGTGACATCACTTATATCTATAGTAATAATACAGGGACGTGACTGGGGAGGTGAGGGGATCTGGGAGTGTCACTGTGACATCACTTATATCTATAGTGATAATACAGGGACATGACTGGGGAGGTGAGGGGATCTGGGAGCGTCAGTGATGACTGGGAGTTTATGCAATCATAGTCTATTTCTTCTTTGGGTTTCAAGGTCACCACAGGGTTTACATCGGCATTGTAGGCAGATCCAGATTACCGGGCACCAACCAGCAAAGCTCTTAGGATTCCCAGAATACACTGCTCCTCGCCCCTATAACCCCGCCTCCATGCTCAGCTCCCCGGGTTTTGTTGATGCCAGCAGGAAGCTGGTGCACCATGTATTTTAGTTGATTATTTTCTTTTTACTCTGAGCATGCAGCGCTGTCAGTCCAGGTGACTGCAGCGCTGCAACTCCATGACCCCCACCGGGTCTGAAACTGCTCTAAGGCCTGGGCCAAGAATGGTACTTGCGGCAGATGTAGCACCGTACAGGCACCTTGGTTAGTGTGGCCGGCACATCAGGGGCAGGTAATAGCTTTCTCTGAGAGCGGCTAAATCAGTGTCATACGGAACACAATAGCGCAATATTGTCTGTATCAGGTTATGGCTTATTATACAAGGGTTCCACTCACATGTAATGGTATTAAAATCGCATGTCAGTCCACAAATCTGGATAATCTGCCTCTCTCTTCGTCAGTGGCGGCTCTTACCCTTGCAGAGGAGGGGGGCTGCCGCGATGCGGGCCCTGTTGAAGTCGAGGTGCACACACGCCATTTTGTGATAGTATGGCCGCCATTTTGGTTCGCAGAGTTGCGCAAATAAAGTTTCCATACCCGAGTATGTGTGACAAAGTGGACCAGAAGAGTAGACATACTATCACACATAAATTCATAATAACACACTCACACGAAATGAAATATAGTTAAAGGTTTAGAACGCCACACATAGCTTAGTTAGCCCTGCACACACCTGTCTGTATCGTGTTTAGTACCGTTCCGTTCAGTTCATTATGCGAAGTATTCCGGTCATTGTGAATATTTCGCAATATACACTGCCCGATAGTTATGGACATAATCCATATTCCAGAGACAGTTTCTGTTGAAAGTAGTTAACAAAGGAAACTAGATAAAACCGGTTCTTATCCCTGCTGACGCCGAAACCACCAAACAAAGGACTCTTAAAGTTCACTCCCCTGCACCTGGTCAGACCTGGTACAACGTCTAACCTCCAATCACAGTGGACCGGACATATGATCTCTGGCCAATGAGAATGGCCTTTGACCTCCCCTTTCTGACCCTATAAGATAGGCGACCCGGAGCAGGCTCGGTCACTTCGGCACATCTACTTTCCCTGGACCTTCCTACCGGACTATAGTTCATTCCTGAACGATAGTGAGCTCTGACCGGATCGCGCTTCGCATACTTGATGAGACGGGTAACGGTTGCATTTTCACGGTATTTATTCTTAGAGTATTGTTGGCTGATTGTGTCTTGTATCTGTATTCTTTCCCCTTAGCAGAGTCTGTTTAGAATCCATTGTTAGTATATTGTATCACTTGTTATACCTGTTTATTCTTATTTCTGTAACCCCCTTTTGTCCATTAGGGACTTAAATACAAACCTTTTATGGAGTTCTAATCTCCTTATTTCTATTCAGTGGTCGTGTCTGTTTATTCGCATAATAGCGATAAGGTACTTTGCGGACTCTGTCCTTTAAGGAATATTCGCAGATTAGAGACAAAGTACTGCGAAAGGATCTCTTATAAAGGTATTGGTTCTTGGTGTTTAATATACAATAAAAGGTACGCTACGCTGCGCTACGTTTTGTTCGCACGTAGTTAGGTATAAAGGGTAAGCAAGTTGCGGACACATTACGTAACCTGCGCTATTCACTTATTGTATCTCTGGTCATATTTTAATAACCATTAACAGCCCCCTCTGCTGCCACCACCGCTGTGCTCCCTGTTGCTGCCGGTCCCAGCCACCGGTCCACTGCCAGCGCATGCTCAGTAACATTGAAACCAGAGCAGTCTCACAGACTATATCTGGCTTCATAGGCAGAGAACAGTGGCGGATTTTACTTGGGCAGGGATTATGGTCCAGTCCAGGATACTGTCCCTCCTCCTCCGTATCAGACTCACCAGACCGTTGTCCATTTCTCCAGCCAAATTCTAAGTCTTTTGCTTAAGCACTTTCAGACAATAATGTCCTTCCTCAGAAGCATAAGACTAAGTGTTCCCTGGACCACCAGGGCAGTGAGCACAGGCTGGGTGTAATCACCCATTTTATACAGGGCTCATAAGTAACGGTGGGGGAAGGCCAGCATAGGGGAGGCGACACTGGCTTGTAGCCCCTCCCCCAGCTTCAGACGCCAGTCCACTGCAGATTTCCAGACCTCCAGCTGCTCTCACTTCCCTCCTCCTCTCTGAGACACCGGCAGCCATCTTCTGCATGCAGCCTTCGGGTCTCCTGGAGTGTTGGGTCTGTCTCCCCTGTAAGAACACCTACTGCTGGCAGTTTTGTACAGCATTCATATCCTCCTTCTCCCATAGCAGCGCAGTAGTTGATCAGAGTGCCTTGCAGTGTATTGTACCACTACTGTACTTATATCTCTGCATTGTCTGTGACTGATGTGCTAGTTGTCTATTTTCTGCTATCTGCTCTATCTAATAATCTATCCCATAACAGGGCCCACACCTCACTCACTGATACATGGGAGAGACAATGAGCAGAAAATCCTGGAACTCACCAACAAGATCATCCAGCTGCTGACTAAAGAGGTGACTGCTGGGAATGGGACATTATACAGTGACATCGGGGGAGCTGACTGCTGGGAATGGGACATTATACAGTAACACCGAGGAAGGTGACTGTTGGGAATGAAATATAGTGACAAAAGGGGATGTGACCAGAGAGGAAACTGCTTGGAATGGGACGACGTACAGTAACACCGGGGATGTGACCGGAGAGTTGACGGCTGGGAATGGGACATTATACAGTAACACTGGGGGATGTGACCGGAGAGTTGACGGTTGGGAATGGGACATTATACAGTAACACTGGGGGATGTGACCAGAGAGTTGACGGCTGGGAATGGGACATTATACAGTAACACTGGGGGATGTGACAGGAGAGGTGACTGCTGGTAATGGGGCGTTATACAGTAACACTGGGGGATGTGACAGGAGAGGTGACTGCTGGGAATGAGACGTTATACAGTAACACCGGGGATGTGACCGGAGAGGTGACTGCTGGGAATGGGACATTATACAGTAACACCAGGGATGTGACCGGAGAGGTGACTGCTGGGAATAGGACATTATACAGTAACACTGGGGGATGTGACAGGAGAGGTGACTGCTGGGAATGGGACATTATACAGTAATACCGGGGGATGTGACCGTAGAGGTGAATGCGGGGGATGGGACATTGTACAGTAACACTGGGGGATGTGACCATAGAGGTGACTGCTGGGGATGGGACATTGTACAGTAACACTGGTGGCTGTGAATTGAGAGGTGACTGCTGGGAATGGAACATTGTACAGTAACACCGCGGGGGATGTGACCGGAGAGGTAACTGCTGGGGATGGGACATTGTACAGTAACACTGGGGGATGTGACCATAGAGGTGACTGCTGGGAATGGGACATTGTACAGTAACACCACGGGGGATGTGACCGGAGAGGTAACTGCTGGGGATGGGACATTGTACAGTAACACTGGTGGATGTGAATTGAGAGGTGACTGCTGGGAATGGGACATTGTACAGTATCACAGGGGGAAGGTTTCTGGGGGGTGATGACTGTATCATTGTATGTGTCAGGTTCCTATAAGGTGTCAGGATGTCACGGTCTATCTCTCCATGGAGGAGTGGGAGTATATACAGTAACACCGAACACAAGGGTCTGTACAAGGACGTGATAATGGAGAATCACTGGCCCCTCACATCACTGGGTAAGAGGAGAATACATTTTATTGTACAGGGTACAGCAGATATACACAGATCATCTGCTAATCACACATGTACAATGTCCTCAGTCACTGTGTGTCTCCTACAGATGGGCTCAGTAACAGAGGTACCCCAGAGAGATGTCCCCGTACTCTATATTCCCAGCACAGTACAGAGGAGAATCCCAGGACCCCACAGGAGAATCAGGTAGGTGGGATATAGTGTTGCCTCAATATATCAAAGTGACTGGCACTATATGAATTGCAGCAGTTGTGTGCATCTTATACACTGATATTCTAATGTGTAATCTCAATAACATCAGACATTTTTTAGGTTCAGTGTGAAGATTCGTCTGATATTAAGGCAGAAGATACAGAGGGAGAAGAGACGGATGTGCCTGACATTAAGGCAGAAGATACAGAGGGAGAAGAGATGTATGTGCCTAACATTAAGACAGAAGATACAGAGGGAAAAGAGACAGATATGAGGGGTGATCAGCAGTGTAAGGAGGAATTCCCTTCAGATATCAGCACAGGTGAGCAGTAATCAATTATTACATATTTTCCTTATTCTTCCAATACAGTTTTCTCTTATCCTACACCCTCTTATCCTACACCCTCCTCTCAGACCAAACTAATGAGGACAATGCATCTATTAAGTTGAGTCCAGAGCCATCAGCCCCTATTATATTCCTGCTCTCCCCCTCACATCATGTCACTGTGTGTTACCAGAGATCTGACCAGTCTCCTCCCTGCACTCTCTGGTGTATCTCATACATCAGCAGCCATCAGCCCCTATTATACTCCTGCTCTCCCCCTCACATCATGTCACTGTGTGTTACCAGCCCAGAGATCTGACCAGTCTCCTCCCCACACTCTCTGGTGTATCTCATACATCAGCAGCCATCAGCCCCTATTATACTCCTGCTCTCCCCCTCACATCATGTCACTGTGTGTTACTAGCCCAGAGATCTGACCAGTCTCCTCCCCACACTCTCTGGTGTATCTCATACATCAGGAGCCATCAGCCCCTATTATACTCCTGCTCTACCCTCACATCATGTCACTGTGTGTTACCAGCCCAGAGATCTGACCAGTCTCCTCCCCACACTCTCTGGTGTATCTCATACATCAGGAGCCATCAGCCCCTATTATACTCCTGCTCTCCTCCTCACATCATGTCATGGTGGGCCTTATTCTGGTTGAGTCGGATGGCTCCGAATGCAGACGGACGGCCGATGGTTGGTGTTTTCGCATGTGCAGAGGCCCGCCCATATCCCTGCTTTTGCACAGAGAAATGCCCGAGTGGTCTGGAGCACTCGGTGCTGCCTGACCATTCGGTCCAGCATTCAATGGTCGGGATTCTGAACGCCGGGATCCCGACCGCTGGGATTTAAACTGCATCCCGAAAATAACTCACTTTTTGAAACGATTTAAATTACAACTTGTGCCCCCCAAAAAAGAAACTTTTATTTAGATATTTAATTAAAATATGGAGGAACCAACTGTTAGGACATGCACATTTCTACAAACATTGAACATGCAACAGTTGTCAAAGATAAAAGGGGTTTCTTTGACAGGACAACAAAAAATAGTGAGCTAAAATAAAAATGCCCTCGCTTCAAATATAGTCTGGAGCAGAGGGACCTTGCTGGTATCGTGTGCCTAGTGCTATAGAGCGATTCTTATGCTGTGTACACACTGTACAATCAGCATGAGATTTTGACTATATAGTCCGAATTGCTTGCAGATCGTGAGCAGATTGCACAGGTTTTTTATCTTGCGATCCCGATGCGCTCTCCCGGGACAGCACAAATTGAAACCCAGGTAGACAGGCAGCAATGACTATACAGTGCAAATCGAATGCAGATAGCATGAATTGTATGTAAAAAGTACAGAGATAGCCAAGATTGCATAGCAGTCGAATCTTAAGTCAAATAGCAAGGGGATTTAAGTATCAAGTAGAGTAGAAGAAACACTGTTTTTAGTAGTATCTGTTGTAACCGTTTTATATAAATGTTGCGATTTTACCAACAGTGCAGTGGTTTTATCGGTTTCCACACAAATGGCTATATTATCAGAACCACTTTATTGGCCATGTAAACTCTCTAGAGAAGAGAATTGGATAAACTGCGCTCACCTGTGCTGCACTTATGGTATGTGTGAAAATGCAGCATGTAGATAGATAAAATGAGTAGATGAATAATCAGATTGAGAGATGGTAAACAGATAAAATTCAAAGGGAATTTATTGATCAAAATAAAGGTTATGTTGTAGTGGGAAAATGTATGGAGTCCTGGTATTCCAGGAGTAGGCCAGCGGGGTATCACTCCACAAGGCCTATTTATGAGGTATAAGTATGACCTATGTAGGTCCCTTTAATCCATAGGTCCCTTATTAGGAACCTATGTACCTGTGTGGGTGACCGCAGCGGTCTGTCAGGACAAGGGGATAAGAGAATGCGCTTGGCAATGTTATTTGTCCACAACAATGTGAGGGGATAGAGTCCCGTGGATCTCTGTAAAGTCTCGTATTAAAAGTGCTGCAGAGGTTTGAAGGAATGGGGAGGTAATTGTCCAGTGCCGTGTGGTGTTAGGTGTTGCCGGCGTAGAGGGCAGTGAGCGGCGTCCCGCTGTGTGCTCTTACCGGATCGATGTTAGAAGGTTCTGCCGCCTTGCTGTATCTGTTGTTAGTAGCACGGGTGAATGCACAGCCATGCCACAGCACCCGGCTCCACAGTCACTGTCTCCCGTGACTTCCGGGTTCCGCTCTCGCGAGATCGCGGTTCCCTTGGCAACGCTTGACAGAGTACTGCGGGCTCGTACTCCCGGCTGGGAGGAGGCTGCGGCAGGGGGTGGTGATAGTAGGAGGTTGATTGCTGAATTCTAGGATGAATTAGGTGTCCCCACGTATACTCTCGTAAACTAGGATTTTTTTTGTGGAAACAGTGCAGCTTCAAGCATGGTACAAGAGGGATAACAGGACATACATACATTGCATCAGTTGCGCATACAAATGACAATTTCAGGTGTTATGATTTGCAAGGTTAGACAGAGCAGTCAGGTGGTTAGATTAGCAGTATCTTACAGTACATTGTTCAATAGCTATCGGGAAGCTTTTTGCGGTTCTTGACGACTTGGCAAGAATGGACCTGAAGCATCTACCTGATGGGAGAATATCAAACAAGTTATGGTCAGGGTGGAGTTTGTCCGCCATGATCTTCCCAGCTTGCTTCTTGACCCTACTTAAGTATTGTTCCCTTACAGGGGGAGGTCCATCCCAATAATCCTCTCTGCTGTCCTCATCACTCATTGCAGTCTTCGTTTGTCAGATTCATTGGCCCCTCCATACCAGACTGTAATAGAGGAACATAGAACGGACTCCACGATAGCAGTGTAAAAGAGCAGCTCCTGCGAAATATAGAATTTTTTCAGTTGCCTCAGGAAGAACAGCCGCTGTTGGGCCTTTTCGACAATGGAAGTTATGTTGGCTCCCATCTGAGGTTGCAAGAGATTTTTGTCCCAAGGAATTCAAAGGTATCTACCCATGACACAACTCTGTTGGAAATTACCAGTGGGACCTTGACATTTGGTTTTCTCCTGAAGTTTACTATCATCGCGACTGTTTTGATAGGGTTTAGGTCCAGGTTGTTTCTGCCACACCACTGTGAAAGTCTGTCCACTTCCCCTCTGTATGCAGACTCATCTGCCTCCTTGATTAGGCCGATGATGGTGGTGTCATCAGCAAATTTTATGATTTTTACTGACTGGTCACTCGAGATGCAGTCGGGAGTAGGGCAGGGGGGAAAGGACGCATCCCTGGGGAGTACCAGTGCTGATCGGACGAATGGCGGATGTGAAGGCTACGGCTTTCACCACCTGTTCCCGTGCCGTCAGGAAGTCCACAATCCAGGAGCAGGTAGATTCTGGAACTCCTAGGGAGAGAAGTTTGGGCTTTAGGATAGCGGGGGCAATTGTGTTAAATGCAGAGCTGAAGTCAATGAATAGGACCCTGGCGTAGGTGCCTGGATGATCCAGGTGTTCCAGGATATAATGCAGCCCTAGGTTAAATGCATCCTCAACACTTCTGTTTGCTCGGTAGGCGAACTGCAGGGGGTCGAGATGGGTGTTTCTCACCTCCCTCAGATGGTTCAATACCAGTCTTTCGAATGTCTTCATGACCACTGATGTTAGCGCGACTGGCCTGTAGTAATTTAGATCCTTCACAGACAACTTCTTGGGAACCGGAATAATAATTAAATGTTTGAAGCAGTCGGGGACCCTACTTGTTTCCAGTGAGGTGTTAAAGATGGATGCAAGCTGCATTGTACAGATCTTAAGGGTAGATGGCGACACTCCATCAGGACCCGCAGCCTTCCTAATGCTGGGTACACACCAAAACGATTTTGGCACAATCCCATCAATCTGGATCCAATTCAGACTGATTGGATGCAGATTTGGTCAAAATCGTTTGGTTGGATCTGAATTGGATCCGAATCCGATTCTTCCTGCTGCAGGTAGGATCTGTAAAAGATCCATTAATCTGAATACAGAGGGGATCGGATTGTATACAAATCGTATGTAAATTGTATGCAAATCGTACGATCCTATTTGCATCCAATCCAAATCGTTTTGGTGTGTACCCAGCATTAGTCTGACCCTTTTGAACAAAGCTTCTACCTCCCCCTCGTCCACCTGCAAGACCTCAGAGTGTTGGTGGTGTGGCGGTGGAGCCGCCTTACTATGGTCGAGAGGGTGGGTGGGGTGTGTATGAGGCACTGGGCTCCTTTTTCAAATCTGCAGTAAAACTCATTCAGCACCTCAGCCAGTTCCTGGAGCATTGGAGTTAGGCTTGGGGCTTTCTTGTAGCTGGTAATAGCTTGCATACTTTTCCAAACTGCTGCAGCGTCTTTGGCTGAGAGGTTGTTTGTCAGCTTGCTGGCGTATCGCTTTTTTGCGAGCCTGATTTTCACGTGTCAGGGTATTCCTAGCCTGTACTGTGCCCTATCCCCACCACTGTAGGCCTCCTCCTTGGCCCGGCGGAGCTTCCTTAGCTGACTGCCGAACCACGGCTTATTGTTATTAAAGGATCAAACTGTTTTGGATGGTACACATAGATCCTCGCAGAAACTGATGTAAGATGTCACAACGTCTGCTAGTTCGTGTTCCGGTCAGTCGCAGAGGCTTCAAAAACCCTCCAGACTGCATATATAAGCCAGTAGATGAGAATAAAAGACACGTAATTGGATTATCTCCTTAGCTGATTGTCTTGTAAATAGCAGTATGCGCAGTGTGTAAAAGGAAAATTCACTTTTATTTAGCACCAAGACACTCAATCAGAAGACACATTGGGGGAGATTCTCTAAAGAAGAAATGCAGTAAAAAACCGCATTATCGGGGTTTTTACCGCATTTCTGTATGCTCTGTGCCCCCTTTCGCAGTGTCACCGCTGCAGAGGGAATCGACAGCAAAAGCTGGCGTTTCCCTGCAGAAGCCTATGGGCTTCTTACCGCTGCGATGAGCAGCAGGAGCTGTCCGTTGCATTAATGACCACATATGTTAGAGCATCTGCGATCATTAAGAATGCGGTGGCCGGCGAACAGCGCTGCGGATGTTGGAACATCCCGCCCATTAACTTTGAATCTACTTGCTGGTTAATTAAATATCACAGTGAGCAGGATAAGTGAGACAGATTAAATAAAAATGGCATCAGTACAATAAATGGCTGTTAATCCATTATCCATTTATCTTTTATAGGGACATAGTGAGAAACTCCCTCTAATGTTCTTATTTATTATAGGTAGTGTGCCAAGTATTGCACCTTGTTTAAACACACGATTTTTATCAACTTATTTGCATTAGATGATCCATGGAAGCATTTTGGTAGCAATCGCAGGAATAATAGGGAAGAAAAAAAGGAAAAAGTCTCCTTAAAATCTGCTGCTACTTGCAGGGGAATGCTGGAAAAAAGGGGGGTACCATTGCGCTAAATTGATGGCAGAAAGAGGCTGATGATAAATGTAGAAAACACTTTTAATTAATACAATTATAACACTAAAAAGTAGCAAGAGTATGCATAAAACATCACATTAAAAAGAACAGGTGTTTGAAAATGCTGCGTCCAATTTTTATGACATCACCTTAATGTGGACCCACAGTTCATAGTGGGGAGAGGGGGGGGGGGGGGGGAGATGTAGATGGAAAATCCTCCAGACAAGCAATGTACCGTCCCTTACGATGCTTCCTCCAAATTGGTAACGGGGATGGTTTTTCTCCCGATTGGAATATCTGAAGCCGTAGGTGATCCACTTTTAGTAGTCGAGGCGGGTACCTTAGAGAGGTGGCGTTCCTTCAGATGGGTGGTACCCCGCTTACTTGATGCACAGTGGCCAAGGGTAGTCTGGTTCCCCAATTGCAATCTCAGGTGTAAACCCCCACAGGGATTGTAGGTGATGTCTAGGAGCAGCAGCTGTCTGGGCTGCGCAACGCGCAGAGGTAATGTCTAAACTGGCCTCGGAGTTGGCAGCTTCTCAAAAGGACAGGGTGGAAACTAGATCACAGCAGGCAAATTTAGCCTCTGCTGTACAGGTGTTGACCAAGGCTCTAGTGCATGGGTCTTCAAACTGTGGCCCTCCAGATGTTGTGAAACTACAAATCCCAGCATGCCTTGCCACAGTTTTGCTATAAGGGAGTGTTAAAACTGTGGCAAGGCATGCTGGGATTTGAAGTTTCACAACATCTGGAGGGCCACAGTTTGAAGGCCCATGCTCTAGTGCAGTGGTGGCCAACCTGTGGCTCTTGAGCCTCATGCGGCTCTCCCCCTTGTAAAGTGTGGCTCCTGCTCCCACTGCTGCCCGCCGTCCGTCCCAGTCCCCCCTGCTGCCGGTTCCCTGAATTCCTTCTGAGGGGAGGAGAGTTCGCATCGCGCATCTCTCCTACCCCTTACTGTGCATCCTTGTGACTGGGCCATCCGCCAATAAGAGCTCGCGGGCCAGCAGCCAATCAGGAGCCGGCCAGCGAGCATTGATTGTGGATGGCCCAGTCACAAGGAAGTGAGGGGGAAGGAGACGCGCGGTGTGGTGTGCTGTGCTGCTCTCTTCGATGACAGGACTGCAGGGGGACACCAGACTGTCCTCTCCCCGCCCGGCAGCAGCAGCAACAACGGTGAGTGCTGCTACTGGGAAAGAGTCGAATTATACTCACCGATAATTCCTTTTTCTTCCTAGAGATCCCATGGCAGCCATAACACTGGGATGTATACCTTCCCCCATAGATCAGACAGGAGTTTTTTCTCTAGGACCGCCCACCTTGGGTATAACAGCCGCCTCCTCCTTAACCTCAGTGTCTTTTGAATGTCTCCGTAATCCTGGAGAAAAAACACCGTAATAACACGGGAGGGCAACAAGTGGCTGCCATGGGATCTCTAGGAAGAAAAAGGAATTATCGGTGAGTATAATTAGACTCTTTCTTCTACGATCCCCATGGCAGCCATAACACTGGGACATACCCAAGTAAAAACACACGGGAGGGATAGCTGTATGAATATTTAATATGGCGAAGCCAGTCAAACTGACATAGCTCCTTGCAGAACATGGTTCCCAAAGTGGGCAGTAGATACATTAAGTGCGTAATGGTTAGAGAAAGTATGGACCGAAGACCAGGTAGCAGCCCTACAGATCTCTGTAACCGATGCCTTCGCCTTATTCGCCCATGAAGTGGAGACTTCCCGAGTGGAATGTGCCTGGACGATAGGAGGCGCCACCTTGTTTTCCTTCTTGTAGGCAAATAAGATAACTTCTATATCCACCTAGAGATAGTTTGTTTAACTGGTGCTCCTCCTTTCTTTATTCCTTCTGGAATTACGAATAGATGTTTGGTGGATCTAAATGTCTTGGTTCTTTCCAGATATACAGATATGGCCCTCACCAGATCTAATTTATGCCACATTTCTTCCTCTTCATTCTGAGGATTTGGATAGAACTCAGGAACTGTTATCTCTTGATTGAGGTGAAATCTTGAGATAACCTTAGGTAGGAATTGTGGGTGTGTTCTCAACACGACCCTGTCAGGAAACACAACAAAATAGGGTTCCTCAATCCGAAGCGCCTGTAGCTCACTCACTCTCCTAGCTGAGGTGACTGCTACGAGAAAGACCACTTTCCAGGTAAGTAATTTGAGCGGAATGTCTATAAGTGGTTCGAACGGATGCTTGGTTAGTACTGTAAGTAATAAGTTCAAGTCCCACGGGGCCACAATTGATTTAATTGGAGGCCTAGTTCTCTTCATGGCCCTGCTGAACCTCTTTACCATCTTCTCTTCCGCCAAAGGTCTGTCTAACAGAACACTTAAGGCCGAAACCTGTGCCTTGATGGTGGCTGTTGCTAAACCTAATAGAAACCCATCAAATAGGAACTGCAGTACTTCTCCAGTGGAAATCTTGGAATATTCACCTGAGAACTGACCCCATTCGATGAATTTTATCCATGTCCTGTAGTATGCTAATGAAGAGACATCTTTCCTGGCTTTCCGCATCATATCAGTGACCTGTAGAGAGAGATTATGTTTCTTTAGTATTTGCCGCTCAATCTCCACGCCCTTAGACATAATGTTGCGGGTTCTGAGTGTAGTACTGGACCTTGCTTCAGCAGATCCGGTCTGTTGGGCAGCTCCCATGGTTTCTGTACCGATAACCTTAGGGCATTCGAGAACCAGCCCCTCCGTGGCCAATATGGTAGAATTGCCACTAGGTCTGCTTTGTCCTCTTGTACCTTCATCACCCTGTG
The DNA here is from genome assembly GCF_055691185.1 of Crinia signifera. Classification (NCBI taxonomy): domain Eukaryota; kingdom Metazoa; phylum Chordata; class Amphibia; order Anura; family Myobatrachidae; genus Crinia; species Crinia signifera. Next base: position 35,166,142 of record NC_139222.1, read on the forward strand.
TATCAAGGGAAAAGGTGGAAATATGTACCCTAGTTTGAACTGCCATTTGATTGTAAAGGCATCCAACGTCGCTGCTTGGGCATGATAGTATTTTGAGCAGAATGTCCTCACCTTTCTGTTGGAGTGAGTAGCCATCAGGTCTATCTCCGGAACTCCGAATCTCTGTATAATCTCCCTGAATACATCTTCGTTCAGTTCCCATTCTCCCGGATCCAGTAACTTTCGACTCAGGAAATCTGCGATTATGTTCCTTCTTCCTGGTATGTATACTGCCGAGATTGAGAGAAGATATCTCTCCGCCCATGTCATAATATCCTGTGATATTTTCATCAGTTTTCTGCTTCTGGTGCTTCCTTGGTGATTTATATGTGAGACCACCGTCACGTTGTCTGACATAACTCTGACATGATTCCCCTCTGTGTAATTCTTCAGTAGTCTTACTGCTTCCCAGACTGCTTGAAGTTCTCTTACATTTGAGGAATTCATTGCTTCTTCCAGGGACCATATTCCTTGCACTGATGCATTCGTCATATGTGCCCCCCAACCAGTTAGGCTGGCATCTGTGGTTAATACCACGTATCTCGGACTCTCTAGACTGGATCTCCTTTTCTCCAGATCTCTTGTCCACCATAATATGGATCTTCTTATTGAGTCGTTCAGTAGTATTAGATGATGGTCCCTGTATCCTCTTCGAATCAGAGGTAACAGGCACCCTTGTAGACCTCTCATATTTGCCTGGGCCCATGGTATAACTCTTATGCAGGATGTCATCATGCCCAACAATTGTACTGCCATCATCAGAGTCACCTTCTTTGAATAGAGAACCTTCTCTATCATTTCCTGAATTCTCAGACATCTCTCCGGTGAAAGAGCAATGTTGAAGTTTACAGTATCTATTAGGATGCCCAGGAACTGAATATTTTGGCTTGGTAAAATATGGCTCTTGGCTTCGTTTATGACCCAACCGTGCTTCTGTAGGGTTGATAACGTCAGCTCTATACTTTGTAGGACTTCTTCTTCTGAATCCCCAACGATTAGCAGATCGTCCAGATATGGCCATATCAGAACTCCCAGTTTTCTTAATTCTGCAATCAAGGTGACCAGGACCTTTGTGAAATCCCTCGGAGATGTTCTCAACCCAAAGGGTAGGCAGGCAAACTGTAAGTGCCTGTTCGACACCGAGAACCTGAGGAATCTTCTGTGATAAGTGTTTACTGGAATGTGATAATAAGCGTCCTTTAGGTCTATTGAAGCTAAGAACGCCCCCTTCTTTATTCCAGCCACTATGGATGTCAAACTTTCCATCCTGAACTTTATCTTCTTTATGTTCTGGTTCAGATCCCTCAGATCCAGGATTGTCCTGTATTCTCCATTGGTTTTCTTCACTAGAAATAAGTTCGAGTAAAACCCCTTTTTGTGGTGTTGTCTGGGAATTTCTTCTATGGCGTTTATTTCTAGTAGTTGTTCTATCTTCAGTGACAACTCTCTCCTTTCTTCCATCAATATTGGTGTTCTGGACTTTAAAAACCGATTTTGTCTCGGGTACTTTGCAAATTCTATTGAATAACCCCTCTGAATTATATTCAGGACCCATCTGTCCCCAATCGTCCTTTTCCAGACCTCTGGGAAATTCAATAGTCTTGCTCCTATCTTGATGCTTTGTGGATAGTCATAGTCTTCCACCTCTGTCAGACTGAAACCTTCCCCGATAGGGTTGCCGAAAGGACTGGCGAGATAGGTTTGGGTTCCCTCTCCTATAATATGGCTTTCCAGGCCTGTAACTTCTTGCCTCTTTAAAAGATGGTTTAGGTGTTCCTGGGTAAGGAAACCGATTCCTTCTGTCCTGCGGAAGCTTCTACCTCCTGATAGTTTCTGGATCATGGCGTCAAGCTTGGACCCGAATAAATAATTTCCCTCAAAGGGTAATGCTGTTAATTTATTTTTAGAATCTGCGTCGGCACTCCATGGCTTTAGCCACAGCGCCCGTCTTGCTGTTACTCCAGCTGCCATGGATTTTGATGCAAACAATACAGAATCAAGGGATGCTTCACATAAATAGTCAATGGACTTTTGCATTATTTCTAAGCTGCGTAATATATAAGCCTTAGATATCTTGTCTTCTACATCAGTATGTAGATTGGCTGCCCAAAGCCTGATTGCACGGGATACAGATGCAATTGCCACTGATGACCTGAGTGCACCTGAAGAAGCAGTATGCACCTTTCGTAAAGAGGTTTCTACCTTCTTGTCCATGGAATCCTTAAAGGCTGCTGCATCTTCCACAGGTATTGTTGATCTCGACGTGAGTTCTGCAACCGCTGCATCTACCTTTGGAATTTTGCACCACGCCATAAATTTTTCATCCTTATATGGATACATTTTATCCACTCTATTGCTAATTGTGAGCTTTTTGTCCACATTTGTCCACTCCTTAGCAATTATTTCTCTTACTACTTTATTAACTGGGAACGACCTTCCCTTTCTGGACCTGTCTTCAAACAGCGGATCCTTTTCAGCTGAAGTACCTGTAGCTTCCTGGTAATTCATTGCCTGGTATATGTTTTTTAATACATTTTCCACGATATCAAGATTGAAGGTTCTATCTTTCTCAATTTCCCCTGATTCATCCGTGGAATTCTTTACTGGATCATCCATTCCAGATGAGCCATCATCCTGACTCAGTCCAGCTTGTGATCTGGATCTCTTTGCTGTCTGTGACTGTACAAATTCACTTTTAGATACAAAATTTTGTTTCATCCATGCCATAAGTTCTTTTAACATTTCAGTATGTTCTGATTTCTTTGTCACTTCCCTTTTGGGATCTTTACGTCTTATTTCACAATCTTTACATAGTGATTTGTTTTGACTGGCAGAAAACACCTTGTCACAATTGTCAAATGCAATTTGACTCAATGTATTTCTTCTTAGAAAGCCTTTTCTTCGGTACAGGGGTACCTTCTGTAGGCACACTATAAGAAATAATAGGTATACTAAGTAACTAGAAATAAAAATTTTCTAAATGCCCAAAACCAAAGGGGCATTATCCAGCTTAGGGGGAGAAGGCACATCCATCTCAGCAAGCAGTAACTCCAATACAGCGTGTGATGCTCTGAGCAGCGTTACTACTGTGTTTAAATAGGGCGCCATAACCCCTTCCATGCCGTCCATGCAATAGTCAGGATGGCCAAGCGGAACAAATCTTGTTTCCCTTGTTTCCCGGGGACACCTTAGTGCGCACATCAGGATAGCTCTGGGCGGAAGTCAGACGGCACCGTGTACTTCCGCCTTTACAGTGCCTTAACACGGCAGCGTGCAGTCGCGGCTTACAGCCCGGACTGCCGCATGTCTCAGCCCACGCTGCTCTCAGCTCCCGGCTCCAGCAGCTGTATTATGCCGGACTTCGAGCTCCAAAACGTATGTACCATACCAGTACCTTTGCAGACGTAAACGGGCGTATGTGTAGGGGTATAGATAAATCCAATCCCCCTCACATCTTCTCCTCCCCAGGAAGCCACTCCATAAACATAAGAGGTAACCCTGATTGAAATAAAAATAAGTACTCCTACTCTGTCCTCTCTAAACGGAGACAGGAAAAAAAGACACTGAGGTTAAGGAGGAGGAGGCGGTTATACCCAAGGTGGGCGGTCCTAGAGAAAAAACTCCTGTCTGATCTATGGGGGAAGGGATACATCCCAGTGTTATGGCTGCCATGTGGATCGTAGAAGAAATTTGCACTGTGGGGGCTTACCAGCTTTTTGGCACTGTGGGGGCTTACTAGCTTTTTGGCACTGTGGGGGCATACCAGCTTTTTGGCACTGTGGGGGCTTACCAGCTTTTTGGCACTGTGGGGGCTTACCAGCTTTTTATGCACTGTGGGGGCATACCAGCTTTTTAAACACTGTGGGGGCATACCAGCTTTTTATGCACTGTGGGGGCATACCAGCTTTTTATGCACTGTGGGGGCATACCAGCTTTTTATGCACTGTGGGGGCATACCAGCTTTTTATGCACTGTGGGGGCATACCAGCTTTTTATGCACTGTGGGGGCATACCAGCTTTTTATGCACTGTGGGGGCATACCAGCTTTTTATGCACTGTGGGGGCATACCAGCTTTTTGGCTCTGTGGGGGCATACCAGCTTTCTGGCACCGTAGGGGCATACCCGGCACCGTGTCGGGGGCATATGTGTATCTGGCACTATTAGGGGCATATAAATATATGGCACTGCACTATTGGAGGCATATTTGTATCACACCCACCCATGGGGTCAAAATAGACTATTTAATATACCCTTTTTTGGCGCATGCGCCTTCGGCTGGTGGTGGTTGGCCACCCCTGCTCTAGTGCCTGAACCAGCTGCTGCTGTTAGTTCAAGGCCTTTATTACACAGCAAAGAGCATTTCTCTTTCAATGGTCCTGGTGACACAGCTTCACATTGGGATGTAGGAGGGTCCGCAGGAGCCAGGCACCTATCCTAAAGCTTTTGGAGGGTAGGCTCCTCCCCTACTGCATCCCAGATTCCTCAGTTCGTGTTAGGTGCCCACTGGAGTGGGTGCTATTCTAAAGGGCTGCTGGAGCAGCCGAAGGAGTAGAGTTAGTTAGGGTTTTTATTATTTTATTAACTTCTACACTAGCTAGGTAGGCACAGTGTGAGGATTCTCATTAGTGAATCCTCACACTGCTAGCGCAGCAGGAGCTGACAGAAACGAGTCCTGTCAGCTCACTGTGCACGAGGGAGACGCTGTCTGGCCTCCCTGTGCAGCGCTTACAGCTTCTTTTAAGAAGCTGCCTGGGCTCCGGAGCGCTCTGAAACCGGCTTCACGCTAGGTGGGGATCATGGGGGACAGGCGCTCCGTGATGGCGGCGGCCATTTTCTGCGGAGCTTACACACTGAGCTCCTATACTGAGAGGACAGCAGTGTTGTTACAGGCATGTTCCGAGTGGTCCCCAGCTGAGGGGGAGATACTGGAACGAGGAGATCCTACAATGGGAGCGGCTGTCTGGGGGTAGTTGGCGCCAAAAGTCACAGACCCCGCAGCAGCAGGGACTTGGTCCCTTCCCTCACTCTGTTTTTGGCGCCATTCAGAACGCTTGCAGCGGAGCTGAGCTGGCTTACTGATCCTGACAGAGTGATTGGATTTCCTGGGCTTCGCTTTCCCCATTCTGAAGACTACAGAAAGCTAAGTGGCTGAGTACACTGTATATAATGTATGTACATTTAATGCTGTGACTGTGTTATTGAGAACATCATGTCTGAGCAACAGTCTGTGGTTTTGGGGGAGGGAGCCTTTAATGCAATGAGCGCTTGCAGTGGTTGTACACTGAAATTTGTCCCTAAGGGGGGCTTTTGTATTTTATGCGCTGCTGTGAAACCCATGGGGAGTGAACCCCAGAGGGTAGTGCATCGGACCTTGCGAGGGTTAAGTCCCTGAGACAGGTCGGAAAAATGCTTTGGTGCATTACTGGACAGGCAGAGTGATGGCTGGTAATTTCCCTAGACCAGGGCCATTCTCTCAGCAGTCCGGCCAGCTCTTTGCCTCGGACCCAGACAGATCCTGACTTATACAAGTCATGCAGGATACTGCTATGGGAATCAGCAGGTTTAAATTACTTGTTTGACAAGCTTTATGGTTACTCTGGGGGGACCCCTAAAAGGTCTGATTCAGTGCCATTATTAGCTGCTGATGAGGAGGGAGAGTACACAGACATACCCTGGGTTCAGGGTGATGTTTCTGAAGAGTCCTCACCCTCAGGGGTGGAGGATTTGATTACTGCTGTAAACAGGCATTGAATTTGTCTGTGAAGTAAAAAACTCCTGCTAAGGTTGTTTTTAAGAGACAGCGTGAGGGAAATGATATCTCTCTGCAGACAAGGGTTTACAAGATTTATTGGAAAACCCCTGATATCTCTCTGCAGACAAGGGTTTACAAGATTTATTGGAAAACCCCTGACAAAAGGCTTTAGATGCCAAAATAGATGGTTAAGCCTGTATCCCATGCCTGAGGATCATGCAGACCTCTGGGAGAAAGTTCCAGTGGTAGAGGCTTCTGTGGTATACTTGTCAAAAACCAACTGTGCTACCAGTGCAAGCCTTCAAGCAAGCAAGTCCTCTGATTGGCTTCAGTCTGGGTCTCTAAGGCCAGGATTGGTGGGTCAGTGACCTGTGCTCTAGTTGACATACTGTCTTTTGTGTGTTGTTACTAGGCAGAGAAGTATAATGCTGCTGCAGAAATGTGATGCAGGCTGAGCAGGAAGCTCTCAAAATGGCTGCCAGAGTTTCCTCAGTGTTTGGAATGCCAGGAGAGTGCTCTGGCTTATAGCTTGGAAGGCAGATAACAAGTCTAAAAAGGCTTAGAGGCATTTGCTTTTAAAGGAAAGCTGTTATTGGTTTACAACTGGAAGAGATTAATAAGCAGGCCACAGGTGGAAAAAAGCACTTTCCTGCCTACCCCTGCAGCCAAAGCAGACATCAAGGTTTTCTGCTTTCAGGCCATCCTTTCGGCCCTCCCCTAGAGGAGGTGCGTCCTTTTGAGGACAGTCTTTTAAGGGATAGTCTCAGTCCTCCAGGGGCAAGGCCCCAAAGTCAAAATTTGGTTCTTTTTATAAGAAACCATAGGAGAGGAAAAATCCTCCGCATACTGCCAGGGGTTTTGCCCGGCGGTGTTTAAGGAGGGGGGACGTCTGTCACTGTTCAGAGACGCAGGGGCACTGTTAAGACCGGAACGCTTGGGTTAGAAATATAACCCAGGGTTAAAAGATTCCCTTCAAAGTTCTTCCACCGAGAAGGTTCATTCCTACACCACTGCCAAAGGAGGCTCGGCTCCGTACAGCTCTCTTGGGAGCGGCTCATTCTCTTTTAGAGAAGGGTGTGGTAGTCCCGGTCCCCAGAGCGGAGGGAAAAAAAGGCTTTTATTTCACTCTGTTTTTGGTGCCCAAACCAGACGGGTCTTTCAGCTGATCCTAAACTTAAAGGCATTAATAGCTTTTTGTGGGTAGACCATTTCAAAATAGAGTCTCTACGGTCTGTGCTGCTAAGCCGGGACCAGGGAGAATTTTTAGCGTCCATGAAGGTCCAGGACGCATACTTGCAGGTTCCTATCCACCCGGAACTATTGGGGTGTGCAATAGGAGACCTTCTCCTGTAATTACAGGCGTTGCCTTTTGGTCTGGCCACAGCGTCAAGGGTATTCACCAAATAATGTCAGAAATGGCGGATGTGCTTCGACTGACGGAAATCATGGTTATTCCATTTTTGGACGACCTGCGGTTTAAAGCGGAGTCAGCAGACAAGTGAAGAGTCACTTGGCAGAAACCATCAGGTTTTGCAGATTCACGGCTGGCTTTTAAATTTACAAAAATCTCAATCGGTGCCGTCACAGAGACTCCAATTCTTGGGGATTGGTCTGGATACCCAGTTGCATTGGGTGTTTCTACCAGAGGCATAGGCCAGGGATCTGGCTGCCTTGGTACAGGAGATCCTAGGGTCTCAGAGCACAGCAGTATGGGGGTGACTCAAACTGCTGGGGAAGATGATGGCGTCTTTCGAGACGTTACAGTTCACCAGGTTCCACTCTAGAGTGTCCCAGCGGACAGGGAACTCTCAGACCATGAGGTCAGAACAAATGGTGTTGTTTTCAGAAACTCGATCCTTCCTAAAATGGTGGATGGAGGTGGATTCCCTTCGGGGGAGTCGGTCCCTGCAGTCCTGGAGCTGGGTGGTAGTCACTACCGACGCCAGTCTCAGAGGCTGAGGGGCAGTTGTCGTGGACCTGCGTCTGCAGGGCTTGTGGACTTTAGAGCAGAAAGACTGATACTTTACAGTCTGCCTTACTGATCAACATCTTGGAACTGAGGGCTGTGTGGAAGAGGTTTTCTCTGGCGGGAGAAAAGATTACAAGAGCTCCCTTTTAGGCATTCAGACCGACAACGTCACAGCTGTGGCGTATCTGAATCACCAGGGAGGCACACACAGCAATCTGGCCATGTGGGAAGTGGCCCGAATCTTCTTGTGGGCGGAACAGAATGTTCTAGCATTATCAGCAATCTTCATACCAGGAGTGGAGAATATAGAGGCCGACTTCCTGAGCAGGGAGAAACTGATGGAAGGAAAATGGAGGCTGAATCCACAAGTATTCCACTAGATTACAATAAAGGGGAAACCCCGGATAGGGACCTGAAGGCATACAGGTTCATCCATCAGGTACCCAGGTTGTATGACAGGACGTGGGATCCACTGGCAGAAGCAGTGGATGCCATGACTATCCCCTGGGAGGGGAATCTTCTTTATGATTTAAAGCCAGTTCCAATGCTGGCAAGAGAGTTGAAAACAATACAGGCCCAGACAATTCCAGTAATTTTAGTGGCCCCAGATTGGCCAGGGAGATCCTGGTACTCGAGGCTTCAGAGATTCTCTGTGGACTCGTGGCGTCTACATCTGAGGTCAGACCTTCTAAAACAAGGACCGTTCAACCAGCTGGATTCAGCTCGATTAATTTTGACGGTCTGGCTGTTGAAAACGCCATTTTGAGGAATATAGGATTCTCAAAGGCGGTGGTTAACGCAATGAGGAAAGCCAGAAAGTCAGTGTCTTCTGTAAATTATTTTGGGGCCTGGAAGACCTATATTTGGTGGTGTGTAAGACAGAGATCACGCACATCGAGATTTAAAATGGCTAAATTGTTGGAGTTTTTTACAGGAGGGCCTTTCCTCTGGGTTGGGCCTTCAGTCACTCAGAGTACATATCTCGACCGTGTCAATTTTTCTTTCCAAAGAAGGATTGCGTTAGAACCAGAAGTACAGACCTTCCTGCAGGGGGTTTATCTATTGAAACCTCCCTACAACCAACCAGTAGCGCCAGGGGAATTATCTCTGGTTCTGGAGTACCTTAAAGAGGCGCCTTTTGAGCCGTTAAGGTCGGTTGACCTTAGTTTCCTTTCAGGGAAGCTGGTATTTTTGTTGGCGGTGGCGTCAAGAAAAAAAAAAAAAAAAAAAAAAAAAATATATCGGAGTTGATTGCTTTGTTCTTCAAGTCTTCCTCCCTTATATGTCACGATGATAGGGCTGCCTTTCGGACAGTACCCCTAGATTTTTACCAAAAGTAGTCTCTGCTTTTCATCTAAATCAGGAGATTGTTCTGCCTGTGTTTCAACCCTCAGAGGGTTGTTAGGAAAAGGGACAAATTAAGGAATTTGGATGTTGTGCGCGTCTTGCGCGTTTATGTGGACAGAGTTAAGAGTGTCAGAAAGACTGATACTTTACTGGTTTGTATGACATACACAAACTTAGTTGGCCTGCTTCTAAGCAGACCATTGCTAGGTGGTTGCGCTCTGTTATTGCGTTTGCATATTCTAAAGTTGGTAGGCCTGTACCGGCCAGGATTAATGCGCATACCACCAGGTCGGTTGCCACCTCTTGGGCGGTTCGACATGGGGCAACAGCTGAGCAGGTTTGCAGGGCTGCCACTTGGTCTTCTGTTCATACTTTTGCCAAATTCGATAGGTTCCGTGAGTTCGCGTCGGTGGACGCATCATTCGGGCAAGCAGTGATGAAAACTGCAGACCTGAGCGTACCCACCCAAAAGGACCGGCTCTGGAACGTCCCAATGTGAAGCTGTGTCACCAGGACCATTGAAAGAGAAAAAGGGATTTTTGTAAGAACTTACCGTTCGAATCCCTTTCTCTGATATGGTCCTGGTGACACAGCGATCCCTCCCTTACGCTCAGTAAGTATGCCAGTGTTCATGATGTTTCATGTTATAATTGGTTGAAAAGTTAAATTTAAAATTGTGCATATAATATGTGCAGGTGTTTGTACTGAGTTAATGTATTCCAGTGGCTTTGAAAGATTGAACTGAGGAATCTGGGATGCAGTAGGGGAGGAGCCTACCCTCCAAAAGCTTTAGGATAGGTGCCTGGCTCCTGCGGACCCTCCTACATCCCAATGTGAAGCTGTGTCACCAGGACCATATCAGAGAAAGGGATTCGAACGGTAAGTTCTTACAAAAATCCCTTTTTCCTCACATTTTGGAGGAGCATGACTCTGATGATGACATGCCAGCATTAGAGGATGATTATTATGACCCTGACGCTGAACCTGAGCCTGAACCAGACAAAGGTTCTGGTGGAGCCTGAACCAGTAATGTAGGATTTGGAAGACCTTATCATTATGGTTCACCAGGCCCTCAAAGTGGAGGACGGCGATGCCGCTCCTTCTCGGCCCTCTATGTTTGGGAAGCACCAAAAACAGGCAGTCTTTTTTTCCTTTATCTGAGGAATTAGATGACCACTTGCAAACAGCTTGGCGGCATCCTGATAAAAAATTCCAGATTTCTAGGTATTTTTGATCTACTTATCCCTTTTTACCAAAAGGGAGAAAAAGGTGCGAAACTCCTCCCCAGTGGATTCTTCAGTGTCACGTCTTTCAAAAAAGACAGGAAGTTGAAAACTACACTGAAGTCCATATACGTGGCTGCAGGGGTTATCCAGCTTCCTGCACGGGTAGGGAGCTGGGTCAACAAGGCCATCGGGGTGTGGTCTACACAGATAGCCTCTTACTTAAGCACAAATCCACAAGAGGAAACCCTCGTCCGGCTGGCAGAGCATATCCGAGAGGCTTCGGCTGACCTGGTGGAGGCCTCTTTGAATATCTGCATCATGGCAGCAAAGTTGTCTGCCCTCTCCATATCTGCCCGAAGGGCCCTATGGTTACACCAGTAGCAGGCAGATGCTGAGTCAAAGAGCTGAGGAAGCGCTACCCTTTAATGGGAAGGTTCTGTTCAGGCCCGAACTAGACAAATGGATTTCCCAGGCTATTGGAGGTAAATCCCATCTTTTTACCCACAGCACCACCTACCCCTGCTCCGCGGAGGACCTTTCAGGGGACCTCTTTTCGGTCCTTTCACCCAGGCTCCAGATTTCATGGACGTGCCAGAGGCAGTTTCTCACAAAGAGGGTCAAGTGGACGTGGAAGGGGTACAACCAGTACCCAGTCTGACACTAAGACTGCGGCCAAGACCACTGCATGACGGTCTCCCGGCCCACCTGGGAGATTCCATGGTGGGAGCGCGCCTTCAACTCTACAAAGAGAAATGGGTACGCTCGTGTCACGACGCCTGGATGAACGATTTGATAGCTTCCGGCTACAGGATCATCTTCCAACATACGCCTCCTCAAAGGTTCTTCAAGACCGGTTTGCCAGTTTCTCCATAAAAAGCCAGGCTATTGATGCAGGCCATAGCGAACCTGGAAAATTCAGGCGTGGTGGTCCCTGTGCCTTGGGACTCTCTGAACAAAGGATTCTACTCCAGCCTGTTCCTGGTGCCAAAACCGGTCCAATTTTGAAACTGAAGGACTTGAACCCTTTATTTAAAGCCCATAAAGTTCAAGATGGAGTCTCTCTAGTCAGTGATTGCTGGACAGTTTCTGATGTCCCTCGACATCAGAGATGCCTATCTTTACATCACCATTTGGCCGCCTCATCAGGCATTCCTACGCTTCGCGATCCAGGACCAACATTGGCAGTTTCAGGCTCTGCCGTTTGGCATATCATCTGCGCCCAGAATTTTCACCAAGGTCTCGGGGTCGCGGTGATACCATACCTGGACGACCTGCTTCTGAAGGCTCGATCGCAGCAGGAATTGTTGGACTGCCTCTTTGTGACACAGTCGACACTGATAGAACTAGTTTTTTCAACTACAAGAAGTCTCAACTTCAACCCACCCAACGGTTGTTGTTCCTGGGGATGTTGATGGACACGGTTCAGATGAAGATCTTCTCGCCCGAAGAAAAGATCCTATCTCTGCAGACCTTGGTCCAGCAGATTTTAAAGACCATTTGGGTGACGGTACATCTCTGCACCAGACTGCTCGGAAAAATGGTGGCATCATTCGAGGCAGTTCAGTACGGGCGCTTTCGCTCTCGACCTCTTCAGCTCTGCCTTCTGAGTCAGTGGTCAGGATCCCATCTGTGTCTCCATCACCGGGTGATTCTATCACCCCGGGAACGCCTCTCCATCTTGTGGTGGCTCCACACAGAGAAACCGCAGGAGGGAAGGAGTTGCGGAATTTGGAACTGGACGATCCTCACCACGGTTGCAAGTCTAAGAGGATGGGGCGCGGTCACCTTGGAGCAACGGTATCAGGGGATCTGGTCTCCCCAGGAAGCTCTCCTGCCCATCAACATCCTGGAGCTCAGAGTAGTGTATTATGCCTTACTGCAGGCTCAACATCTACTACGACATCTGGCCATTCGGGTTCAGTCCGACAACGCCACGGCGGTGGCGTATATAAACAAGCAGGGCGGCACTCGAAGCCGCGCAGCCATGAAAAAGGTCAGTCGGATTCTCCTCTGGGCCCAGGACCACGCTCAAGCCATTTCCGCAGTCTTTCTCCCAGGGGTCGACAACTGGGAGGCAGACTTCCTGAGTCGACACGACATGCACCCTGGAGGGTGGTGTCTGCATCCTCAGGTGTTCAAGCAACTGGTGCGGAGGTGGGGTCTCCCTCAGTTCGACCTTATGGCGTCTCGACCCAATCATCAGTTGCCACTATACGGAGCTCGGACTCTAGATCCAGGGGCAGTAGGAGTAGATGCTCTGACAATGCCTTGGCCTTACCGGGTTGTATATCTGTTTCCTTCATTACCTCTGCTTCCGCGTTTACTTCAGCGCATTCGGAGGGAGTCGGCCACAGTTCTTCTGATAGCACCGGATTGGCCGCACAGGTCTTGGTACACAAACCTGACGTCCATGCTAGTCGACGAACCATGGCCATTGCCTCTGCAGGAGGACCTGCTCAGTCAAGGCCCTTTCTACCATAAAGGCGTGGAACGTCTTCATTTGACAGCGTGGCTTCCTGAGAAAGGCAGGGATTCCAGCTACAGTTATCCCTACGATGTTAAGGGCCAGGAAAGAGGTGACATCTCTCCACAATTATCGTATCTGGAGACCTTACATTAATTGGTGCGACGGGCTGGGTGTCACCCCTAAGGTTTTCAAAAAGGCGAGGCTCCTTCTCTTCTTACAAGCGGGTCTGTCGGCAGGCTTGAGGCTGGGCTCCCTCAAGGTACAAGTGTCAGCCTTGTCTGTATATTTCCAGAGCTGGCTGGCTTTACTTCCAGAGGTACAAACTTTTCCTCTGCATTTAAAGCACAAACTGCACCATGGGATTTGGTTTTGAACTTTCTCCAATCATCTTTGTTCAAACCTCTAGAAGCAGTGGAACTAAAATATATTATGTGGAAGACCATGCTCCTTTTGGCCCTGGCTTCTGCAAGGAGGGTCTCTGACCTAGGGGTGCTTTCCTGTAAAACACCGTTCCTGATCTTTCATCCCGACAGAGCGGAACTTCGCACCTGCAAGGCTTTTCTGCCAAAAGTGGTTACAGCCTTTCACATAAACCAGCCAATTGTAGTCCCGGCCTTTATGGGGGATGCGCCGGCTGACAGGTTCTTAGATGTGGGACGGGCCCTCCGTATCTATGTGGACAGGACGGCCTCCTTTAGAAAGACGGATGCTCTGTTCGTAGTCTATGATCCGGCAAGAAGATGTTGGCCGGTTATCTCGCTGGATTCGTCTGACCATCAGACAAGCGTACATCGCGGATGCTCGTCTTCCTCCAACTATATCGGAGCACTCTACACGCTCGGTATGCCCCTCTTGGGCGACTTCCCGAGGGGTTTCCATTCAGCAGCTCTACCGGGCTGCTACCTGGTCGTGTAGACAGACCTTTGTCAGGTTCTACCAATTTGATACCATTGCAGACCCTGCTTCTCAGTTTGGTCGCGTGGTTTTGAGGGGATCTCAGCGCTATCCAACCCGTGTTGGGAGCTCTGGGCTGTCCCCACTGTCACCTGGTGGATGAAGGAGAAAACAGGATTTTGTACTTACCATAAAATCCTTTTCTCCGATTCCACAGGTGTCACTGGACGCCCGCCTCTGCGCTGAAGTTCTTTTTGCTTCGTTCCGACCATGGTGTTTTCTATTTGTTATTTTTCTACAGCACCATAGGTCTGTTCCAGTTTGGTCTGAGTTTCTGTCAGTTGCCTTTGCTGAAACTCTCCACAGTTGTATATGTGGTCTAGATTGTGTGTTATGACCTTCTTTCAATTTCAGTTCCTTTCTTATACTGTTCTCTGTAAGAGTGTTTTTGTTTGTACTAGACTTCTCCTGGGAAGTGTTTTCCTATCTTCTAGCTCCCTCCGGGCACAATTCTTTTGACTGTCTGGGGGAAGTAGAAGGGGTGTAGCTGGCCACACTGACTCTGAAAATGATGGAGACTGATGTCACAACTGGGCGCGGTGCAATTACATGCGCCGGCCAATTCAGCTGCTGCTCAGTGCTGGCTACTGGTGCGGGTGTACGGGAGGGTACTGTTTTGGGGTTGACTCCCCCTTTTTCTTAGATTGCTGCTTATAGCCAAGCACACTTGTACTAAAGCACCTTTAGTGATACAGTATTTATATCCTTTTGTTGGAAGCGGAACCATTTGTCTACAGCAAAAAGATGGACAACCATTAGGTCGACACCATTAGTTAGACATGCCAAAAGGTCAACACTGCCATTAGGTCGACAGTCAAAAGGTTGACATGGGGTTTTTCACTGTTTTTTTTTACTGAAATGTCGACACATTCGACATGGAACCGCAGCCCCTCGCTTCACTCGCAATGCTTTGGGCACTTTTATTCTCACACCTTGCCCTAGTGGATGGTAGGGCATGAAATACCGCCTGTCGGCACACGACACAGTGAAAAACCCCACGTCGACCTTTTGGCGGGTCGACCTTTTTGATGTAGACAAATAGTCCATATACCCTTTTTTTTTGCCTTACACACAGCACAATGCACCTCCTAGCTTTAGGTATGTTGACCATCGGCTGTGCTGCAGAGCTGACGCGCTATGTCTGAACAATATCATTCACAGACCTAGGACTGACGGACCAGCGATATATCGGCCAGTGTGTACGCAGCATTAGACATGTTCAGTTTAAGAGAGTGCTAAACATCCATGATCATTTGCTTCTCAATGTAATCAATTCTGTCTGTTGTCATTCATCTGTTTCCTGTAGATGGGCGCACAAGCAGGAATACCTCGGAGGGAGATCTCATTGTGTCTCCAGGTTTTATAATAGAAGATAAGAACATCAGACAAGATTCTCCAGAAGAAAACCCCATTATCCCAAATACATACCCAACATTTCACAGTGCAGATATTTCATCTGGTCCCTCTAGTCATGAGGAACCTTCTGATTTATCAAACATTACTATACACAGTACAGACCATAAATATGATACAATATCATCCAGTTCTGAGTTTGGTAGAAATTCTATACATCAGTTCGATCCTGTTTTACATCAGAGACATCACACAGGGGAGAAACCATTTTCATGCTCTGAATGTGGGAAATGTTTTAAACAGAAATCATATCTTGTTAGACATGAGAGAATTCACACAGGTGAGAAACCATTTTCATGCTCTGAATGTGGGAAATGTTTTCCACAGAAATCATCTCTTGTTATACATGAGAGAATTCACACAGGTGAGAAACCATTTTCATGCTCTGAATGTGGGAAATGTTTTCCACAGAAATCATCTCTTGTTATACATGAGAGAATTCACACAGGTGAGAAACCTTTTTCATGCTCTGAATGTGGGAAATGTTTTGGACATAAAGTGAGTTTTGTGCTACATCAAAGGAGACACACAAATGAGAAAACATTCTCATGTTCTGAGTGTGGGAAATGTTTTCCACAGAAATCATCTCTTGTTATACATGAGAGAAAACACACTGGTGAGAAACCATTTTCATGTTCTGAATGTGGGAAATGTTTTATGTACAAACCATGTCTTGTTATACATGAGAGAAAACACACTGGTGAGAAACCATTTTCATGCTCTGAATGTGGGAAATGTTTTCAATGGAAATCAGTTCTTGTTATACATGAGAGAATTCACACAGGTGAGAAACCGTTTTCATGCTCTGAATGTGGGAAATGTTTTCAACAGAAATCATCTCTTGTTACACATGAAAGAATTCACACAGGTGAGAAACCATTTTCATGTTCTGAATGTGGGAAATGTTTTATGTACAAACCATGTCTTGTTATACATGAGAGAAAACACACTGGTGAGAAACCATTTTCATGCTCTGAATGTGGGAAATGTTTTCAATGGAAATCAGTTCTTGTTACACATGAGAGAAGTCACACTGGTGAGAAACCATTTTCATGCTCTGAATGTGGGAAATGTTTTTCAAATAAATCAAGTGTTTGTAAACACAGGAAAACTCACACACACAAAATATAATTTCTCTTTCGTCCATCCTGGTGACACAGCTTAAACATGGGATGTAGTCGGGTCCAGAGGAGCCAAGGCACCTATGCTATTCTTTTAAGACGCAGGCCCCTCCCCTGCTGCATCCCAGAAGACCTCAGTTTTGTTTAGGTGCCCACAGGAGTGGGTGCATATGCTATGGGGCTGCGTAATGCAGCCAGATAAGAGTTAGTTAGGATTTTTTACTTTAGTAATTTTTAGCTAGAAGCAGGCTCAGTGTGAGGTTTCCTCAGGAAACATTTTTTTTTTTTTAAGTAATGTTTTTATTAAAACACCATCCAATACATCAAATTATCGAAACATGTTTTGGAATTGCAGACATCAAATTTTCAAACAATAAAAGTATATTATTTGTGTGAATAAACAGTATATGTAAATTCAATAAAATATGTTATATAAAAGGCTCCCACTCGTGGTTGTTTTATATTCAATCAAACACTGTAGGTCTCGCAAAGTGTCCAGATTCCTTCAGAGAACACATAAAGGTTTGACGGTTCCCTCGGCCATACCCCCATTGTCTCAAAGAGCGTCCCAGGGTACAAAAACCCAACGGAGGGGTCCCCCTTTCCCTGCAGCGCTGTTACAAGACAATATCAATGGGTGGATCCCAGCAATTAATCTCATGATATACCATTGAGTGCCCTTAAAGGAGTTGTGCAGCTTCACTCTTATCTCAAGAGATAATGTTGTAACAAAAAAAAGCTCTCCCATGTGTTAAAGGATTTTGCTACTCGCTGATCTTTCTCCAAAACGCACTCAATCCAGTCCATATTGAATACATGGTACAGTTTTTCCTGAAAAAAGCCTCCGGGTAGGGGGTGTGGTGTCGATCCATGTCTGCAGTACCGCTTTTCGTGTAACAGCACTGATAATTAATAAGAGTCTTTTGCATCCCTTGGCTATTCTCTGGCCCTCCGGCAATATTCCGAAAATGGCCCAGTGGTCCGTAAAAGGAATGTAGTTTACCAAGCGGTCAAGAGAAAATTTCCAGACCTTAAGCCAGAAAACTTTTAGTAGAGGGCAGCTCCAAAAATAGTGATAGAGGCCCGCTTCCTCGTCATGGCAACGTGGGCAGGACGCTGACCCCCGACATCCCGGCTAGGAATTGACGGTGAGGGGAGAAATAGGCTTTGTGAAGGATGTTCAGAAACATCTCTTGGTATTGCATGGCCGGTATCAATTTTCTAGAAGTTTGTAAAGTCTTAACCAGCTGCCTGCATGTTAATGAGGGCATCACTAAAGTCCATGCTTTCATACCAGAGCGTATGTGATCATGATCTAAAATTTGACATAGATAGTTATAATGGATAGATATGACTTTGCACTCTGCAATACCTGCGGAGAACATGGTGTTGAGCGTGTTACTCCAGTCAGCTTCCGAGAATACTCGAATGACCGTAGCCACATAGTGTTTGACCTGCATATAGGCAAAAGGAAATGTTTTAAAGGTTGGGAACATTTCTGATGCTTGTGTATATGATACTGGTTTCCTGGAGTCTATGTTAATCAGGGCATGAATCGTTATTCCTTCTTTTTTGAGGTCGAGGGAAGGTTGAGAGGCAATGCCACCCTGAAATTCTGGGTTGTTTTAAAAGAGGAAGAAATAGTGATTTGTGTGCGTTGAGGTTATTTTTGTGTCTGAGTATGTGCCAGTCTCTCCTCATCGACCATAGTAAGGGGTTAGTCCTGACCTTTTCTGATACTTCCCCGTCATGCATGTGCAGGAAACCCACCAGCCCGCAATTTTCTAAAAATTCACGCTCAATTTTTGTACTGGCGTAAGTCTCATTATTGTGGATCCAATCTCGGAGAAATCGTAAAATAGCTGCGTGATTGTAAGTCAGGATATGAGGAAAGTTTATGCCCCCGTTGAACGTCGGTTGTTGGAGTTTGACCAGTCCAATGCGTGGGCGTTTTGAGTTCCATATCAATTTTCTAAACATATTTAATAATCTTAATTCTTTTTGGGATAATAAAAGAGGGAGGGCCTGTAGTATGTATAATAGTCGGGGGAATGTTACCATCTTAATAAGGTTGGCTCTGCCAACATAAGATAGTCTCAGCTGTTTCCAGCCTTCATGTTCCTTAGTGGTCATATTCACAGCTTCTGTTATATTGGCCCTGTATGGATTGGAGGGACGATTTGGAAGGCGAGTTCCTAAATAATCAATTTATCCTCGATTCCCACTTAACCGGGATGTGTCTTCCCCAATGTGGTGTAGACACATGAGGGTGCAAATATAATCCTGAGGATTTGGATAAGTTAATCGTGTATCCCGATATCTCTCCAAAATCATTAAGTTTGCCCAGTATTTGGTCTAGGGCCTGCTCCGGATTTTCTATATACGGTAGGAGCCCATCTCATCTATCTTCCTTAGGCCATGGCTCAGGATGGCTAGCCATGGCTATCCTATTGTTCTCAGCTGCAATACAATACATAGAACAATAGAGTAGGGGGATTAGCAGAGTAATCCAATTACTCACTTAATCCTTTTATAGAGATAGATGGCAGTGGCTCCATCTGTACAAAAGAAATCGTCTGCAAATGCCGACAATTTTAATTCCGACCCACCAACCATTATGCCTTTAAAGGACCGCCATGACTGTAAGATCCAAAATAAGGGATCAATACATAAATTAAATAAGGGGGGAAGAGGGCATCCCCGGTGGGTGCCTCTAAACTTCTGGATTTGTTCCCCTTTCTGCCCATTTATTAGCAACTTTGTTAGAGGTGTGGTGTAAAAATATTTAATTAGTTCAATAAAGGAGTCATTGAAGTTTCTCTTCTCCAATACCGCAAATAGGTAGGGCCAGGCCACTGAATCGAAAGCCTTGTTCGTGTCCAGGCTCAACAACACACCTCTGGGGTGTGGTTTTTGGGTTTCCGCTATCACCGCAGCTATAGCCCTCCGTATGGCCTTTACTGAGTGACGACCCTTAACAAATCCTGATTGATGGGGTGTGAGCAGGACTGGAGACAGTAATTGCAATCTATTGGCTATAATTTTGGTGAGAATTTTAAAATCTCCATTTAGCAGTGAGATTGGCCTATATTACTCCGCCAACTGGGGGTCCTTTCCCAGATTAGGGATGTATATGCCTCCGTGAAGGACGGGAATAGGAACCTCTCCTTCAAGATCGTGTTATACATATCCAATAATGTCGGTGTGATCTCTGTCTCTAGCATCTTAAAATATACTCCCGAGAACCCGTCTGGACCCGGAGCTTTATGGGAACATAAATCTTTTATTACCGAATGAAGCTCTTTAGCCGTTATTTCTTCCATAAGGCTATCCCTTTGTTCCTGACTAAGAGGGGGTAGGTTGGGGGGGCGTGGCTTCACGGGGCATGGAGTAGACGTGCTGGGCTGAGCTCTCCGTCCCTTAAATCCTGGGAAATATCCTAAAAGCACTTTTACCGAGCCCTGGACCCACTAACACCCGGCGGAATTACCACTGACCTGGGGAGACCTGAAAGATCTGAGGCCCCATCGACTGTGTGCACGCTGTGCCCCGGAACGCTCTGAGGCCCAGTGCTGCAGGACGCCGGCGCCATCTTGGGACAGCGAGCTGCACGATCCGCAGGCCGCACGGAGGAGGCCCCGGCTGAAGACGGGGCGAGCGGACCTGAGGCTCCGGTGCACCGCCCGACATCTACACTCAGACGGAGGACGCGGCGGGACCTGTGACGTCAGCCGCGGGCGCCATCTTCCCCGCCGAGTGCTGCTGCACAGACAGCCGGGTGCACGGAGACACGGAGGCAGGTGAGAGAGCCGCTGGTGAGACAGAGAGCCCACACACGCTCCCGCGGCTGGCCGCCTGCACTCCCCCGCCGGCTCTAGAGACGCCATACCGCATGCCCTGAGGGCGCGTCTAATCCCCCCTCCTCTGCCTGCCTGATACTGCTGGGGGACTTAATAACACCTGGGTGTGAGACCCCCCGCCGGCTGTGACCCGCTGGCACGCTCCTGAGCTGGCCTGGACCCCCCTGTGTGACTTACACTGAATTGTTTGCTGGCCTCTATAGCACAGCCCACGCTAGCATATACAAGCAGTGCTTCAGCCCAGTATACTGCACTGACTGTAGAAAGTGCTGCAGCAACATCTGCCTCTGCACAAATAAGCTTTGGTCTCCTTCTCAAGCTGGGGCACACTCAGGGGCTACCTGCATAACCTACACGCTATCACAGAACTGGAGGCTTGACTGCCCCCTCCCCTCCATAAGCTCCCCTTCACAAGGGTAGAATCCCTACGGACATTACAAGATAATCACTGGTGCCCACCAATAACAGTGGAACTAAGCTCCATAGGGGCTGTGCTGTGGTTTCATTGATAATTTGTTACCTGCCCGCTGGCGTGGACTGATATATTCTAAAACCCTTCACACTAAACCTGTGGCTGTACTTTTGTTATACTAACAGCGCAACTCCTCAACATGGGTAAAACGCAGAATACAAGCGCCGCCTCCAAGCTGGAGAGGTACGCCAGATCATCCACCCCCAGGGGGCGCTCGCCGGAGCGCGACTCAGACTCC
Organism: Crinia signifera; assembly: GCF_055691185.1. Classification (NCBI taxonomy): domain Eukaryota; kingdom Metazoa; phylum Chordata; class Amphibia; order Anura; family Myobatrachidae; genus Crinia; species Crinia signifera. Next base: position 35,187,001 of record NC_139222.1, read on the forward strand.
AATGCCTCCTCAGCGCAGGAGAACCCCCCGGCCGAAATACATACAGATGACGCCTTACAGAAAGTGCTGGAGGCGGTCGTTGCATGTGAAACTAGACTGGCGGAAAGGATAGGCCATGTGCAGTCTGATCTGTCAATTATTCACCAGGATCTACAAAAGGTCAGGGAAAGAGTTGGAGAGGTGGAAACACGAACTTCCACCCTCGAAGACAAGATTGACCCCCTTAGTAATAAAGTACAGACCATGGCTACCCAGCTGTCTGCTGTTCAAGACAAAATACTTGACATGGAGGGCCGTCTGAGACGATGCAACATACGCCTGGTGGGTCTGCCAGAGAGGGAGGAGGGGCAAAACCCTGAGAAATTCCTTGAAAAACTGCTGCTGGACACATATGGAGCGAATTCCTTCTCTCCGTTTTTTGCTGTGGAGCGTGCCCACCGAGTACCAACCAGACCCCTGCCCCCCGGTGCTCCACCACGCACGTTCATCGCTAAAATCCTCAACTACAGAGATAGAGACACCATCCTGCGCCTGAACCGCGTACAGGGTCCATTGACATGGAATGGCAACAAACTCTCTTTGTTCCCTGACTTTGCCGTGGAGGTACAAAAGCATAGGGCGGAGTTCCTTCCAGTGAAGAGAAGACTACGGGAGCTCAACATCACTTACGCCATGCTGTTCCCCTCCTGCCTCAAAGTAATCGTAGATGGGGACACAAAATTCTTCTCGACGCCCAAGGAGGCAGCCCGCTGGCTCGACACTGCTAGACCAGCCCGGAGACCATTGGCTGCGGAACCGTAATGTATATTGCACTACCTGCATAAAATACTTGTATTTTCTTTACAGACTCTAAAGACTTCCTCCTTAAGTATATGCAGGACTGTTATAAATGTTATTAATATAATTTAGATACAACTATTGCCCTCTCATCTGGTTTCGGTCACTTGTTATGTCCCCACTGCAACACGGGCCGCAATATGTAGCACGATTGGTAGACTGCAGGCACTTGTATAACCACTGATGTGCGTGCTGGCTTTTAAGAGATGGGTCTTAGTTGTGGGGGTTGCCCCGGATGGTGCTAAGTGGTGTCACATTAACAAAACCACCAATGTTGGTGAGACTGATCCATTCCTATGGGGGATAGGCCCGTGTGGGTCGCTCCCGGGGGCCCTAACAACCACTTGTGCGCCAACCTTGTGCACCAACCACATCTGCAACCAACTGGTCACCCGGTCATTGTATTAGACGTAATGTGGGTCTATGTTCACAGTCACATTATACAACAGATCCTAGGCAAGTGCAATGATTAGGGACGGACGGCTTGACTGTGCACATATGCTCAGAAGCCATATAATCTTTTGCCTCATAGTTATTAACCACTAGGGTTAATTGTTCCTGTTCTGGTTTTGGTTAAAGGGAAGAGGTGTACTTAGTTACGAAAGTATACAGGGAGGGGGGAATGGGTTTTATTAATAGGTTATGGCCAGTTTTGAGGTTACTTATAGGTCATTGTTCTGATATTGCTGGAAATGTTGTTCATGCATGTTATATGTCCTACCGTTACTGGTGTAACACTTTGTTTGCACTCTCATGGGTACACGTACACATTATATTACAGATAACTGATGGCGTCGAATAAAATCAAACTCCTTGGGTGGAACGTTAGAGGTCTAAATGACAGAATAAAGCGCTCACTGGTACTTAGACAAATTAAAATGTATGACCCGGATGTTGTGTGTCTCCAGGAGACACACTTGGAGGGTGCTAAAATCCTTGCCCTAAAAAAGCCATGGGTGGGTTGGTCCTACCACTCTACTCATACGTCGGCCTCAAGAGGAGTGTCCCTGTTGATACGTAAGACCATCCCATTTCAGCTAGAACAAGTACAAATTGACCCGTGGGGTAGATCGGTTTTTATAAAGTGCAGAATTCACTCCATGTCACTACTGCTGATGGCCGTGTATATCCCACCCCCATACTCACACGATGTGCTCAAGAAGGCCGCTGAATTCATGGCAGTCCATCCCGATACGCCTACCATCATATTGGGTGATTTTAATAACGTCATGGATAATACACTGGATAGGCGCACGGCATCTGGGGATACACGGGGACGGGGTAATGGCCAATTCCGCGCCCTGGTAGAAGGGATGGGTATGATAGATGCGTGGCGACATAAAAACCCTGGTCTGAAGCAGTTTTCCTGCTTCTCGGCAGCCCACACTGCATTTTCTAGAATTGACATGGCTCTGCTCACACCTGATCTATTGCCCAGAACCCGGTCGATCCAGTATGAGACTAGAGGCATATCCGACCACTCCCCCTTGGCGCTCACGCTGGACGTGGGAGGCCTGAGGGGGCAGCTACACTGGAAACTGAATCCGTTCTGGCTTACAAGGATGGGTGAGGGACAGGATCTAGAAAACCTCTGGCAAGAATTCTTTGAGACAAATGTAGGCACAGCCCCGCCCACAGTGGTGTGGGATGCATTTAAATCCTTTCTGAGAGGAACAATGATACAAAACATCTCCACCCTTAAAAAGTCCTACAAACAAAAAGAGCTAGCTTTGGAAGCTTCTTGTCGAGCACTAGAGATGACTTATCTGACTGACGGTATGGATGGGTCTAGGGATAATTGGTTGGAGGCCCAGAAGAAGTGGACCGATTGCATTAGAGATAAAACATGCACCAAACTACTATTTAATAAAAGTACCCAATATCATACGGGAGACAGGCCTGGTAGCTTCATGGCGAGACTGGCTAGGGCAGATAGTCTCAATAATACTATATCCGAGATAATAGACAACAATGGGACTAAATATGACAGTACACCAGACATAGCACAACAATTCCAGACATACTATAGCCAACTATACAGCACCAGACTGCAACACACAGATGGGGCAATTGGGGAGTACCTGGCCCGCATACCCATGCCCACCCTGACCCCGGAAGCGAGGGACATCCTTGACTCTCGCCTCCGGATTGATGAAATAGAGGCAGCGATTAGGTCATTCCCGAGTAACAAGGCCCCGGGATTGGATGGCATTCCCCTGGAAGTGTACAAAAAGCATATTACCTTCTATGCGCCCAAACTACTTGAAACCTTTAATGAAATGTTTGAGTCTGGCACCCTTCCCCGCTCTATGTCGGAAGCACTTATCATAGTACTATTAAAACCTGACAAAGATCCACATAAAGTCGAATCATACAGACCCATCTCCCTCCTTAACACTGACATAAAAATACTGGCCAAGGTCCTGGCCATGAGACTTAACTTGGTCATCGGCCAACTAGTACATGACGACCAAACCGGATTTATGCCGGGCAAATCCACACTAATAAATCTCCGAAGACTATTTACGCTTCTACAACTTCCCCGTGGGGACGCCCCAACTTCCGTAGTGGTATCGCTTGATGCGGCAAAAGCATTTGACTCGGTGGAGTGGGCGTTCCTATGGGGAACTATGACTAAATTTGGCATCGGACCAGGGTTCATAAAATGGGTTCAACTCCTATATTCCTCACCAAGCGCCAGGGTTTCGGTCAACGGGTATGTTTCCCCCGCATTCCCACTGTTCAGGGGCACCAGGCAAGGCTGCCCCCTCTCTCCTGCCTTGTTTGCCCTCGCGGTTGAGCCATTGGCTTGCCTCCTTAGGCACAATCGGGAGGTGAGTGGCTTTGAGACAGGTTCCAGGGTAGATAAAATTGCGCTATACGCGGATGACATATTACTATTTGTCTCCGATTACCCAACCACCATGCCTATAGTGCTGGACATTGTAGATACCTTTGGTAAATACTCGGGCCTGCTAATAAACTGGGATAAGTCATGCATTATGCCCCACACTGGTCCATGCCCAAATAACACACAGGTCCCCCTCCCGCTTAAATGGGTGGACAGATTCAAATACCTGGGGATATGGATATCGAATAACCCCTCCAATTATATACCACATAACATCCAACCTCAGCTGGAATACCTACAGTCCAGAATCGCAGTGTGGGGAAAATTGCCCCTGACTGTCACAGGCAGGATCGGACTTATTAAGATGATCGCACAACCCAAAATACTTTATGCCCTACAGCACTCTCCAGTCTACATTCCCCAATCTACATTTAAAAGAATCGATGGACTTCTGTCCTCCATCATATGGTCCGCTAAAAGGGTCAGGATCAGCCTTAATACCCTAACACGTACTAGAGACATGGGAGGTATGGCAGTGCCAAACTTTTGCCTTTACTACTTGGCTTCACAACTATCCCACATTCACTCATGGATAAACGGGGTGCCTGACGGTGACTTGCCCACACAAATAATAACTACCCTAATTCCGGGGCTCACACCGTTACAGCTCCTCCTCTCAGGTAATACTGCGCTGATAGGACTACCCCTGATTAAACAAGCAATTTTGGTCTGGAAGAGGGCGAACAGCGCCATGGGAGGTGTGGGGTGGGACCCAGATACCCCAATAGATGGTACAGTGAGCTTTAAAGAATTAAATGGGAAACAACTTAGGAGGATCTGGGGACGATATGGCATAACATCCATAGGACAGCTGTATACCACCAACGTGTTTAACTCCTTCCAACAATTGCAAATAGCTCACCCGGTACCCAACGCTTACTTTTTCCGATACCTTCAACTGCGGCATGCCTGTAGCGCTCAATTCGCGCAGGGCCATCCCAACATATATGTGGCCCCTATCAAGACCCTACTGGGAGCCCTGGGTCCCTCTCGCTTAATATCTAACATCTACTCCACACTACTCACTTCTCATCACAATAGTGCATTACCGAACCTGAAGACACACTGGGAGGGGGATTTGGGCCCCCTGGCTTCTGAAACATGGGAGCTGGCCATGTCTAGTCCACGTGTAGCGACCTCCTGTGCCCGCTTCCAACAAATACAACTATACATCCTACACAGGGTATACCTTACCCCGACTCGCATCTGTAGGATGGGGGGTAGGGTTGACTCCAGGTGTCCCAAGTGTGCTCAACTGAATGCTGACTTTTGGCACTTAATATGGGCTTGTCCCGTGGTAAAAGATTTCTGGCACCAGTTCACACAAACTATTGCGTCCACGGGTGTGCCCCTGGATGCACTCACACCCGCGGTGTGCCTTCTGGCTGTCGCGGGGGACGATATACTTGACCGAGACACCCAGGGCTATATAAACGTCCTATGTGCGTTGGCCAAAGTTTGCATAGCGCGTGCATGGCTGGCTTCCAGTGGACCATTTCCTGAAGCATGGGTGGCACTTGCCAACGACACAGCCTGCCACGAGAAGTTTGTGCACATGGCTAGACGTAATGAGCCCAAATATCAGAGAATCTGGGGCAGATGGTTGTCATCCCCCCTATATGTCCGACCTTAGACTGACTGTACCTTGACATATATCCTATGCCGGGGGCGATACAAGACGAGAAAGAGTTCCAAAAATTAATGAGGGTGGCCTATCGGACGTACCTAGAATATAGTTACAGTATAAGACCAGGGATGTGCCAATTAACGTGTAGAACTTGGTAGGAATCAACAACAAAGGAAAATAAATACGCTTTATGCAAAATGTTTGGTAGAACACCTTTATTGCATATGTAAATCCAGATATTACTGTTTGAAATGCATGTAATTTACCTGTATCTGTATCAGCAAATGTTAAATCAGGAATGTTAACTGTTTAGTAGCTTTACGAGACCACTTAAGTCTCGTCTTGTATGTATATTACTGTTATGTTCGTTTTTTTTTTTGTTTTCTTGCTCTATTTCTAGAGGCAAGACAAAAACATCAATAAAAAAACTATTGAATTTTAAAAAAAAAAGAGGGGGTAGGTTGGCGAATGTTAGGAGAGATTCTTGTTTAGCTCCCTGTACCGTTTTTTCCCTATACAGGGATCTATAATAGTCTTCAAAGTGTGCTAGTATCTCTTTACAGGATATCGGCGGAGCCGGTGCAAGGCACGTCTCCTCACTTGTCACGCACATCCTATATTAAATCTTACTGGTAGTTGGCTTTCACGATCCGCGCTGTTCCGTACTGCCGCTGCTGCTGCTCCCGACAGGTCCTCATGCCGTCACAGCTCCCACTGGGCATTCCTGCCACCACACAGTCTTCTTGTAGAGCTGTGGCAGCCTCAACACATGGCGCCGATTGTTCTTCTCACTATCTGCGCACGGGTGCGCGGTGACATCACCTACGCACCAGCCGCAATGCATCACTGGGACTGCAGCACCGCACTGCTAGTTTCAGGAGTTTAGACGGTCCACTTTTCTATCCTTTGCGGTCCGGAGATGGACCGCGGTCCGCCAGTTGCCGGTCACTGCTATAGACTGTATGCTTGCAGCAGGGCCCTCTTACCTCCAAGGCTGTCAGTGTTTACCCAGTTTGTTTTATCACTGTCAACAATTGTAGTGAGGGTTGAGCTGGTGGAACACAAGCACCAAAAGGGTAGGAGAGCATCACTCAACACACTCGCTGCCCACCCGTCATCATCTTGGCTACTCTCGCCTGTGGCTCCCTCCTATACTCCCTCTGCACCCGAGGCAGAGAGAGGCGCGCCGCTGGGTGAAATAGAAGACAGGAAATATGTGTAGAAGAGAGAGCTAACAGGTGGGTGGGAGGGAAGAGTCATTCTGGGATGATAACCAAGGGGGGGGTGAAGATACTTCACGTACCACGCTGCCCCCCAGTGCTCATCCTGTTAGTCTGTTCACAAAGTAAATCACCCCCCTTGCTCGGGTACGCTGCTGCTACTGTCAGCGCCATTATTTTGTTCTCAACTCCTATCTGGAAGCGGAGGAGTCAGCATCCCAAAGAGAGGGAGGTGACAGTGGGACTTCTGGGCCATATTGAAGGTATAAAATGCACTTCTGCTGTGTATTCTGTATAGGATGTTAGAAGCCACCGTCTGTGACTAGGAGATGGGCTGCTAATGGCCATTCCCTAAGCAGGAGATCTGATGAATGAGGAGAACGTCTGTGCCAGCGCCATGGTTGCAAGAGGGGGAGGGGGCAGGTACTTATTACCCGGGACAGGGCTTGATGTAGGGGCCCCGGTCATACACTACGGCGGGGTGGGATAAGACGACCGGTCTGATGGCTATACAGATATACAGGTATATCATACACTACGGTGTGGTGGGATAAGACGGCCGGTCTGATGGCTATACAGATGTACAGGTATATCATACACTACGGCGTGGTGGGATAAGACGGCCGGTCTGATGGCTATACAGATGTACAGGTATATCATACACTACGGCGTGGTGGGATAAGACGGCCGATCTGATGGCTATACAGATGTACAGGTTTATCATACACTACGGCGTGGTGGGATAAGACGGCCGGTCTGATGGCTATACAGATGTACAGGTATATCATACACTACGGCGTGGTGGGATAAGACGGCCGATCTGATGGCTATACAGATGTACAGGTTTATCATACACTACGGCGTGGTGGGATAAGACTTCCGGTCTGATGGCTATACAGATGTACAGGTTTATCATACACTACGGCGTGGTGGGATAAGACTTCAGGTCTGATGGCTATACAGTTAGTGCACTGTGTCCCAGTGTAACATACAGAGGTCCCCCCCATAGTGCAGCGTGTCACAGTGTAACATACAGGGATCCCCCCACATAGTGCAGCGTGTCACAGTGTAACATACAGGGATCCCCACATAGTGCAGCGTGTCACTGTGTAACATACAGGGATCCCCCCATAGAGCAGCGTGTCACAGTGTATCATACAGGGTTCCCCCATAGTGCAGCGTGTCACAGTGTAACATATAGGGATCCCCCATAGTACAGCGTGTCACAGTGTAACATACAGGGATACCCCATAGCGCAGCGTATCACAGTGTAACATACAGGGATCCCCCATAGAGCAGCGTGTCACAGTGTAACATACAGGGATCCCCCCATAGTGCAGCGTGTCACAGTGTAACATACAGGGATCCCCCCATAGTGCAGCGTGTCACAGTGTAACATACAGGGATCCCCCCATAGAGCAGCGTGTCACAGTGTAACATACAGGGATCCCCCCATAATGCAGCGTGTCACAGTGTAACATACAGGGATCCCCCCATAGAGCAGCGTGTCACAGTGTAACATACAGGGATCCCCCCATAGTGCAGCGTGTCACAGTGTAACATACAGGGATCCCCCCATAGAGCAGCGTGTCACAGTGTAACATACAGGGATCCCCCATAGTGCAGCGTGTCACAGTGTAACATACAGGGATCCCCCCCACAGTGCAGCGTGTCACAGTGTAACATACAGGGATCCCCCCATAGTGCAGCGTGTCACAGTGTAACATACAGGGATCCCCCATAGTGCAGCGTGTCACAGTGTAACATACAGGGATCCCCCATAGCGCAGCGTGTCACAGTGTAACATACAGGGATCCCCCCATAGCGCAGCGTATCACAGTGTAACATACAGGGATCCCCCCATAGTGCAGCGTGTCACAGTGTAACATACAGGGATCCCCCCATAGTGCAGCGTGTCACAGTGTAACATACAGGGATCCCCCCATAGTGCAGCGTGTCACAGTGTAACATACAGGGATCCCCCCATAGAGCAGCGTGTCACAGTGTATCATACAGGGTTCCCCCCATAGTGCAGTGTGTCACAGTGTAACATACAGGGTTCCCCCCATAGTGCAGTGTGTCACAGTGTAACATACAGGGATCCCCCCCATAGTGCAGCGTGTCACAGTGTAACATACAGGGATCCCCCCATAAAGCAGCGTGTCACAGTGTAACATACAGGGATCCCCCCATAGAGCAGCGTGTCACAGTGTATCATACAGGGTTCCCCCATAGTGCAGCGTGTCACAGTGTAACATATAGGGATCCCCCATAGTACAGCGTGTCACAGTGTAACATACAGGGATCCCCCCATAGCGCAGCGTATCATAGTGTAACATACAGGGATCCCCCCATAGAGCAGCGTGTCACAGTGTAACATACAGTGATCCCCCCATAGTGCAGCGTGTCACAGTGTAACATACAGGGATCCCCCCATAGTGCAGTGTGTCACAGTGTAACATACAGGGATCCCCCCATAGTGCAGCGTGTCACAGTGTAACATACAGGGATCCCCCATAGTGCAGCATGTCACAGTGTAACATACAGGGATCCCCCCATAGTGCAGCGTGTCACAGTGTAACATACAGGGATCCCCCCCATAGTGCAGCATGTCACAGTGTAACATACAGGGATCCCCCCATAGTGCAGCGTGTCACAGTGTAACATACAGGGATCCCCCCCATAGTGCAGCGTGTCACAGTGTAACATACAGGGATCCCCCCATAGTGCAGCGTGTCACAGTGTAACATACAGGGATCCCCCCATAGTGCAGCGTGTCACAGTGTAACATACAGGGATCCCCCCATAGTGCAGCGTGTCACAGTGTAACATACAGGGATCCCCCCCATAGTGCAGTGTGTCACAGTGTAACATACAGGGATCCCCCCATAGTGCAGCGTGTCACAGTGTAACATACAGGGATCCCCCCATAGTGCAGCGTGTCACAGTGTAACATACAGGGATCCCCCCATAGTGCAGCGTGTCACAGTGTAACATACAGGGATCCCCCATATTGCAGCGTGTCACAGTGTAACATACAGGGATCCCCCCATAGTGCAGCGTGTCACAGTGTAACATACAGGGATCCCCCCATAGTGCAGCGTGTCACAGTGTAACATACAGGGATCCCCCCGTAGTGCAGCGTGTCACAGTGTAACATACAGGGATCCCCCCATAGTGCAGCGTGTCACAGTGTAACATACAGGGATCCCCCCGTAGTGCAGCGTGTCACAGTGTAACATTCAGGGATCCCCCCCATAGTGCAGCGTGTCACAGTGTAACATACAGGGATCCCCCCGTAGTGCAGTGTGTCACAGTGTAATATACAGGGATCCCCCCGTAGTGCAGCGTGTCACAGTGTAACATACAGGGATCCCCCCATAGTGCAGCGTGTCACAGTGTAACATACAGGGATCCCCCCGTAGTGCAGCGTGTCACAGTGTAACATACAGGGATCCCCCCATAGTGCAGCGTGTCACAGTGTAACATACAGGGATCCCCCCATAGTGCAGCGTGTCACAGTGTAACATACAGGGATCCCCCATAGTGCAGCGTGTCACAGTGTAACATACAGGGATCCCCCCCATAGTGCAGCGTGTCACAGTGTAACATACAGGGATCCCCCATAGTGCAGCGTGTCACAGTGTAACATACAGGTATCCCCCCATAGTGCAGCGTGTCACAGTGTAACATACAGGGATCCCCCCCATAGTGCAGCCTGTCACAGTGTAACATACAGGGATCCCCCCCATAGTGCAGTGTGTCACAGTGTAACATACAGGGATCCCCCCATAGTGCAGCGTGTCACATACAGGGATCCCCCCATAGTGCAGTGTGTCACAGTGTATCATACAGGGTTCCCCCCATAGTGCAGCGTGTCACAGTGTTACATACAGGGTTCCCCCCATAGTGCAGCGCGTCACAGTGTAACATACAGGGATCCCCCCCATAGTGCAGCGTGTCACAGTGTAACATACAGGGATCCCCCCCATAGTGCAGCCTGTCACAGTGTAACATACAGGGATCCCCCCCATAGTGCAGTGTGTCACAGTGTAACATACAGGGATCCCCCCATAGTGCAGCGTGTCACATACAGGGATCCCCCCATAGTGCAGTGTGTCACAGTGTATCATACAGGGTTCCCCCCATAGTGCAGCGTGTCACAGTGTTACATACAGGGTTCCCCCCATAGTGCAGCGCGTCACAGTGTAACATACAGGGATCCCCCCCATAGTGCAGCGTGTCACAGTGTAACATACAGGGATCCCCCATAGTGCAGCGTGTCACAGTGTAACATACAGGGATCCCCCCATAGTGCAGCGTGTCACAGTGTAACATACAGGGTTCCCCCCATAGTGCAGCGTGTCACAGTGTTACATACAGGGATCCCCCCATAGTGCAGCGTGTCACAGTGTAACATACAGGGATCCCCCCATAGTGCAGCGTGTCACAGTGTAACATACAGGTATCCCCCCCATAGTGCAGCGTGTCACAGTGTAACATACAGGGATCCCCCCATAGTGCAGCCTGTCACAGTGTAACATACAGGGATCCCCCATAGTGCAGTGTGTAACAGTGTAACATACAGGGAACGCCCCATAGAGCAGCGTGTCACAGTGTAACATACAGGGATCCCCCCCATAGTGCAGCGTGTCACAGTGTAACATACAGGGATCCCCCCATAGTGCAGCCTGTCACAGTGTAACATACAGGGATCCCCCCCATAGTGCAGCCTGTCACAGTGTAACATACAGGGATCCCCCATAGTGCAGCGTGTCACAGTGTAACATACAGGGATCCCCCCATAGTGCAGCGTGTCACAGTGTAACATACAGGGTTCCCCCCATAGTGCAGCGTGTCACAGTGTTACATACAGGGATCCCCCCATAGTGCAGCGTGTCACAGTGTAACATACAGGGATCCCCCCATAGTGCAGCGTGTCACAGTGTAACATACAGGTATCCCCCCCATAGTGCAGCGTGTCACAGTGTAACATACAGGGATCCCCCCATAGTGCAGCCTGTCACAGTGTAACATACAGGGATCCCCCATAGTGCAGTGTGTAACAGTGTAACATACAGGGAACGCCCCATAGAGCAGCGTGTCACAGTGTAACATACAGGGATCCCCCCCATAGTGCAGCGTGTCACAGTGTAACATACAGGGATCCCCCCATAGTGCAGCCTGTCACAGTGTAACATACAGGGATCCCCCCCATAGTGCAGCCTGTCACAGTGTAACATACAGGGACCCCCCCATAGTGCAGTGTGTCACATACAGGGATCCCCCCATAGTGCAGTGTGTCACAGTGTAACATACAGGGATCCCCCCATAGTGCAGCGTGTCACAGTGTAACATACAGGGATCCCCCCATAGTGCAGCGTGTCACAGTGTAACATACAGGGATCCCCCCCATAGTGCAGCCTGTCACAGTGTAACATACAGGGACCCCCCCCATAGTGCAGTGTGTCACATACAGGGATCCCCCCCATAGTGCAGCCTGTCACAGTGTAACATACAGGGATCCCCCCATAGTGCAGCGTGTCACAGTGTAACATACAGGGATCCCCCCATAGTGCAGTGTGTCACAGTGTATCATACAGGGTTCCCCCCATAGTGCAGCGCGTCACAGTGTATCATACAGGTTCCCCCCATAGTGCAGCATGTCACAGTGTAACATACAGGGATCCCCCCATAGTGCAGCGTGTCACAGTGTAACATACAGGGATCCCCCCATAATGCAGCGTGTCACAGTGTAACATAGAGATCCCACCCATCAGTCTACAACAGGCATATCCAAATTGAGGCCATCCAGCTGTTGTGGAACTACACATCCCAGCAGGCTGTGCCATAGTATTATGATAGTGTCTAGTTCCTTCTCTTTACTCGTACCAATATGATGTCACATACCATGTGGCCACACCATGTGACCATCATTTTCAGCCAGGAAGTAAGTTTACCAACTGATCTGCCATTCATTCTGCTGCTGACTTCTTGCCATGACAGCGCTTTTATTTACATGAGCAGGCTGCAGGGGATAGCACATGGGGAGCAGGCTGTACAGGGGGGAGTACATGGACTGCACAGGGGGGAGCACATGGGGAGCAGGCTGCACAGTGGTTGCACATGGGGAGCAGGCTACACAGTGGTTGCACATGGGGAGCAGGCTACACAGTGGGGGGGCACATGGGGACAAGGTCGACAGGTCATAAGCTCAACACAAGCATTAAGTCGACATGGGGTTTTCCAATGTTTTTTGAGCCAACATGTGCTGACAGGCTCCATTTCATGCCCTACCATCCACTAGGGTGTGGTGGGAAAATAAAATAGTGTGCCGAGCGCAGCGAGCCATGCGAGGGGACACGGTGGTACGTTTCGGTGTCCATGTTGACACGACATGTGCCGACAGGCGGTATTTCATGCCCTACCATCCACTAGGGAGTGGTGGGAGAATAAAATAGTGCGCCCGTAGCATGGCGAGCGCACGATGTGCACTTGATCCTGTGTCCATGTCGACTGTGTCGACATTCAAAAAACAGTAAAAACCCTATGTCGACCTTTATATAAATTAAGCTAAATACCTTTCACATTTTGTATCTGATCAGCAGGGGGGCTAAAACTTACATAAACAGAAGTGATTCTAGACAAATTATATTAAATTGGCTAAATCCACTTCAGCCTTATGGCCCCCACATACAGCACGATATTCAGGCATTTTCTGAGCGATTCTAACAAATCGCTCAGAAAATGCCTGAAGATGCATGTAAATCGCTGTGTATATAGCCCACACAGCGATTTACATGCGCGCACCCGCCGTTCTGAATCTGTCCAAGATTCAGAACGGACGGGCTGTACAATTCAGAGCAGTCGCTCAGAAAGCTCCTGCTCATCTCCCGCATGTGTGGCTGCGGGCAGATGAGCAGAACTGAGCGACTGCGGACGCCGCAGACCCGACGCACCCCGCACCGCAGAACCGCCGCACCCCGCGCCGCCGCCACCCCTGACCTCCCTCCCCCACCAGCAGGAGCACCCATCGCCACCTCTCCTCTCCTCTCGGCGGCAGCGCGGCGGCATCGGGACGGGTCACGGAGATGTTAAAAAAAAAAAATTCAAATTTCAAAATGGCCGCGGCCAGCCAATCACGGCTCGCCGCGTCATTGCCCCGCCCCCTAGAGCTGGCTATATTAGCCAGCTCGAGACAGGGTCGGGGCAGTCAGTCCGACGGCGGAGGAGGAGTGAAGAGCTCCTGAAGTCCTGGGAGGCGCGGCCAATGCAAAAGAGCTTAAAAGGCCGCCGCCCCCCAGGTGAAGAACACAGATGAAGAGGCAGAAGCCCTGGGAGGCGGCGGCCATGCAAAAGAGCTTAAAAGGCTGCCGCCCCCCAGGTGAAGAACACAGATGAAGAGGCAGAAGCCCTGGGAGGCGGCGGCCATGCAAAAGAGCTTAGGGGGCCGCTGCCCCCAGGTGAAGACCAGATGCAGTTTAATAAAATACTAAAAACTCTGTGTTTGTGTTTTTATTAAATAAAACATTTAAAACCAGTGTTTGTTGTTTTATTTTAATATTTCCTTTACAGGGGGGCTATAGGTACCGGCGGGCCTTTAATGCCCCACATGCTGGTACCTGTGGTTCTCCCAAGTGCCCACATGTGGGGCAGGCTTGCTGGGACCTGTAGTCCTACTGTAAAAGACAATATTACTGTTAAATAAGCTATCAACCCTGCACCCACCGCCCAGGGGTGCAGGGGATAGCCCCGGGCTGCAGCCCAGGCCTGGGGTGCCCTGGAGAGGGGGGACCCCCTTATTTGGGGGGTCCCCACCTCCCCAAAAACTCCCGGCCTGGGCTGACTAGTTAGGGTGGGTAATGCTTTGGCCACGGGACACCATCAAGCGTGTCCCCTGGCTATGGCATTACACCCCCTGCTAGTTGAGCCTGGTGCTGGTCTCCAAAATATGGGGGACCCCTATTCATTTTGTCCCCCGTATTTTGGAAACCAGGGCCAGCTCAAGAGCCTGGTGCTGGTCCCCAAAATCTGGGGGACCCCACGCACTTTGTCCTCTGGATTTTGGGAACCAGGACCACTCAAAAAGCCCGGGGCTGGTCATGCCTGGGGGGGGGACCCCATGCCATTTTTTTTTACAAAATTATTGTCTGTATGACAGCGGATGAGACGCTGGACCCCGGACTTGGTAAGTATTTTTTTGTCAGCTCCCACTGTACCACCAACGTTTAATAGTTTGCATATGGGTTTGCATTCGGTTCAGGGGGAACCACTAGCCACCATGATTTAATTTTTTTTTGGGGGGGGGGGGCAGCATATTAGGGGAGGTGAAAGAATACTTATTAAAGAAGACATAAAGTTATGTGCTAGATGTGTTCAGTAATAATAACATTTTTGTGATGAAGTGCAGTGTTTTTACTTCACTTTCTGTGACAGATTTGAAATCTCCCGTGCTGAATCTCCCATTATGAATCTCTGACACAAATCTCTCTGTATGTGGCTCATTGTCTGAAATGAGTCACAAGAGTGAAATCTCTTGTGCTGAATCTCCCGTTATGTATCTCTGGCACACATCTCTGCGTATGTAGGGCCCATTAGGGAAGCATTTATCAAGTAAGATCCCTGCTGTGATCCCCCCTGCAGCGCCGCCGGCCGCATCCCCCATAGGTTTCTATGGGGGAAGCGAAGCTGCCCGATGTATCACCATTCGGCAGCCCGGCTTCGCACCCCTGGGCTATCGCCATTCTGATATGGCGATAGCCCACTGTAGCCTATGGCTACATATCGCACTGCCCTGGCAGTGCGGTCAGCGGTTGGGTCAGTGCATAACCGCCGATGCGCAGACCCCCCGGCTTCCGGGTCAGGGTTTCGCAGGGACGAGCTCCTTTCGGAGCCCTGTCCCTGCTCCCTTACATTGATAAATACCGGCGGTAATGCACGATACCACAATGCCATGTCCGGCGATCTCACCGTGCTGGCATCGCTCTGTAATGATAAATGCGCCCCCAAGTATCTGACCAGCAAGGTGGAGGAAATAGCTGGGATAATTAACAAGTGCTATTACACAATGCAGTAACTGTAACTGAAGGGGAACTATACCCTACTCTTATAGGCATGTCAAAACTGTGGCCCTCCAGCTGATGTTAAACTACACATCCCAGCATGCTTTGCCATAGTTTTAGCATTCGCTAGGCGATCAGAGATCAATCTGAGAGCCAGCACTATAGCTCAAAGCCAGGGATATAAATATACAATTTATTTATGCAACGACTGATGAATTAGAGTATATGGTTAGTCACAGAGGTCACATGACAACAATGAAGTCACGTGACCGGGTTTTCAGTAATGCTGTGCTGAATGATTTAAATGTCTGCCGTCTGTTCTTTAAGAATTTGTTTTTTACATTTGTAAGATATGAAATGGTTATGAATATATGGTGTTCAAATGAGCAAATAAATGACATTTTAGAATGATTAAGTATATATGAACAAACAAAAAACAGCTAGTGCAATTAGGATGCCATATTGGCCCATGGTATATATATATGGAGAGCCCTCCAAAGAAAAGTCACCTTTGAAAAAGCTGGGGGATACCCAGCGAAACGCATCACGCTACAGCACCCCCACCTTCTTTTTCCCCAGTGTGGATGTGGAACAAAGCCAATTTCTCCACACAGATACCTGAACCAGGACCCTTAAAGTGGACAATGTTACCAATTGGGGATTACAAATAATACAACCAAAGACAGCGCATTCATCTCACGAAGACCACCTCTAATACAGCACGGAGCAATGGCAGTCATCCCAGAAATGTGAGTCCATTAACTGTCCCCCCAATAATCTTTTGCCCATCAAGAGTCTAATAGGAACAGGATCCGTCCAAGAAGGACTAGTGGGGTGCTCTCCCATACTATCTCCAACATTTATATGCCAATTTAAGCTGAATCATGTGTATCATGCATCACAAATTGTCCATTTAGATGTGTTTTTTAATATACTGTTATGCATTTTCAATGCAACTTTCTAGATTTGGTACTTGTGTATTATTACGGCACCCGTAGCGTCGCATCGCATACCACTAATTAAGGTATGCGATGGACCCGATTTGAGGCTTTTCCTGGGATGAGTGTACAATTGTAATATCGCGTCGCATCCCATGCCATTATAATGGCATGCGATGCGATTTCAATGTTAAATGCCCACCCAGACCCGATTTTTAATTGAATCCCCACCCTGATGGGTAATGACAATGTTAAATGCCCCCCACGCCAAACCACTATCAACGCCAACCCGAAGCGTGGCGAGCGCAGCGAGCCCACGACGGGCGGCGGTACGCGTCCTCCGACCTTTTTCATACTATCCACGTTGGCGTGGAGTTGATTTTATATAGTGTGGCGAGCGCAGCGAGCCCGAAGCGTGGCGATCGTACAGGTATTACTTCACAAGTATTACGCGTCCGCTCGCCACACTATAAAAAATCAACTCCACGCCGACGTGAATAGTGGGGGTATGAAAAGTTCGGAGGAAGCGTACTGCTGCGCTCACCACGCTTCGGGGTGGCGTTAATAATGGGGGGGCATTTGAACCTAGTCATTACCCATCAGGGTGGGTGTACAATGTAAAATCGGGTCTGGGGGGACATTTAATATAGGAATCAGGCATCTGGGTGCCTGTACAATAAAAAATCGGGTATAATCACGTCTAATCGCATCGCATGCGATCATATGGCATGGCATGCGATGCGACGCGATTTTGTGGTTGTACAATGCCCTGCGATGGAAATCGGGGGCGCCGTGATAATACACAAGTACCCTTGATTAAATTGGTTTCAATTACTGTGCGATTCCTTTCCTCAAAAAAAGCGCAGTTTAATTTATTTATTTTTTATACGGTTTATGCACACCAATCTCTGCCTTGCAACACCACAGCTAGGGCTGGGGGGGACTCAGCTGCCTCTCCCTGGTCCCAGTGATAGCACACACCTGGTATTATACTGCAGCCTGTGTGAGTAGAACAGCAGCTCCCCTGTAAGTGCCCTTATGGCTCACACCCAGCAATCACTACTATGCTGTTACTAGCAGTATAATACCTGGGGTTAGGAACGTTTCCCTGGTAATACAGCTCCTCCCACTCTGTCCCACACAGGAAATGCACTTTGGCTACAGCCGCGGGGGAGTCTGGGAGCTGAGTACAAACCACAGGAAAATGGCCGCCGCTGTATGAGGACACTGGAACAGAAGCGGTATGAATGGTAGAAGCGGTAATTGCCTTGTGTGATTGCATAGAGAGAGTTATGTGATGCGAGGTTACCGGAAGATGATTTCATGATGCAAATACAAATAGTAAGGATCCATAACAATTGTCCCCTTTGCGAGTGAGCGGCGGCCATTTTGCCGAAGACTAGTCCCCACGTTCAGTGGCGGCACTGCTGCAGTATCTCCACTTCCTGCTGGGGCAGCGCTGCTGATCTTACCTGAGGCCTCTGCCTCTCACTTCCAGCAGCCACGGTGTTTAAGTTTCGGGGGACCGATAGAAGGCTTTGCGGTATCTGGAAGCAGGTGAGTATTGTGCTGCCCTGGTATCCTGTTATACAGGGGGAGCGGCCTGCGGTATCCTGTTATACAGGGGGAGCGGCCTGCGGCGTCCCTTTATACAGGGTGAGCGGCCTGCGGCATCCCTTTATACAGGGGGAGCGGCCTGCGGTATCCTGTTATACAGGGGGAGCGGCCTGCGGCGTCCCTTTATACAGGGGGAGCGGCCTGCGGCGTCCCTTTATACAGGGGGAGCGGCCTGCGGCGTCCCTTTATACAGGGGGAGCGGCCTGTGGTGGCCCTTTATACAGGGGGAGCAGCCTGCGGTGTTCCTATATACAGGGGGAGCGGCCTGTTATCCTGTTTATACAGGGGGAGCGGCCTGCGGCGCCCCGTTATACAGGGAGTGCGGTGTCCTCTGTTATACAAGGGGCGTGGCCTGCGGCGGACTGTGTTATGCAGGAGGAGCGGCCTGTGGTGTCCCATCTTGCAGGGGGAGTGGCCTGCTGCGTCCTATTATACAGGAAAACCGGCCTGCGATGTCCCATCTCGCAGGGGGATCCCTTTTATACAGGGAGAGCGGCCACTGGTGTCCTATTACGTTTCTTTTGAGACAACCATTTACTACAATGGATGTTATAATATTTTTTCCTATAGCGCTTATTAGGGTTACCACCTCATCCCTTTCATTCCAGACACATACTAATTACACAGGTTCTGTGGCTGATTAATACAAGGTGAAATGGAGTCTTGAAGTCAGCCAGCCACAGAACCTGTGTAATTAGTATGCGTCCATAATGATTGGGTGAGGTGGTAACCCTAGCGCTTATACTATTGCACCCATTGTTCTCTATATGATCTATATTTGTATGTGCAGAAACATTAGACGCTGCTGTTGGGCCCCTGTGTTTTTAGTCTCTAATCTTTACTTAATATGTCACTTGTACTGTGTGGTGTTTATTGTACTTATTATATTTATTCCAGGGCATCGGAACATTGAGGATGAGACCCGTCACTGATTCCTTGAGGATGAACAAGGACCAGAGTCACATGACTGAAAGGATACTAAATCTTACCCTGGAGATTATCTACCTGCTGACTGGGGAGGTGAGGAGATCTGGGAGTGTCACTGTGACATCACTTATATCTATAGTAATAATACAGGGACATGACAAGGGAGGTGAGGGGATCTGGGAGTGTCACTGTGACATCACTTATATCTATAGTAATAATACAGGGACATGACTGGGGAGGTGAGGGGATCTGGGAGTGTCACTGTGACATCACGTTTATCTGAAGTAATAATACAGGGGCATGACTGGGGAGGTGAGGGGATCTGGGGGTGTCACTGTGACATCACTTATATCTATAGTAATAATACAGAGACATGACTGGGGAGGTGAGGGGATCGGGGAGTGTCACTGTGACATCACGTTTATCTATAGTAATAATACCGGGACATGACTGGGGAGGTGAGGGGATCTGGGAGTGTCACTGTGACATCCATTATATCTACAGTAATAATACAGGGACGTGACTGGGGAGGTGAGGGGATCGGGGAGTGTCACTGTGACATCACGTTTATCTATAGTAATAATACCGGGACATGACTGGGGAGGTGAGGGGATCTGGGAGTGTCAGTGATATCACTTATATATAAATACTACAGTGACCTGATCTTGGTAGAGTCACAGTGACATCACTTATAGGGGATGCAGTTACGATCCCGGCATTCAGAATACCGACGCCGAAATGCCGACACATTCTCCCTCCTGGGGTGTCCACGACACCCCTGGAGGGAGAATAAATTAGTGTGCCGAGCGTAGCGAGGCACCGGGCCCGCTGCGTGGCGAGCGCAGCGAGCCCGCAAGGGGGGGCGATCCACGTCCCCCCCTTGTCGGCATTTTGGCTGTCGGGATTCCGGCGTCGGGATTCTGAACGCCGGGATCCCGACTGCCGGGATTCAATACTGAATCCACTTATAGTAATAATAGAGGGTGATGACTGGGTGTGTATGCAGGGATAGTCTATTTCTTCTTCGGGTTTCATGGTCACCACAGGGTTAATATCGGGATTGTAGGCAGATCCAGAGTACCGGGCACCAACCAGCAAAGCTCTTAGGACTCCCAGAAAACCTTATTTAAAAAATATATTTAAATTAATATATATATATATATATATATATATATATATATATATATATATATATATATATATATATATATATATATATATATATATATATATATATATATATATATATATATATATATATATTTTACATAACTGTTTTTTAACCAAGCCGGATAGCACTGTCTGTAGGCTCCAGCTGAGACCTGCTACTCTACGATTGCAGCACACTATCTTCTATGCATACTGCTATTTAATATGATGAATATACTTACTGCCCAGAAATATTGAAAGGTGCAGTTTCATATAATTAAACAATAGTGACAGGGCACACGCTGTCTGAAACGGAGCAGACGCCTGACAGCGTGTTAGTGAAGCCGGATAGCGGTGTATGTATGTTCCGGCAAAGATCTCATACCCCACTATTATAACCTACTTTCTAGTATGCATACTGTTATTTAATGTGGAGAATACATCCGCCGCCTATAAACACTAGTGTGTAGTGTGTATATTAAAGCCTGTGATTGAACAATAGTGACGTATCTATCATAAAGACCAAATCGTTCAGTGTGTAGATGAAAACCTGTGGTTGAATAAACAGTGATTTGATGATCACAGAGATCAAATCGCTCAGTGTGTATATAAATTCTATGTGAGCACAATTTCAAACACAGATCTAGTAACAACATATCTGTGAGTACTACCATTGCACAGTGTGTATACAAGGGTGACCTACCAGACACAGAGGGAAGGGTGACAGGCTTGGCGGCAGACACACCTCCTATCTGAGCTCTGATTAAATGTATGCGAATAAAGCATAAATCTGGGGCAGTCCAATTGCATGTGAATAGTGTGTATTCTTCTGATATATGCCAGACACAGAGGCAATTTATCACAAATTGAATGTGATAACATCAAAAGCAAATTATATTGCTGCTGCTTATCAAATAAAAGCACAAGAACTTGACTCATGAGTAAATCGGTCGTAAGGGGCATACACACGTAGAGATCTGTGCTAAGCAATTTTGCTGGTGTCAAGATCTCCCATGGAGAGCACATACACACGCAGAGATTTGTGCTAAGCAATTTTGATAAACAATTATGCATAAGCAAAAAAAGGCCGGATAGTGGTTCAGAATGAGAGATTGCAATCAGTATCTCTCGTTCTGTACACATAGAGAGACTTGCAGTCATTTGGTAAGCAATCTGACTAGATTGTGACTGCATGCACTGACTTAGTTAGCAAGAGATATTTAATCTCTCGGAGCATACACACAGAGAGATCTGTGCTTACTTTCTAAGCACTCTAGTCATATTGCTTAGAAAATAGCACAAATTTGCTCCGTGTGTACACCCCTATAGGCAACATAAGCCTGACAGAAAGATCGGCTAAAACAATCACAGGATACAATTGCACTTGAAGTAGATACTTTTATGCAACAGTTACGAAATATCTCTGTTGGATATAAATATAAACGCAGAAATACAAATGTTGCAACTGTGAACTGTGAAAGTCAGGCCCGGGGGCCAATTGCGGCCCGTGCTGTCATTTCAAGGGGCCCACAGCCTCCAGCTGGAAGCGGGCAGTCATCAGATGTGGGAAGCACAGCACAGGGCGCCTTTACCTTGCTGTCTGCTGCAGTGAGGAGATGCCGGCCGCCACAGTCAGATGCATTTGGCGTCCTACCCCCTGCTGCTGCAATCGTATATCACCCTACTTCACAATCACAGTGACAGCAGTGTTTGGGGAGGGGGTGCAGCAAAGGGAAAGCTTGCTCCCATAACACGCAGAGCAGAGGAGGGCGGCAGCAAGAGCCCAAGCATCCCCTGTCCTTGCAGTGCCTGCTTTGCCTCTCTGAAACATACAGAGAAGGGAGGGGGCAGAGTGGGGGACATACAGTGAAGGAAGGTCAGGCTTGGGGACATACAATGAATGGAGGCACTGATGGACATTAAGAGAAGGGGGGCAGGCTGGAGGACAGAGTGAATGGGTGCAGAGTGGGGAACATACAGTGAAAGGGGGACATACAGTGAAGGAGGGGCAGGCTGGGGGACATACAGTGAATGGGGGTAGGCTGGGGGAAATACAGTGAAGGGACAGGCTGGGGGACAGAGTGAATGAGGGACCATTCAAATGTGATTAATGATTCAAAGAATGTAAAGCTGAATGGTCGGCCCCCCACATTTACACTTCACCAAATCTGGCCCTCGTCGCAAAAAGTTTGGACACCCCTGTATTAGAGGATAGTCTCATGGAGAGACCCATAATTATCAGAAGAATTGGGATTAGACTGACATGCACTCTCTTTGATAAAGATAACATAGCTTCTACACAAGAGTACTTACATTTGGCACGCCTAAATTGACAAGACATCAATAAAGCCTTTTGAATATAACTGTAAACGGATTACAGAGACCAATTTTAATCTTTCAAATTTTCTTTTTCTCTATACCTAGCCTTTTTGAATAATTTTCGCCACATTAATTAATCCCTGTCACAGGGCATTAGACTACCAGGTCATGTATAATTAATAAAATTACGAAATAAAAATTAAACTTGATGGCCTGTTGGCTATAGAGTTAATTGTAATAATAAAATATACACCTTTTAGGAACGATACATTTTTTGTTTTTAAGTCATCCAAGACTATGTGGATGAGGAGTGCGTCCAATTAAACTGATTTCTTTCCTTCTTATTTAGCAGGTAAGAGCTTTCTCTGAGAGCGGCTAAATCGGTGTCATACGGAACAAAATAGCGCAATATTGTCTGTATCAGGTTATGGCTTATTGTACAAGGGTTCCACTCACATGTAATGGTATGAAAATCGCATGTCAGTCCACAAATATGGATAATCAGCCTCTCGCTTCATCAGTGGCGGCTCTTATCCTTGCAGAGGTGGTGGCTGCCGCAATGCGGGCCCCCTCCGCTGCCACCACCGCTGTGCTCCCTGTTGCTGCCGGTCCCAGCCACCGGTCTCCTGCCGGCGCATGCTCAGTAACATTGAAACCAGAGCAGTCTCACAGACTATATCTGGCTTCATAGGCAGAGAACAGTGGCGTGTTTTACTTGGGGGGGGGGGGGGGGGGGCTGCAGCCCATAGGTAAAAACTGCCACTGCTCTTCATATTCCTCCATGAGTTTGACACTGAAAGGAACATAAAGTGCAGAGAGAGAGCGCAATGTTGTCTTTCAATCATATAACAATTTATTATTAAAGTGCACTCACAAAATAAAACATTAAAATCGCATATCACCATATATTATGGTCTTCTTACCTCCTGGAGACCAGAACAATGGGGGGCAGAGTTCCAATGGTGTTCAATGGGGGGGGGGGATTATGGTCCAGTCCAGGAAACTGTCCCACCTCCTCCGTATCAGACTCACCAGCCCGTTGTCCGTTTCTCCAGCCAAATTCCAAGTCTTTTGCTTAAGCACCTTCAGACAATAATGTCCTTCCTCAGAAGCATAAGACTAAGTGTTGCCTGGACCACCAGGGCAGTGAGCACAGGCTGGGTGTAATAACCCATTTTATACAGGGCTCATAAGTAACGGTGGGGGAAGGCCAGCATAGGGGAGGCGGCACTGGCTTGTAGCCCCTCCCCCAGCTTCAGACGCCAGTCCACTGCACATTTCCAGCCCTCAAGCTGCTCTCACTTCCCTCCTCCTCTCTGAGACACCGGCAGCCATCTTCTGCATGCAGCCCTCGGGTCTCCTGGAGTGTTGGGTCTGTCTCCCCTGTAAGAACACCTACTGCTGACCGCTTTGTACAGCATTCATATGCTACTTCTCCCATAGCAGCACAGTAGTTGATCAGAGTGCCTTGCAGTGTATGTACCACTACTGTACTTATATCTCTGCATTGTCTGTGACTGATGTTCTAGTTGTCTATTTTCTGCTATCTGCTCTTTCTCCTTCGGGAGACATCAGGGGCCACAGCGTTACAGTGGGTAGTAAGGAGATGGGAGAGCACCAGCACCCTAGAGGTTAAACTTGAACTGCCTCCCAGGCAGCCGGGCTCCTCCCCTCCTCTACCCCGCCTCCAGGCCAGGAAGCTCAGTTTTTTCGGGTGCTGGCAGGAGCCAGATGCACCTAATAGAGGGGCTGCTATTTAGCAGCCTAACTTGATTTTTATATTTTATTTTTCATTTTTCTTTTACACTGACTTGTGTCAGTGACAGAGCAGCAGCACTGGGGGTCTGCACAGACACCTGCGCTGCTGCTCCATCACCCGGGTCCGGAGCTGCATCGCCACTCGAGGGTGGGGACCTGCAGCGGCCCCCGGGCACTGGGGAGCCACAGCCGCCACCGGACGCCGGGGACCTGACAAAGGTAACGCGCTCCCCGCTGGGAGCGCGCGCGATTGCGCTTGCTGGGCATTGCGGCTGCAGCAGTTCGGCGGGGGGGACCGCCGACTGCGCTGACAAGCGGACGGCTGGTTCGCCACCCGCTCCCGCTGGACCACCAGGGAAACGGTTTGTGGGCAGCGGCGCCAGGTATGCGGGGCCGCCCGGTAGCGCCGGACCCCTGCCATTTTTACCTGCGCCGCATGTGGACACCTCCCTGGGGGCCATTTGTCAGCAGGGGGAGAAGGCTCCCCCCACATCAGCCTCTCCACCCGGGGACAGTAGGCAGGGAACTGTGTTTATCACACAGAGAGTTCCCGCCACTGAGATCCCTTCCTGCCTGCCTGCGACATGTGAGGAGGGACACGGAGGAGCTCATAGCCACCCGGAGTTCCACTCCTTCACTGCCAGGTCATTTGGGCATGTCCCCCCTGTACCCCTCCTTCGGGAAACTGTACAGTACTGTGCTCTGAAAGGAGCCTTGTGCCATTAATTGCATTGCCCTTGTATGCTGCATTGTTTGTTAACAGTTTAGCTGCCTGTCAGTTTAATCTGTGTTACACTGTACTATATGGCCATGTATTGCTGGTTAGGTCATGCTGACTTAACATGTGTGGAGGGACACAGAGAGCTTATCAGCCAGTCTGGGGTTCCACTCCTTCACTGCCTGGGCTCCCCTGTAATAATCTCCTCCAGGAGTCAGGTTACAGAGCAGACAGAGTTCAAACTGTGGGCACAGCAGAGCCAAGTGCAACATTGTATCCTGTGAATTAACACCATCACTGCCTGTCGGAAGCATAAAGGACAGAGCGGATGGTGTAATGGTTAGCATTGCTGCATCACAGTGCAGAGGTCATGGGTTCGATTCCCAACATGACCCAGACTGTGCAGAGTTTATCTACCTGTCAGATACAAGCTGGCTGTCAGATGCAGACTGCGTTGTCTGTATCATATAGACTGCCAGTATATCCACTGCACCTGTGTATATATAACTGCACTGTATGTCTATATCACTGCTTTGTATGTCTATTACAAGCTGGCTCAGATGCATACTGCATTGTCTGTACCGTATAGACTGCCGGTCTATATCACGGCAGCTGTCTATTGTATGTATATCACTGCACTGTCTATATCACTGCATTGTATGTATATCACAGGCTGGCTGTGCACTGTGTAACACTATCACTGCCTGTCAGAAAGGCTGCCTGCCAATGATTGCTATATGTGCCTAGTACTAGCTTACTGCGTACTGTGGGGGCAGCACAGCTCGGGTCGTGGGTTCAATTCCCACTATGACCCTAACTGTGCAGAGTTTGTACGTTCTCTCCGTGTTTTAGTGGGGTTACTCCGTGTACTCCGGTTTCTTCCCACATTGCAAAATTTAAAACAGAAGTATGCTGTGTTAGCCGTACAAATGGGCCAAATGTCTACGCCACCGCAAGGTATACGTAGTACCAGCTTAAGGTGTATGGCTTGAACACTATCTCTGTTGGTCAGAGAATACTGTGTTAGCGGTACCATATAGGCTACCCGCCTATTCTATGGCATTGTATGCCTTCTATACTTGTAGTACATTGTCTTACCTGTGCTTTAGCAGCCGGTTCACAGTGCTATAATACTGCAACGTCTTCCAGGAGTACCAGTCCCAGTGACTCTGGGGCTCCGGCGCGGATGTCTTGTACATCCTGTAATGTTGGCCTATGCCCCCATTACTAGTACAGTACGGCTTATACGCAGGCTGCTACAATGCCTGGGCGATGCCCACAGGTACAGCCTCCTCTAGAAAACAGGAGCCTGCTTGGGCCACGTTCTTTACTCCGTTGCCGGTGCAGCTAGTAGCAGTAGCAGCCTCATCCCTTGGCTGAGTGCTTATCTGCCTCCAGACAAGGTCCCCAGAAATGCCGTCCCCATCCTTGGCGGGTGTAGCTCCCCGCACAGTGGAAGCGCTCTGTACCTGCAGGTAGACGCAGATACCCCAGTCATCCAGACTCCTCCGTCAGCAGACACAGAGAGGAGGACACCTGGGATTAGCATTGTCTAGAGGGGACCGTCGACGACGGTATGGAAGATGGGGGGCCTGTGATAAGGTGAATCCCCCCCACCTCGTCTTGAGGTGCCGACCTTGGTCTCAGCTGTCAAATAGGTCCTTACCTTAAACGACCCCGCTGAGCCGCCTACACCTTTGGGTGTCTCCCTAGGTGTTTTCTGGGTTTATTCCGTAAATCTGTGAACTCGACTAAGGTCATCAGTTGGGAGATTCCTAACAGGAAGTTTAGCTTGCCATCGGCGGTTTCCCTTCCTTTTACCCCCTTCCACAGGAGGACATAGTCCCCTGGGAGACTGTCCCTAAAGTGGACGCACTCCTGCCCCAGGCATCTGCTTGGGTGGCTAAGGCCTTAGTTGCGTGAGCAACTTCTCTCACAGCGGACGCTGCATAAGGGGTGTCGGAGGAAACCCTGCTGCCTTCTATTGAGTATCAGGTGACACTTTACCTGGGGGTGACGGCTCTGGAAATTACACCAATCACCTCCAGAGGGTCACCCTCGGCCATAGCTGCACACACATACCAGTGTCTGTGCTCTTGGAAGGCCTGAACTCAAAGTCCCTTTTGAGGGTTCCTTTTTATTTGGGCCAGTGCCAAATATGGGGGCCGGTTTAGATACCATTCGGCAGAGGATATCCCTTCTGGGGGATTGCCATCTGGCTCTACAGTCCAGGATCAGACATCTCTTGTCCCCCTGGCAGGTGTCTGTGCATGCCTGCGTGGGGTCCCTGGGGTTGGTGGATCGGCCTTCGAATTGGCAGAATAGGCTCAGTTCCATACCAACCCTCTACAATACTGTCCAAGGAGCAGCACGGATAGTGTAGTGGTTAACATTACTGCTTCACTGCGCTGAGGTCATGGGTTCGATTCCCACCATGGCCCTAACTGTGCGGAGTTTGTATATTCTCCCCAGACTTGCATGGGTTTACTCCTGGTACTCCGGTTTCCTCCCACAGTATCCATGCCCAGAAGTTCGCCTGGTCTCCAGCAGGGCCCCCCTTTCCTGGGGGCTTCTGGACGGGACCTCGCTACTGGAGCCATGCATGCTAGCCTCCCGTGTTTGGGGGGTGGTCACTTCTCAAAGGTCGTTCCAGGGTCTCTGGACCACTCTAGTGGCCCAGCCCTCCATCATCGTCCTCGAACTAAAGACAATCTTCCGGGCAGTCCGCTTGGCGGAACCCTAACTTAGGGGTTGGCCGGTGCAAGTCCAGTCGGACATTGCGACAAGGGTGGCATATGTTAACCACCAGGGTGGCACTAGTTGTCAGCCCACTATGACAGAAGCATCCGGCATCTTTCAGAGATGATCCCTGCTTTTTCAGAAATTTTTATCCTGGTAGTCCAGAATTGGGTGGCGGTCTTCCTCGGCCGTCAGACCTGTGATGCCGACGACTTGACCCCCCTTAGAGTGATGTTTCAGATGCTGGTTCAACGGTGGGGCCCAACCGAGGTGGCCTTGACAGCCTCTCGCCATACCCTCAAACCACCACTGTGCGGGTCCTGGTCTTGCGACCCGGAGGGGGGGGCTTGCCTGGTAGACGCCCTGTCCGCTCCGTGGCCGTCCACACTGATGGCGCCTTTCCACCACTTTCCTCCTTTTGCGAATGTCTCGCAAGCTGAAGCCGGAGGGCGGCACATTGATTCTGGTTGCTCCACCTTGGCCCAGACGGATCTGGTTTTCGGATCTGCAGTCAGTAGCCCCTCCTATTCGCTTACCCCTGGACACAGGCAGGCTCTCATGGTCCGCCTCTCTCTTTCGGCTTTGAGGCACTTGGCTTTGACGGGGTGGCTGTTGAGACCTCCCGGGTAAGACCCAGCGGGTTTCACTCCACCATGCTCAGGGCGAGGAAACCTCCCTAGATGGGGTGTACCATCGCATATGGAGGGCTTACTTTTCCTGCTGCGAACCCTACGCTTCAGATTCTGGGACTTACTACCTGGCTAGGGTTCTGTCCTACTTGCAGAAGGGTCTGGAGGCTGGGTTGCGTTGATCATCTTTAAAGGTTCGGATTTCAGCCTTGCACATCTTGTTCTGTCGACGGGTGGCCCTGTCGACGGATGTCTGTACATTCCTGCAGGATGTCTTGCATATCCAGCCTCCCTTAGTTACCCCAGTTGCCCCCTGGTATCTCTCTAATCCTGACTTCTTCAGGGCCCACCTTTTGTGCCCTTGCGGTCGGTGGACCTGTGTTGACTCGCCTGGAAGATTGTTTCCTTGTTGGCGATAGCTTTGGCCAGGGGAGTCTCTGACCTGTCAGCTCTGTCCTGTAAGTCCTTGGTTCTTGGTTATAACCGGGCGGTTTTTCCTACCGTCCTTTCTCAACTACCTTAAGTGGTGTCCGGCTTTCAGGTCAACCAGGACATTATTGTTCCGGCATTTAGACAGTCTGTTGTTACTACGGCTTGGTCCTCCTTGGACGTTGTCCGGCCGGGGCGTATTTATGTGCTATGTGCACCGTTCTAGGCTGTTGCACTAGTCAGACTCTCTCTCTCTCTCTCTCTCTCTCTCTCTCTCTTTGTACTATATGGTGTTCGGATGAGAGGGTGGCCCGCCTCTACGCAAACTACTGCCCGCTAGAGTCGCTCTGGCAGGCATATTTGGACACCTCCCTCCCGGTTCCGGCAGGGATTCAGGCACATTCCGTTAGGTCTGTGGAGGTGTCCTGGGCTGTAAGAGGCGGTGCTAAAGTTGAGCAAATTTGCAGGGCGGCGACTTGGTCGTCCGCCATTACTGTCTTGCGTTTTTACGCTTTTGACACGTTTGCCTCCCAGGACTCAGCCTTTGGCCAGAGTGTGTTGGCTGCGGCACAGGCGCGTCCCCACCCATAGGTGGCTGCTTTAGGACGTCCCACTGTAACGCTGTGGCCCCTGATGTCTCCCGAAGGAGAAAATGAGATTTATGTCTTACCTGGTAAATCTCTTTCTTCGAGGACATCAGGGGCCACAGGGATCCCTCCCTGCCGCGCCTGCTTTACTTCCGTTATGGTTAAGTTATGATTATGTTATATTATCCCTCGGTTGAGGGTACTAACATGTTCAGAATGTGTTTCTGTGCGGTGCTTCTCTTCCTTCTATCTTGTCTCCTGCCTTGGCTTGTTAAAAAAACTGAGCTTCCTGGCCTGGAGGCGGGGTAGAGGAGGGGAGGAGCCCGGCTGCCTGGGAGGCAGTTCAAGTTTAACCTCTAGGGTGCTGGTGCTCTCCCATCTCCTTACTACCCACTGTAACGCTGTGGCCCCTGATGTCCTCGAAGAAAGAGATTTACCAGGTAAGACATAAATCTCATTATCTAATACAGGTCGATAAGGAATATTTACAGTTTTTGGAATCATTTTGTTTTTTAATACTTACCTGGTCCCTTGGTGGTTAACAAAACTGAGGAGATGAGCATGGAGGCGGGGTTATAGAATCCTAAAAAATTTGATGTTTGGTGCCTGATCCTCTGGATCCGCCTGCAACCCCGGTGTTAGCCCTGTGGCTCCCATGAACCTCAAAGAAAGAGAAGTAACCGGAGGCAAGTCTACCATAACTCTCATTTTCCCAATACACAGGGTTACACAGTAGTGAAGAAGACATCTGGTGGTGAGCATGAGACACCCAGTAGTCACCCCTGTGTGTCAGAAGGACAGAAAAGGACCCAGAGCCCCATAACAGGGCCCACACCTCACTCACTGATACATGGGAGAGACAATGACCAGAAGATCCTGGAACTAACCAACAAGATCATCCAGCTGCTGACTAAAGAGGTGACTGCTGGGAATAGGACATTATACAGTAACACCGGTGAGGTGACTGCTGGGAATGGGACATTATACAGTAACACCGGGGGATGTGACCCGGGAGGTGACTGCTGGGAATGGGACATTATACAGTAACACCGGGGGATGTGACCCGAGAGGTGACTGCTGGGAATGGGACATTATACAGTAACACCGGGGGATGTGTTGGGAATGGGACATTATACAGTAACACCGGGGGATGGGACATTATACAGTAACACCGGGGGAAGTGACAGGAGAGGAGACTGCTGGGAATGGGACATTATACAGTAACATCGGGGGATGTGACCGGAGAGGTTACTGCTGTGAATGGGACATTATACAGTAACACCGGGGGGATGTGACCAGAGAGGTGACTGCTGGGAATGGGACATTATACAGTAACATCGGGGGATGTGACTGCTGGGAATGGGACATTGTACAGTAACACCCGGGGATGTGACCAGAGAGTTGACTGCTGGGAATGGGACATTATACAGTAATATCGGGGGACAGAAAAGGCCCCATAGCCCCATAACGGAGCCCACACCTCACTCACTGATACATGGGAGAGACAATGAGCAGAAGATCCTGGAACTAACCAACAAGATCATCCAGCTGCTGACTAAAGAGGTGACTGCTGGGAATGGGACATTATACAGTGACATCGAGGGAGGTGACTGCTGGGAATGGGACATTATACAGTAACACCGGGGAGGTGACTGCTGTGAATGAGACATTATACAGTAACACCGGGGGATGTGACCAGAGAGGTGCCTGCTGGGAATGGGGCGTTCTACAGTAACACCGGGGGATGTGACCAGAGAGGAAACTGCTGGGAATGGGACATTATACAGTAACATCGGGGGATGTGACCTGAGAGGTGACTGCTGGGAATGGAACATTGTACAGTAACACCGGGGGATGTGACCAGAGAGTTGACTGCTGGGAATGGGACATTATACAGTAACACCGGAGGATGTGACCAGAAAGGTGACTGCTGGCAATGGGACATTATAAAGTAACATCCGGGGATGCGACAGGAGAGGTGACTGCTGGGAATGGAACATTATACAGTAACATCTGGGGATGCGACAGTAGAGGTGACTGCTGGGAATGGGACATTATTCAGTAACATCCGGGGATGTGATAGGAGAGGTGACTGCTGGGAATGGAACATTATACAGTAACATCGGGGGATGTGACCCGAGAGTTGACTGCTGGGAATGGAACATTATACAGTAACATCGGGGGATGTGACCCGAGAGGTGACTGCTGGAAATGGGACAGTAACACTGGGGATGTAATTGGAGAGGTGACTGCTGGGAATGGAGTATTATACAGTAACGCCGGGGTATGTGACCAGAAAGGTGACTGGTGTGAATGGGGCGATCTACAGGAACACTGGTGGATATGACCAGAGAGGTGCCTGGTGGGAATGGGACATTATACAGTAAAACCGGGGGATGTGACCAGAGAGGAAACTGCTGGGAATGGGACATTATACAGTAACATCGGGGGATGTGACCGGAGAGGTTACTGCTGTGAATGGGACATTATACAGTAACACCGGGGGGATGTGACCAGAGAGGTGACTGCTGGGAATGGGACATTATACAGTAACATCGGGGGATGTGACTGCTGGGAATGGGACATTGTACAGTAACACCCGGGGATGTGACCAGAGAGTTGACTGCTGGGAATGGGACATTATACAGTAATATCGGGGGATGTGACAGGAGAGGTGACTGCTGTGAATGGGGTTTTCTACAGTAACACCGGGGGATGTGACCAGAGAGGTGACTGCTGGGAATGGGACATTATACAGTAATATCGGGGGATGTGACAGGAGAGGTGACTGCTGGGAATGGGACATTGTACAGTAACACCGGGGGATGTGACCAGAGAGTTGACTTGGGAATGGGACATTATACAGTAACACCGGGGGATGTGACAGGAGAGGAGACTGCTGTGAATGGGGCATTATACAGTAGCATCGGGGGATGTGACAGGAGAGGTGACTGCTGTGAATGGGGCATTATACAGTAACACAGGGGATGTGACCAGAGAGGTGACGGTTGGGAATGGGACATTATACAGTAACATCAAGGGATGTGACAGGAGAGGTGACTGCTGTGGATGGGGCGTTCTACAGTAACACTGGGGAATTTGACCAGAGAGGAGACTGCTGGGAATGGGACATTATACAGTAACATCGGGGGATGTGACCAGAGAGGTGACTGCTGGGAATGGGACATTATACAGTAACATTGGGGGATGTGACAGGAGAGGTGACTGCTGGGAATGGGACATTATACAGTAACACCGGGGGATGTGACCAGAGAGGTGACTGCTGGAATTGGGACATTATACAGTGACACCGGGGGATGTGACAGGAGAGGTGACTGCTGGGGATGGGACATTATACAGTAACACTGGAGGATGTGACTGCTGGAAATGGGACATTATACAGTAACACCGGGGGATGTGACCAGAGAGGTGACTGCTGGAATTGGGACATTAAACAGTGACACCGGGAGATGTGACTGGAGAGGTGACTGCTGGGAATGGGACATTATACAGTAACACTGGGAGAGGTGACCGGAGAGGTGACTGGTGGGGATGGGACATTGTACAGTATCACCGGGGGAAGTGTCTGGGTGATGACTGTATCATTGTGTGTGTCAGGTTCCTATAAGGTGTCAGGATGTCACAGTCTATCTCTCCATGGAGGAGTGGGAGTATATAGAGGAACACAAGTGTCTGTACAAGGATGTGATAATGGAGAATCACTGGCCCCTCACATCACTGGGTAAGAGGAGAATTAATTTTATTGTACAGGGTACAGCAGATATACACAGATCATCTGCTAATCACACCTGTACAATGTCCTCAGTGACTGTGGGGGTTATTCTCATTCACTCTTTCTGACAAATTCCTTCTTAGAAGGACATAACCATGTGCACTGCTGGTGGGGCATATGATACTTTTGCAGAGAGAATTCGATTTGGGTGGGGTTTTAGTTCAAAGTGAGATCTATATTGCAGTGTAAATATAAAGTAGTCAGTATTTTCCCTGCACAGAAACAAAATAACTCACCCAAATCTTATTTTCTCTGCACATTTTACATCTGCCCCCCCTGCAGTGCACATGGTTTTGTCCTTCTAAGAAGGAATTTGTCAGAAAGAGTGAGCCAAAATAACCCTGTGTGTCTCCTACAGATGGGCTCAGTAACAGAGATACCGCAGAAAGATGTCCCCGTACTCTATATTCCCAGCACTGTACAGAGGAGACTCACGGGACCCCACAGGAGGATCAGGTAGGTGGGATTTACAGTCACCTCAGTATATCTAAGTGACTGGCACTATATGAATTGCAGCAGTTGTGTGTGTCTTATACACTGATATTCTACTGTGAGACATTACTTATGTATTTTTTTAGGTTCAGTGTGAAGATTCGTCTGATATTAAGGCAGAAGATACAGGAGGAGAAGAGATGTATGTGCCTGACATTAAGGTAGATAATACAGGAGAAGAAGAGACGGATGTGACTGACATTAAGGCAGAAGATACAGGAGAAGAGACAGATGTTACTAACATTAAGGCAGAAGATACAGGAGAAGAAGAGACGGATGTTACTAACATTAAGGCAGAAGATACAGGAGAAGAAGAGACGGATGTGACTGACATTAAGGCAGAAGATACAGGAGAAGAAGAGACGGATGTAACTGATATTAAGGCAGAAGATACAGGAGGAGAAGAGATGTATGTTCCTGACATTAAGGCAGAAGATACAGAGGGAGAAGAGATGGATGTGACTGATAGTAAGGCAGAAGATACAGAAGGAGAAGCGATAGATGTGACTGATAGTAAGGCAGAAGATACAGAAGGAGAAGAAGAGACAGATGTGACTGACACCAGCACAGGTGAGGAGTAATCAATTATCATATATTTTCCTTATTCTGCCAATACAGCTTTCTCTTATCCTACACCCTCCTCTGTCAGCCCCTATTAAATTCCTGCTCTCCCCTCACATCATGTCACTGTGTGTTACCAGCCTAGAGATCTGACCTGTCTCCTCCCCACACTCTCTGGTGTATCTCATACATCAGAAGCCATCAGCCCCTATTATATTCCTGCTCCCCCCTCACATCATGTCACTGTGTATTATTAGAGATCTGACCAGTCTCCTCCCCACACTCTCTGGTGTATCTCATACATCAGGAGCCATCAGCCCCTATTATACTCCTGCTCTCCCCCTCACATCATGTCACTGTGTGTTACCAGAGATCTGACCAGTCTCCTCCCCACACTCTCTGGTGTATCTCATACATCAGCAGCCATCAGCCCCTATTATATTCCTGCTCTCCCCTCACATCATGTCACTGTGTGTTACCAGCCCAGAGATCTGACCAGTCTCCTCCCCACACTCTCTGGTGTATCTCATACATCAGCAGCCATCAGCACCTATTATACTCCTGCTCTCCCTCACATCATGTCACTGTGTGTTACCAGCCCAGAGATCTGACCAGTCTCCTCCCCACACTCTCTGGTGTATCTCATACATCAGAAGCCATCGGCCCCTATTATATTCCTGCTCTCCCCCCTCACATCATGTCACTGTGTGTTACCAGCCCAGAGATCTGACCAGTCTCCTCCCCACACTCTCTGGTGTATCTCATACATCAGAAGCCATCGGCCCCTATTATATTCCTGCTCTCCCCCTCATATCATGTCACTGTGTATTACCAGAGATCTGACCAGTCTCCTCCCCACACTCTCTGGTGTATCTCATACATCAGGAGCCATCAGCCCCTATTATATTCCTGCTCTCCCCCTCATATCATGTCACTGTGTTTTACCAGAGATCTGACCAGTCTCCTCCCCACACTCTCTGGTGTATCTCATACATCAGGAGCCATCAGCCCCTATTATACTCCTGCTCTCCCCTCACATCATGTCACTGTGTGTTACCAGCCCAGAGATCTGACCAGTCTCCTTCCCACACTAAACCCACAATTGCCCCAATCACAGCGGCCTCGCTGGTGTTATATGTTAGCTGTGTGGTCATCTGGAGTAGTGGTAACCAGTGACCAGGACATGCTGCCAGTATACCCCACAGCTACTGTGCTGCCAGTGTATAGTGTGAGAGAGAAGTGACTGGCTGCACAGTGTCACTGGCTTATGTGGGTTCCTGTCCTATAGTACTAGCTGGGCAATGTATAAGCTGGGGTAATGTTACTCCCCTCAGTCTGAATGTCTCCGTGGCTGAGTCTATGCAGTCTGCTTGGTGATCCCATTGTATTGTATGTTATGACCACAGTTTGGAGGTCATTCTAGTTTGATCGTTCCCCTGCGTGTTCCCATGGGGAGCAATGTTTTGCTATTGTCCATGCACATCAGCATTGATTCGCATGTGCGACTTGTATAGTCCCCTGCCATATGTCACCGGATGTCAGCTGCTCGCCCTCCTCCCATACAAGGGTGCCGCAAATCTGTGTCCCCAGAGAGTGACTTATATGTGCGAGCGCTGTAGAAATCATTTGATGGTCAGTATATAACAGAAACACTGCAAACATAACCAGAAATAGGGAAAAGATGGTACAGAACATTGCATTATAAATAGGTGTCCGGAAGGAATGGGAGCCAGTGTAGGGCCTGTAGGAGAGGGGGGCAGAAGCCGTCAGTTGGAGAACATGAGCTGTGGACAGAGATGGACGTTGGGGAGGACACATAGGACAATAAATACAGAACCAGCTCTCTAACGGGGGTGGGAACTGGGGGCGCTTATTGTGGGTAGCTTCTCAGCAGCTCCTGCGCCCATCCTAGTGTCCCCTCCAGTGGACATTTTAAATATTACGCGTGCTGTTGCGCCATGAATGACGGTCCGTGACGTTGAGGGAGCACGCCGGCACCACATGGTTAAAGAGGCTGCTACTCCTGCAGGAGAGGTGGAAGCAGGGAGAAGAGCTGGAGCGGAAGCTGCAGGGGTAGCGCTGCCTGGCTACTCGGCTACACTACAAGCTAAGGACAGCGGCGCGCAGCTCTGAGGGTGCTGCCAGAAATAGCCGCATCGCCGGGCTGCGCTGCGGCTTCCTTTCCACTTGGCAGTGGGCCAGGCAGAATCTGTTCATGGGCCGGGCCGTACATAGCCCACCCCTGCCCTTGTGGGTAGTAGGGCATGAAATACCGCCTGTCGGCATATGTCGGCTGAGAAAAAAAGTGAAAAACCCCATGTCGACCTTCCCCATGTCAACCTAATGCTTTTGTAGACCTTGTGATTGTATTTTTTATTGTTTTCATATTTATTTTTAATATATATTTTGAATTGGTTTAGCGCTGCTTCTTTCTTTTTCCCTTTTGTTGAGGACACATAGGAGCAGGTTACAGTAACCCAGTCTAGGGATGACCAGTGAGCGGATGAGGGTCTTAGTTGTCTCCAGGGTGAGAGAGGGTCTGATCCTGGAAGCTGCCAATACTGGGACAGGGACTGATTGTGGGGATTGTAAGAAAGGGTGGAGGTCAGGATGACGTTAAGACTGCGGCCTTGCAGCATCGATGGTGAGGTGTCAGTGGATAGTAACATCAAGGATAGTGAGCGGATCGCAGATGGTGGGAGACAATCGGCTCAGTCTTAGGGGAATATTTACTAAAGATTCATTTAAAATTCAATATTAATCGATGTTGGGTTCCAGGACTAAAACACACATTTACTGACAGTTGGATTTTTATATTCATTTTTAAATGTTAGTAAATGTGTCCTAGCCCAGGAAGTCTGGCATCGATTAAGAGCAAATTTATAGTGATCAACATCGCCCTTTAGTAAATATATCCCTCAGGCTGGGCACACACTTATAGATATATCTGCAGAACAATCGATCTGTAGCTATATCTGTGGACGGATCGGGCAGCGTGTTCTCCATACACCCTGCCCAATCCATGGAGACTGATGTCACAACTGGGTGGGTGCAATTACCTGTGCCGGCCAATTCAGCTGCTGATCAGCGCTGGCTACTGGTGCGGGTGTACGGGAGGTCAGGAGATCGTCCTTACACACAGCACGTAGAAAAATAGGAAGAAATGTAGATTGCTCTAGTAATGAAACATCAATTTAAGATATCAATCAATCCAAAATGGTCAGGTGTATGGCAAAGAAAATAACAATTTAATAATGATACTAATAAAACATTAAAAACATGCATTAGTCAGGGGGCGTGGCCTGGCGAGCTAGCTGAGAGGACACATTTCCTGCAGCTCCCGACAACTATCTCCTAAAACAGCCCTTTACCTACCCTCTAACCCATCCTTACCCTCCATCCTGACGATATCCCTATCCATCCATGCCCCGACCGCTGTTGACACCTGCTGCGGAACCAGGGAGTGCTTTTCAGCCCTCCTACAGGTTGCGGCCTAGTCACAGGGCCGGAGCCTAAAGTTCGGCTCAGTTGCGGCACGTCGGGCTGCAGAAAAGACACAGAGAGCGAAGACCAGGGTTGCTGCGTGTGGCGGAGGTGAGGGCCTCATCAGCGCTTACCCCCTCCCGAACTCAGAGGCGATTTGCGGCGCCCCAGCGCGCCCGCTGTGCACCGGGGCCTACCACCAGGCCGGAGCCGGCGATGTAAGGGGAGACCATGTGATTTAGGATATCTGCCAGCAAGATCACAGACTGCTCAGCTATACAGGCGTGGGCACACTACTGAAGGCACCCGGATCAGATCCCCAGTGGGAGTCTGTTAGGAGCCAGCCACCATTTCACCACCACCTCCATCCCACATCAGGTAAATCCAGGGGGTTTCACCCCACACAGCTGCCACCTAGTCCTATAGAAAACTCGTATTACCTGGGCTACCTTTCTATATCTTCCTGCTTGCAAAGGTCTACCCCTCATTAGGTGGCCTTTTCCTTGGACTACCACATTGCATTGTAGGCCGATACCTGGGGAAACTGATTTGTTCTCTCCCCCTAAGCCCATTTCTGAGACAAAGTGGTGAGATCTATATGTAAGCACCCATAAAGTCTACAGATGTGAACAGCCTATATACTCACTGCCACTCACCAGCACTGTATATCTAGCACTCACTATGCTAGAGTGAACCTATACAATACCCCCCGGTACCATTCTTCCTACAATTTCAGCTCTAACTAAGAGTGCTTTATTATCTCTCTATGCCTTCCAAGAAAGCTAAGGATGTAGTGCCATCTAAGATCTCCCTCTCCTCCAAAAAATTCCCACAACTCCCGACATCGCATACCAGCCCCCCAAAACACACGTCACCTAGCCTCTGGGAGCGTCGGGCAAAATTACCTCTCCCATTGTGATGGCTGGAGTGGATTGCGAATCAGATTCACCAGTGACAGTGAAATCCCTATGCCAGGTCTTTTCTGCGTTTCAAGCAGAAATGTCTAAAGACTTAAAATCTGCTATACGCGAAGTTAAGACCGAGCTGGTTGCCATTGGTTACAGAACTGATCACCTGGAACGTAAAATGGAGGAGCTGGTTGCATCTCACAATGACTTGATAAACTCCTATGACTGCCAACAACAAGACATAGACCAATTCAAGTCTAAACTGGCAGATAACATCAAGATTAGAGCATTCCTGACTCGGTGTCCAACGCAGAAAAATGTTAAGGCGATGTCGGTACGCTGTTCCGCAAGCTACTCCCTGCAATAGATCCCAAAGACCTCTTGATAGATCGCATACACCGCCTCCCAAGACCAAAATCAGTCTCCGCTGATCTACCAAAGGACACCCTATTACGGGTTCACTTTTTCACAGTTAAAGAACGCATCCTCAGAGCAGCACGAGAAGCGAAAAATACTGATCTACATGGAGGCCTCCAGATCTTCCAAGATTTCTCTCCAGTAACCATTGCCAACAGACGAGCGTTTACCCCCATCACCGTCGCACTCTGAGCCCGGTACTGCTGGGGGTTCCCAGTTAAATTGATCATCTACCATGAAGATACTACATACACCATATCCTCCCTGGACGCCGGAGTTAAACTCCTGATGGACTGGGACATCTCGGTTCCGAGACCTCAGGACCCAAAATGCCCACGTACTATTCAACAAGAATGGTATGCCACTTGAAGACTCCCCTCGAGTTCGATGGACAAGTATACCTGTTTTGTGAACTATGGTGCCTGCGACCTTGCTTTCTCTTCCACCGGGATGTGATACCCATGCTAAGTATTTTCTATGTTTGTTTGTTATATCTTCTAAGGTCCTTTGCGCCTGGTTCCTTACTTGCTGTTTTACCTAATATATGTGGTCTAGTTTTTCATGCTTGGAGATTTTCTAGATCCCAAATTAGACAAATTCCAACAACACCCCCCCCCCCCCCCCCCCCTCGTACTTCCCAAATGTCCAACCCTTCCCTATCTTTTCATAACCTCCTTCTGGAGTATGACCTATATGACATCTGGAGATCTAATTATCCTTCTGGTCGAGAATATACCTTCTACTCTCCAGTACACAACTCTTAATCTAGAATAGATTACATCCTCTTCGATAAGTGGACTTTACAAAACACTAAAGACATCGACATCCTGCCCATCACTTGGTCTGATCATGCCCCTGTCACTTGTAAATGGAAACTGAGCCCCTCCCAAACCCCCTCTCGGCCGTGGCGTCTTTTCCCGCACCTACTAAAAGACCCTATATCTAAGGAAATTATATTGGAATCTATCAGCTCCTACTTGTCTAATGACTCTCCCCAAGATACATCTGTCACCAACCACTGGTGTGCCCTCAAAGCAGTCACCAGAGGGGCTGCAATACAAGCAGGAGCCAATCTTACATAGATTGGCTCTCGAATCTAGAAATAAAACTGCCCCATCTAGAAATATCAAGCATACGTAGACAACTCCAAAAAATCCTCCTGGCCCGTACCCAATCAGCCTTAAATAGAATGCGACATAAATTCTACCTATTGAGCAATAGATCAGGCAGAATGCTTGCTCGGAATTACGCGCCCAACAGGCCAGGAATAGGATTAAACACATTATCACTCCTAATAAAGAAAAACTCCTAAATCCCAAAAATATTGCAAACCAGTTCGCACAATACTATGCCCAGCTATACAATTTGGCCTATGATTCATCCACGCCCCAGCCCTCTAATGTAACAATATCCTCCTTCCTGGACATGATCCAGATTCCCTCTCTTACCCAGGAACAACTAGATTCACTTAACGCTCCATGGTCACATACGGAAATCCAAACAGCCATTAAATCTCTACCCTGTAACAAAGCCCCGGGCCCAGATGGGTTTATCACTGATTTCTACATCACATTTAGTGACCTTCTAACTCCATACCTAACAGACCTGTTTAATGAGCTATCTTCCCTGGGCTCTGCCCCCCCCCATAATTATTAGAAGCACGTATTGTAACCATACCCAAACCCGGAAAAGATCCTTCCTTATGTAAAAATTACCGCCCTATAGTGCTACTAAATTGTGATATAAAACTGATTGCCAAACTATTGGCAACCCGTTTCTTCCGTTGCTGGTGCACCCGGACCAGACAGGATTTGTGCCGGGAAGACAGGCCTCTGATAATACGAGGAGAGTATTCAATCTGATAGACTCCCTTTCCAGAGACCAGGATCATCTTCTATCCCTTGATGCAGAAAAAGCGTTCGAGAGACTGAACTGGCAATATATGCGAGAGGTCCTCTTGCGTTTTGGCTTCAGAGATTGTGTCCTCACATCGATCATGACGTTTTATAGCTCACCAACGGCCCGGGTGTTCAGCAACGATTTTCTCTCTATCTCTTTTAAGATCACAAACGGCACTAGACAAGGTTGCCCCCTCTCCCCCCTAATTTTTGTTCTCTGAATAGAACCATTAGCCATTACTATATGCAACGACACTAACTTTCCAGGTTTACAAATAAGCCCACATCATCACAAGTTAAGCCTTTTTGCTGACGATGTATTGCTCTTTGTGACTAATCCCATTGCTCTTTGT
Source organism: Crinia signifera (assembly GCF_055691185.1). Lineage (NCBI taxonomy): Eukaryota > Metazoa > Chordata > Amphibia > Anura > Myobatrachidae > Crinia > Crinia signifera. The sequence goes on from NC_139222.1 coordinate 35,228,373, forward strand.
GACTAATCCCATTAGAACGCTCCCTTTCCTCCACACTATTTTAGCCTCATATAGTGCGGCCTCTTACTATAAACTGAACACCACCAAAACGGACACCCTCCCAATCAACCTCTCTGGACCTTTACCCCGTTTACAATCACTCTATAAATGCAATTGGCAAACAGAATCAATAAAATAACTGGGAATACATATCCCCCCATACACATCTACTGTCTTCACTGTCAACTTCACTCCTCTTCTCACAACTCTGACCAACATATCTAAATCTTGGCTGTCGTATGATATCTCCTGGATGGGTCGTATGGCGGCTTTTAAAATGTCCCTACTCCTTAAACTGATTTATTTGTTCCTCACCATCCCATATACCTTCCCTAAGAAATCTCTACAACTTTGTACATCCATATTAACAAAATACGTTTGGTCGTCCAGACCCCCAACTATGGCCCGATCTAAGATGACATTACCTAAAGCCTTTGATGGCCTGGACCTCCCAGATCTGTTTCACTACCATAGCGCATGCCTCCTAACCCCTCTTAAATACTATACTGAAGCTAACTCTACCACGGGATGAGTAACTATCGAACAAGCCTCGTCCACCTCCACCCCCTTTGCGGATTTTCTCAGAATTCCTAGACACCTCAGACCTGTCCAACCTTCCCTGCTCCCGACTATCAAGGCCTCCTTGCAGGCCTGGGACCAACTACTAGCCACCCTACCTGCCCCGGCATCTAACATATCCAACATCTCTATCACCACGGTAGCTAGACCAATCCCTAACCTCAACCTAAATACTTGGAAGACCTTTGGTGTTTCCTCCTTAGAAGATATACTTGACGGACAATCTCTGCTCCCCTTCACCTCCCTACAACACCAATATTCCATCCCCCCATCTGAATATTTTCACTACCTCCAAATCGCGCACTTGTGGAAATCCCATTTCCCTATCCACATCCCCTCCAGATACTACATCCCAGACAATTCTTACCAGACCCTTTAGGGTAGGTACTAGAAGTGACATAACCTTCTGGTATAAGATTCTGATAACACCTACTGGCTTCACTAAGACTACCTCCCATGTGAAATGGGAAACAGACTTGGGTAGATCATTTACCCCTACACAATGGCGTCAGATTTTTCTTTCTTCTTACACTATGCCTCGCTGCCTAAACCATACAGAGATGCACATCAAACTAATTAACAGACTTTACCTGACTCCTGACCGCCTTCACACTTTTTGGCCTTCCTGCCTTCAATGCTGGAGGTTATGTAGGTGTGTGGGTAATATATACCACATCTTCTGGTCCTGTCCTAAAATTCAGAACTACTGGTCCGAGGTCTTCAACCTTATTTCTAATGTACTCGAGATAAATATCACTCTTGACCCATCCCCTGCGTTGTTCCATATTAACCCTAAAGCTGTCCCTCCTGATAAGAGATTTGTCTTAGGCCATATCCTTATTGCCGCTCGAGCCAACTTTGCCCAGCAATGGAAACCGCCTTCCTCTCCAGACCTGCTACAAGTTATCTTTATCTTCTTATGGAAACAACCTATATTCCATTTACATCTACACCCACCTCCCCCCATACTCGCTGGCGTCTCTGGCACACATACGTAACAGAAGGCGAGGGAGCTGAATTCTTTCCATCCACCTCTCACAGGTCCACGCCAGTTTAGCCTAAATCATGGGTCTTCAACCTGTGGCCCTCCAGATGTTGTGAAACTACAAATCCCAGCATGCCTTGCCACAGTTTTAACACTCCCTTATAGCAAAACTGTGGCAAGGCATGCTGGGATTTGTAGTTTCACGACATCTGGAGGGCCACAGTTTGAAGACCCATGGCCTAAATGATCCACCTGAGGTTCAACAATAATAAATGCACCTCTATGAACAGAATAGAACAGTTAAGCTAGTGTATTCAAAGCCTATTGAGTATGTATGTCTGTACATTTTACCTGAACTCATTTATCTAGAAACATACTGTATGTGATATATATAGTGTCTTGTACTGTTTGATATACCTGTGATGTTCGCTATGCTTAGCGACTCATACTGCATTTTAACTGTGGCTTGTTATATCCCCCCTTCCCCCTCGAAAGTTACCCTTTTTCTTTTCTGTACCCCATATAAAAACTTGTGTTTCAGTAAAAATTTATTGATGGGGGGAAAAAAAGCATGTATTAGTCAAGAAATGACATTCCGATCAATAGTCGCCCTTTGTTTTCCATAATGCCAGAATTTGGAGAACCTCAGGATAATATTGTGTGTGGATCCAAGAAAAGAACGTTCTTTCAGTCTCAGGCACTTCCACCTGCCACATGTCTGCATGATTCTCTAAGATCCAGCCTCTTCAATTTTGTGGGACTTACCAAGTTTTGCTAAGGAGCTACATATACTCTCCAATTGGGACATTTAAGGGCCCCATACATCAGCAATTAATTGTGACAATTTTCAAATATGGAGATGATTGCCACAATTAAGGTGGCCATACACTCGCAGATGTATCTTCAGATCTGGCTGGTTGGAACAAAAACATGGTTATGGATGAGAGCAAATGACAATTGACCATTTGGAAATGCTGGAAAACTGACAAACTGTCACTCATCCATAACCATGTTTTTGTTCCAACCAGACAGATCTGAAGATAAATCTTACTAGTGTATGGGTACCTTAAATTTTAGATGTGTGGGCTCCCCCTTTTGGCAATCCCAATCAAAATCGCCAATCGATTGCTTAATCAGATTTTTAAACATGCTTAATAATCTGGTATTATCTGCGGATCTTTTTTATATGTGTGGGCATTCCCAATTCGTCGTCTTCATCTATTTACATTATGAACAGCTGAAATGACAATCGATTGGGCAATTTCCAGATATGAAGATGCAATCTTTAGATGGAAAAATCTGCCGATCACTGAAATAAATCTGTAATGTGTGGGCAAGTCAAATAGATTGTAGAATCCATTTATCTGGCCAAAAAATCCCTGGATCTGGAAATCCATTAATTGTGATTGCTGATGTATGGGGCCCATTACTTCTCAGGAAACCAACCTGGTCCCTTTTATTCCACTTCCAGCCACTTAAAGGCCCGGTACAGTCTATGGATAGGACCTACCAACACCTGAGTCCCCATACCTAATGTAGGGTACACACAAGGACGACCACCGTCGTTCACGACCGATAGACGACCATGGAACGATTTCCCTTGGACTTCCCGGGAGCTCCCAGGCAGTCCCCAGCAAACGATTAGCAAAAATTGTGTTTTTTTGGCGGAACGATCTAGATCCGATCCCGATGTGCCCGCAATGGTCGTGAAGACGGTCGGATCACTGGTTTTTGTTTTTTTGCAAGAACACATGCGACCGTCGTCAGATTGGCCTTTGAAATTTGAATGAAGGGGCTGGACTAGCAGAGGGGGAGGACTAGCAGAGGGGGATAGGAATAGCAGCAGCCATTTTAAACCAGTGTATTTCTGCTTTGTTACTAGTGAGGCTTGGTTTATACCTGCTGAACGCTGGACATAGCTATTTACACATTACTTTGTTTTGCCTGCCATTACAAAGTGTCTTTTAACCCTGCACTATGGAGAATGCAGTGATGGGTAGTCACCAGCAGCAGTACCTGCTCTATTATGCAGTTTTGAAGCTCAGGCATCAGAGAGCCCAGCACAGGAGAGAAAGATCATGCTGGACAAAGCAGTGGCTACTTCAGCGTCAGACTCGTTCGCACATGCCACTGCTCAGGGACATCAGGGAAAATAACCCAGACGATTTTCGTAACTTCTTGAGGATGGATGATGCCACATTCCAGGAATTGCTGCGTCTGGTGACTCCCCACATCGAGAAGCAGGATACCAAGTATCGCATGGCTATCCCTGCTGAGGAACAGCTGGTGGTGACCCTGAGGTTTCTGGCGACAGGACGGTCTCTTGCTGACCTAAAGTTTGGATCCCTCATCTCCCCGCAAGCTTTGGGCCTCATCATCCCGGAGACCTGCAAAGCCATTGTGAAGGTGCTGCAGTACCAGTATTGTAAGGTAAGGATGAAATATACACCGTACACTTTATTGTGCAAACAAAATATTTTTATTTATAATTTAGGCCTAGGACAGAAACAGGTTTTTTAGGCCTTTCATAGGTAAAACATGTAAAATAGTAAATAGATTGTGTCAACACAAATATATTATAACTAGGTGATTCATCGCGCCCTACGGGCGCTCTTCACACCGTCGTAAGGGGCTGCGCCCCCTTAATTTGTGAACGTTTGTATATGAGAAATATGGTTAGAATTGTATGAAAGATGCCCTGTATTGCAACTTAGGTGTCCGCGAATCGCGGGAGGGGGGGTCGCGGAGGGTGCCGCGAATTGCAGGAGGGGGGGTCGCGGGGGGTGCCGCAAATTGCAGGAGGGGGGGTTGTGGGGGGGTGGATGCTGCGAATCGCGGGAGGGAATGCAGAGAATCGCGGGAGGGAGATCGCGGGGTGGGTTGCCGCAAATCGCGGGAGGGGGGTTAGGGGGGCGGGGGTTGCGGCGAATCATGGTAGGGGGGGTCGCGGGGGGGTGTGCCGTGAATCACGGGAGGGGGGGTCAGGGGTGGGGTGCCGAGAATCGCGGGGGGGGGGTGTGTGTGTGCCGTGAATCGCGGGAGTGGGGGTTGCGGGGGGTGGGGGGGGGTGACGCGAATCGCCACAAGAAAAAATCAACACAGAAAGGTCAACACATGTAAATGTTGACATAAGTGTGGCACTTCATTGGTGTCCATGTCGACACATGAGAATGAATATGAAAACATTCAAAAAATGAAAAAGCTTCAAAAACTCATGTCAACCTTTTTCATTGTCGATCATAGCCATGTCAGTGTTTTCCATGTGCAATTTAATTCTGGAGCTGCCGCGAATTGCGGGAGGGGGGGTCGCGTGGGTGGGTGCCGCGAATCGCGGGAGGGGGGGGTTACGGGGCGGGGGTTGCGGCGAATCATGGGAGGGGGGGTCGCGGGGGTGTGCCGTGAATCACGGGAGGGGGGGTCACGGGGTGGGGTGCCGAGAATCGCGGGGGAGGTGTGTGTGTGCCGTGAATCGCGGGAGTGGGGGTTGTGGGGGGGGGTGGGGTGACGCAAATCGCCACAAGAAAAAATCAACACAGAAAGGTCAACACATGTAAATGTTGACATAAGTGTGGCACTTCATTGGTGTCCATGTTGACACATGACAATGAATATGAAAACATTCAAAAAATGAAATAAATCTTCAAAAACTCATGTCAACCTTTTTCATTGTCGACCATAGCCGTGCCAGTGTTTTGCATGTGCCATTTAATCCTGGGGCTGCCGCGAATCGCGGGGGGTGCGGGGTTGCAGGGGGTGGGTGCCGCGAATCGCGGGAGAGCGGGGTTCATGGGGGTTCCGGTGGGGGGTTGCCGCGAATTGCGGGAGGGGGGGGTCGCGGGGGGGTGCCGCGAATCGCCGGAGGGGGGGTTGCGGGGGGTGTGACGCGAATCGCCACAAGAAAAAAATCAACACAGAAAGGTCAACACATGTAAATGTTGACATAAGTGTGGCACTTCATTGGTGTCCATGTCGACACATGAGAATGAATATGAAAATATTAAAAAAATGACAAAAAAACTTCAAAAACTCATGTCAACCTTTTTCATTGTCGACCATAGCCATGTCAGTGTTTTCCATGTGCAATTTAATTCTGGAGCTGCCGTGAATCACGGGGGGGTGCCGCGAATTGCGGGAGGGGGGGTCGCGGGGGTGGGTGCCGCGAATCGCGGGAGGGCGGGGTTCACAGGGGTTCCGGTGGGGGGTTGCCGCGAATTGCGGGAGGTAGGGGGTCACGGGGGGTGCCGCGAATCGCGGGAGGGGGGGTTGCGGGGGGTGTGACGCGAATCGCCACAAGAAAAAATCAACACAGAAAGGTCAACACATGTAAATGTTGACATAAGTGTGCCACTTCATTGGTGTCCATGTCGACACATGACAATGAATATGAAAAAATTAAAAATAAATCTTCAAAAACTCATGTCAACCTTTTTCATTGTCGACCATAGCCATGTCAGTGTTTTGCATGTGCCATTTAATCCTGGGGCTGCTGCAAATTGCGGGGGGGGGGGTGCCGCGAATCGCGGGAGGGGGGTCGCAGGGGGGGTGCCGCCAATCGTGCAAGGGGGGGTCGCGGGTGGGTTCTTTTTGCCGCGAATCGCGGGAGGGAGGTCGTGGGGGGGTGTTTTTTCCGCGAATCGGGGGGGGGGGGGGGGTCACGGGGGAGGGTTTGCCGCGATTCGCGGGAGGGGGGGTCGCGGGGTGGTGGTTATGCCGCGAATTGCAGGAGGGGTCGTGGGGGGGTTCTTTTTGCAGCGAATCGCGGGAGGGGGGGTCGCGGGGGTGTTTTTGCTGCGAATCGCGGTAGGGGGGGTCGCGGGGGAGCGGGTGTTTTTGCCGCGAATCGCGGGAGGGGGGGGCGCGCGGGGGGGGGTGGTTTTGCCGCAAATCGCGGGAGGGGGGCGCTCACCTGGTGGCTGTGGAGTAGCAGTGCTGGGCAACATGGGAAGGCAGTGGGTGTCTGGCACTGTCTGTGGGCTCACTGGGCTGGTTCTCTGTCACATACCTCCCAACATGACCCTCTCCAGGAGGGACACAATGCTCTGTTTCTAGACTTCCCCTTAATGTATGATTGCCATCACCTGTTTTAAACAGGTTAATTTCTCAGAAAGGTGTTCAGCACAGATGAAGGCAATCACACATTAAGAGGAAAGTCCAGGAACAGAGCGTTATAGACACAGACACCCACTTTGAGTGACAGATGTAGCCAAATATATAGGAGATACCATATATAAAAGATATTGTACAAAAACACACACTATATATAAAGATTTAAGTATGTATGACCCAGTTTAAACTTTCCCAATAAGTACGGGCTACTGTGTGGCAGAGGATGTCTGCCGCCGATAAGTAAAGGCTGCGGCCCACATGGCGCATGGCGCAGATGCAATGGTCCCGGCCCCATTGATGTGCGCCATACGACATGTGAGCAGTGGCCATCACATACCTGCAGCCGAGACCATGTCTGCCGCACAGTACCCCATACTATTGGCAAAGACAAAAGGGCAATAAAAGGAGTTTGCTATCCAGATTGAGGAGAATCCTGTTCTCCCTCTGGTAATGCAGGTACAGGTAGCAGCATATAAAAAAACACACTCTGGTAACTTCTGGAACAGGCCCTTACAACAGTAGGGATAAGGTACTGTGCGGCAGAGGATGTCTGCTGCAGATATGTAAAGGCTGCGGCCCACATGGCGCATGGCGCAGATGCAATGGTCCCGGCCCCATTGATGTGCGCCATACGCCATGTGAGCAGTGGCCATCACATACCTGCAGCTGAGACCATGTCGATGGTAAATGATAAAATAGCCTATTTTTTAAGACAGATCCTCAAAAACAGGACACTCTGGATCTTCTATCAGTAAAGAACTGTAGAATTGACGGTACTGGGGGGGTTGAGAAGGCTGTGTAGGTGTTGACTGGGTATGTGTTGGAATTGTGCTCGACTGGCCTGCTACGGTGGCAGGCGGAGTAGGCACTGGTGATTCTAATGACAGTGGTGTGTCTGGTGCACTACCAATGCCAACTATTTTAGTGCCACTGTTGAGATACCCTAAACTGCCATTATACACCAACTCCATGCATAACTTAAAAGTAAGTTGCTGGTCCGGAGCCATGTTGCGAACACACTCTGCCACATAAGTGAAGTAGTTGTCATGTTTGTCCGGGTTTCTTTGCAGGACTCGCTGTGCCCGCATCATAAATTCTTCATGTGCTGATGCTTCTCCTTTTTTTCCTTTGCCACGCATTTTTTTGGCACGGGGGAGTGGTGGAGTGGGTTCCAGGGTGGGTGGCGGAGTGCGTGCCGGAGTAGGAACTTCGTTCGATGTGCATGCATTCTCAGATAGGACAGATAGGTCTGGGGTTGCAGGTGGGTAGTCACCAAGCTGTAAAAAAATTGAACATGTTTACTAATCAATTCTATTTACTTCTAATTTCAGTTCCCTACCAGCGTGAATGAATGGAAAGTCATCGCAGAGGAGTTTGAACAGCGATGGAACTTTCCAAATTGCGGTGGAGCCATTGATGGCAAACATGTCCGCATAGCCCAGCCTATCAATAGTGGTTCCTACTATTTTAATTACAAGGGCTATTTTAGCATTGTACTAATGGCTGTTGTTAATGCGAACTATGAGTTTATCTTCCTGGATGTAGGAAGGAATGGCCGTGCATCGGATGGTGGCACTTTCAAGGACACAAAGTTCTACGAAAGGCTCATAGCGAACACCCTTCACTTGCCGTCTGTCCAGGAAACTAAACAGGGGCTTAACTTTGTTTTTGTGGCAGACGAGGCTTTTGGCCTGCACGAGCATAGCCTGAACCATGACAAAAGGATCTTTAACTACAGGCTATCCAGGGCACGGCGTGTTGTGGAAAATGCTTTTGGCATCCTGGCTAGCCGGTTTCGCATTTTCCACACTGCCATTAACCTGAGGGTGGACAAAATTGACTGGGTTGTCACGGCGTGCTGTGTCCTGCACAATTTGCTCCGCAGAAAAGCCACACAGCAAAGGGCTACAGGCACAGCACTCCAAGAAGACCAAGAACTGCCAGAGGAGGTAGTGCAGATATCCTCCTTGCAAACCCCAACACAACACTACACAGGGAGTGCACGAGCCAAACAGGTGAGGGAAGAGTACATGGCCTACTTTAATGGGGAGGGGGCTGTGGATTGGCAGGAGGAATCAATTAGATAGCCCAAAAAATAGACTCACTGATGCAGACTGCAAATTCTCCTCCTCCTGCGCCGTGACTTCTTGGTTTTCATGTTCTACCATCAGGACTACTCCTGTCCTCATCGACTCCTGGCTGAGGGTGAATGTCAACCGATCATAGTACCAGAGCGATGTTTGATACATCTCGTCGACTCCAGCACCAGAATTCTTTGCAGCCTCCACCTTCTTGTGTTCCTTTAAGAACACCGTGCGCAGATTCTGGATGCGTTTCCTCACCCATTCAACATTGGCCTCTGGGTGAAATGGAAGACTGTAGCGTTCTTTTCATTTTGTTTGAATATTCTTTGGATTTTGTTCGCCACAGGCATTCGTGTGAACGATATTTTTCAATAAACCCTTCAAGAAACTCTTGTTCCTTTGCGTTGGACATTGGGACTGTAAAAAAGATAAAACCATTTTAGTTGTTATAGTTATACCTATGTTTTGTTTCATATTTAAATTTTTATAGTTATAGTTACCAGTTTACCTAGTTCTTATGTTTTAAGTATTTAAAATGTTAATAAACTTTTATGAAAACCACTATACATTTTATTGTGCATATTGCTATTCACACACACAGGTGAATGGGGCCTAGCAGAGAGGAGTGCATGGAATACTGCAATGGTGGACAATGGTTTATGTATATATATATATATCTATATATACACAAACACACACACACACACAGGTGAATGGGGCCTAGCAGAGAGGAGTGCATGGAATACTGCAATGGTGGACAATGGTTTATGTATATATATCTATATATACACAAACACACACACACACAGGTGAATGGGGCCTAGCAGAGAGGAGTGCATGGAATACTGCAATGGTGGACAATGGTTTATGTATATATATCTATATATACACAAACACACACACACAGGTGAATGGGGCCTAGCAGAGAGGAGTGCATGGAATACTGCAATGGTGGACAATGGTTTATGTATATATATCTATATATACACAAACACACACACACACAGGTGAATGGGGCCTAGCAGAGAGGAGTGCATGGAATACTGCAATGGTGGACAATGGTTTATGTATATATATCTATATATACACAAACACACACACACACACACACACAGGTGAATGGGGCCTAGCAGAGAGGAGTGCATGGAATACTGCAATGGTGGACAATGGTTTATGTATATATATCTATATATACACAAACACACACACACACACACACGTGAATGGGGCCTAGCAGAGAGGAGTGCATGGAATACTGCAATGGTGGACAATGGTTTATGTATATATATCTATATATACACAAACACACACACACACAGGTGAATGGGGCCTAGCAGAGAGGAGTGCATGGAATACTGCAATGGTGGACAATGGTTTATGTATATATATCTATATATACACAAACACACACACGCACACACACACACACACAGGTGAATGGGGCCTAGCAGAGAGGAGTGCATGGAATACTGCAATGGTGGACATTGGTTATATGTATACACACACACATGGGGCCCACCCGAGCAAACAGTGACATGGTCGGGTGCACGGTTGACAAACCAGTGTTCTATACACACTATATACATTGGTGGCAACAGTGGGCATGCATAGGAGAGCATTGGGAGTGCAAACATACCAGGTTGTTGTTCTGGGAGCTGAGACAAGAAGGAGAGTCCAACTGCTGCGCCAGCGCTGTTTGCTATGTGGAAAAACATGGCGCCGGGGGAGTGTTTAGGAAATGCCACTCAAATAGGCTGGATCAAACGACGGACGGACGACGGAGGCGGCAAAAAACACTCACGATCTGCATACGATTGACAGTCGGTCGGCCTGGGATTGACGGATCCTACCTGCAGCACGTAGGACCAAAGATGCGACCAAACGAGCGGCGTGAACGCGCATTGGATCGGAATCGGATCAAATAAATGTCAAAAACACACGATAGTACATACAATCTGCATACAACCGGTCGGAATTGGATCTAAATTGACAGAATCGGGCCCTAGTCGTCCTGGTGTGTACCCAGCATAAGAGTTTGATTACAACCAAAACCTTCTTTTCTTTCACAATATTATCCGGAGGCTCTCCAAATTCTGGCATTATGGAAAACAAAGGATGTTTAATGTTTTATTATCATAATTAAACTGTTGTTTTCTTTGCCATACACCTGACCATTTTGAATTGATTGATATCTTACATTTATGTGTTATCACTAGAGAAATCTACAGGTCTTCCTATTTTCCTACCTACTGTATTGGGGTTGACTCCTCCTTTTTCTTAGATTGCTGCTTATAGCCAAGCACACTCGTACTAAAGCGCTTTTATAGTATCTATATCCTTTTTTGGTACTCTTTACCTAGAAGGGCGCCCACGATTTTGATCATAGGCATCGCAGGTAAAAAAAATCGCGTCGGTCGCATCGCATGCGATGCGACCGACACGATTACCGCGATTTTACATAGGGAACAATGTTAAATGCCCCAATTGACCCGATTTCACATAGGGAACAATGTTAAAAGGCCCCCAGACCCCAAATACCCACCCTGAAGTGTGAAATGGCCCCCCCAATTGTTAACGCTACCCCACGATCAACGTCAACCCGAAGCGTGGCGAGCGCAGCGGTACGCGTCCTCCGACCTTTTCATACCACCACTATCCACGTCGGCGTGGAGTTGAGAATAGAAAGTGTGGCGAGGGGACGCGGATACCTTCACAGGTATCGGCGTCCCTTCGCGGGCTTCACAGGTATCCGCGTCCCCTCGCGGGGCTCGCCACGCTTCGGGCTCGGGGGTTCGCTGCGCTCGCCACACTTTCTATTCTCAACTCGACGTGGATAGTGGGGGTATGAAAAGGTCGGAGGACGCGTACCGCCGCCGCTCGCCACGCTTCGGGTTGACGTTGATCGTGGGGTGGCGTTAACAATTGGGGGGGCCATTTCATACTTCAGGGTGGGTATTTGGGGTCTGGGGGCCTTTTAACATTGTTCCCTATGTGAAATTGGGGCATTTAACAATGTTCCCTATGTAAAATCGCGTAATCGCGTCGGTCGCATCGCATGCGATGCGACCGACGCGATTTACAATTTTTCATGTATTTCTATAAAATCGCGGGCATCGCGTCGGTCGCATCGCATGCCATTAAAATGGCATGCGATGTAAATGCGATGCCCGCAATGGGCGCCCTGCTAGGTAGAGAGTACCCCTTTTTTTTGCCTTACACACAGCACAATGCACCTCCTAGCTTTAGGTATGTTGACCATCGGCTGTGTTGCAGAGCTGACGCGCTATTGTCTGAGCAATATCGTTCACAGACTTATGACTGACGGACCAGCGATATATCGGCCAGTGTGTACGCAGCATTAGACATGTTCAGTTTTAAGAGAGTGCTAAACATCCATGATCATTTGCTTCTCAATGTAATCAATTCTGTCTGTTGTCATTCATCTGTTTCCAGTAGATGGGCGCACAAACAGGAATACCTCGGAGGGAGATCTCATTGTGTCTCAAGGTTTTATAATAGAAGATCAGAACATCGGACAAGATTCTCCAGAAGAAAACCCCATTATCCCCAATATACACCCAACATTTCACAGTGCAGATATTTCATCTGGTCCCTCTAGTCATGAGGAACCTTCTGATATAGCAGAGATTACTATACACAGTACAGACCATAAATATGATACAAGATCATCCAGTTCTAAGTTTGGTAGGAGTTCTATACATCAGTTAGATTCTGTTTTACATCAGAGAACTCACACAGGGGAGAAACCATTTTCATGCTCTGAATGTGGGAAATGTTTTCAACGCAAATCATATCTTTTTCTACATGAAAGAAGTCACACTGGTGAGAAACCATTTTCATGCTCTGAATGTGGGAAATGGTTTAAAAAAAAATCATCTCTTCTTGCACATGAGAGAATTCACACAGGTGAGAAACCATTTTCATGTTCTGAATGTGGGAAATGTTTTGCAGTTAAATCAACACTAGTTATACATGAGAGAAGTCACACTGGTGTGAAACCATTTTCATGCTCTGAATGTGGGAAATGTTTTACGCACAAACCATCTCTTGCTACACATGAGAGAAGTCACACAGGGGAGAAACCATTTTCATGCTCTGAATGTGGGAAATGTTTTCAACGGAAATCATCTCTTGTTAGACATGAAAGAAGTCACACAGGTGAGAAACCATTTTCATGTTCTGAATGTGGGAAATGTTTTGGACATAAATTTAGTTGTGTACTACATCAAAGGAAACACACAAATGAGAAACTATTTTCATGCTCTAAATGTGGGAAATGTTTTGCAATGAAATCGTCTCTTGTTACACATGAGAGAAATCACACTGTTGAAAAACCATTTTCATGCTCTGAATGTGGGAAATGTTTTGCAATGAAATCGACTCTTGTTACACATGAGAGAAATCACACTGTTGAGAAACCATTTTCATGCTCTGAATGTGGGAAATGTTTTGCAATGAAATCGGCTCTTGTTACACATGAGAGAAATCACACTGTTGAGAAACCATTTTCATGCTCTGAATGTGGGAAATGTTTTGCAGTTAAATCGGCTCTAGTTATACATGAGAGAAAACACACAGGTGAGAAACCATTTTCATGCTCTGAATGTGGGAAATGTTTTACGCACAAAGCATCTCTTGCTACACATGAGAGAAGTCACACAGGGGAGAAACCATTTTCATGCTCTGAATGTGGAAAATGTTTTACAGATAAATCATCTCTTGTTAAACATGAGAGAGTACACACTCGTGAGAACCCATTTTCATGCTCTGAATGTGGGAAATGTTTTGCATGTAAATCGGCTCTTGTTAGGCATGAGAGACTTCACACAGGTGAGAAACCATTTTCATGCTCTGAGTGTGAAAAGTGTTTTGCAACTAAATCAGCTCTTGTTACGCATGAGAGAAATCACACAGGTGAGAAACCATTTTCATGCTCTGAATGTGGGAAATGTTTTACACTTAAAGCAGTTGCTTGTAGACACCGGAAAACTCACACACACAAAATATAACTTCTCTTTCGTCCATCCTGGTGACACAGCTTAAACATGGGATGTAGTCTGGTCCAAGGCACCTATGCTATTCTTTTAAGACGCAGGCTCCTCCCCTGCTGCATCCCAGAAGACCTCATTTTCGTATAGGTGCCCACAGGAGTGGGTACATAGGCTATGGGGCTGCGTAATGCATCCAGATTTAGAGATAGTTATACATTTTTATTTTAGTAATTTTTCTTAGCATGCAGCAGGCTCGGTGTGAGGTTTCCTCAGGAAACCTCGTTACACAGTTTTTTAGTGCTACAGGGGCTGATAGAAACGCTTCCCTGTCAGCTTCTGTGTCCTGTGAGCTGGTGAGAAAGCACTGCTTTCTCCCAGCTCAGTGCTATGACCTCCCTGCCTTAGGAATGGAAAGGTCTCCTGGGCTCTGGGGGACACTTCATCGGCTCGCTGTTAGAGGGAGGGCTCTGGTGATAGTACCCCCTGCTATGGCGCTGACAATTTAAAAGTACAAGCCAGTTACAGGAGCCCCATGCGGCAGTGCACTCAAAGGTGATCCTTTATGGGGAAGTCACTGGACGAGAGGAATCTACAATAGGAGCAGCTGAAGGGGGGTGGGTGCCAAAATGCACATCCTCCCCGCTGAAGCAGGGACTTGGTCTCCTCCTGGCTGGGGACTGGGTGCCGTTTTGCCTCCACATGCGGAGCTGAAAAGGGGCCTTGCCCTATCACAGTCCTGCAGCTGAGATTCTTCTGAGCAGTGCCTTTCCTGTGACCACGGTGGGTCTGCAACAGCAGCAGCAGCTTACAGATAAGTACCACTGGTTCATTACTCTGTATAGCGCCTGACTTTGCACAGTGTTTCTTAACACTATGACAGAAGGGTGTAGATCTGCTGTTGCTGAAGGAGGGGCAGCTGCCATGTTAGTTTACTGCAAGTTTTGCAGAGTTAAATTAACTTGTGGACCGTTGGACCAGGGGGATTTGTGCCCTGCTTGTGGAGCTATTCCTAGTGGGGCTCAGGTACAGAGAGCAGAGCAGTTTGAACCTGCGTGGGCTGCAGCCCTGGACAGATCTGTAGCAGACTTAGGGCAGGCTCTGAACAGGCAGAAAGAGGATTTTAGCAGTTCTCCTATTCTACTTGCCTACTCTGAACACCCCACCACTCACACATGGGGACCCTGCTTTATTACAGGTTATGCGGGCCCCTGCACAGGGTGTGCATAAAATGAGTTCCTATATGGAACAGTTTTTCAGGGTGCCAGGCGTCCCTTGCTGGCACAAACCCTCCTCAGTCCTGATTCTGAGGAGGAAGAAGGGGAATGTTCAGAGGAAAACCCTTGGGTGCAGAAGGAGGATATTGATACCGCCACACCTGGAGTAGAGGATTTGATTATGGCAGTGTGCCATACTTTGAATGTTGCTGATGCAGACCCGGCTCAGCCAGAAGGGTTTTCCAAACGACCGCACAAGTCTGGGGTGACCTTCCCTGCAGACCGGATTTTGTCTGGTTTATTAAGTGAGGTGTGGAAAATGCTGGGTAAAAGGATTGTTATGCCTAGAAAATTTGACAGACTGTATCCCATGTCTGAGGATCATATAAAGTTGTGGGAAAGCTCATTTACATCAGGTATTTCTTCTGGAAATCCAGAAGCATACGGCAGCTAGTGATACTGGTCCTCCAAGCTTCCAGACTATCGGTTTGGACGTGTCTAAAGCTGTTGGGCAAGATGGTGGCTCGTTTTGACACCTTACGGTATGCTCTATTTCATTCCCAAGTGTTTCAGTGGAACATTCTGAACTGTTGGTATGGGAACCCAAAAGTCATGAAACAGGAGAGGATACTCTTGTTGCAAGACGAGGGTTTCCTTGCACTGGTGGATGGATCTAGACGACTTTCAGTTACGTCGATCTCTACAAACCTGGTCCTGGATTGTGGTCACAGCAGATGCGAGTCTCAGGTTGGGGAGTGGTCACTCTGCACCTCAGGCTTCAGGGACTCTGGTCTCGGAAGGAGTCATCTCTTCCGATAAATGTGTTGGAGCTCAGAGCAATATTGAAGGCGTTTCAACAAGCAGAGGAGGTCTTAACTGGGTTTTTAGTTTGAATCAAATCAGACAATGCCACGTCTGTGGCCTATGTAAACCATCAGGGCGGCATCCAAAGCTGAATGGCTATGTGGGAAGTGTCGCAGTTTCCAGTAGGCAGAGCTTCATGTTCCAGCCTTGTCTGCAATTTTCATTACGGGGATCTGGAATGTAGAGGTAGATTTCCTCAGCAGAATGCAGTTACAGGGAGGAGAGAGGGCCTTACACCCGGAGATGTTCTAGGCTCTGACAATCCCCTGGCTCCTGAAGGTGGATTTGATGGCCTCCTGTCACAATTGTCAGGTTCCTCAGTTTAGTTCCAGGAGCAGAGATCCGAGAGCGTGGGCCGTGGACTTGATTGTGCCTTGGAACTTGTCTGGCATATCTTTCCTCCATTTCCCATGATGCTCAAAAGGATAAAGGAACAGAAGACCCAGGTCATTCTAGTAGCAATTTAAATTAGATTTTTGGGGTTTTTGGATGATGTGATTCTGGGGTACTTGTTTCCTAGCACGGCGCCAGTGATTTTGGTCGGGTTGATGCGTCAGTCGCGTCGTGTGCATACCAAATCGCACGCGATGCGACCAACGTGATTTTTACATAGGATCCTATGTGAAATGGTCCCTGGGACCCGATTTTACATAGGATTCAATGTAAAAATGTCCCCAGACCCCAATTTCTGCCCCCCTGATGGGTCAAATGCCCCCCTATTGTTAACGCCACCCCGCTATTGACGTGAACCCGAAGCGTGGCGAGCAGCGGCGGTACGCGTCCTCCGACCTTTTCATACCCCTACTATCCACGTCGGCGTGGAGTTGAGAATATAAAGTGTGGCGAGCCCGAAGCGCAGCGAGCCCCGCGAGGGGACACGTTAAACAGGTACACACAGGTATACGCGTCCCCTCGCGGGCTTCACCGGTATCCGCGTCCCCGCGCGGGGCTCGCTGCGCTCGCCACGCTTCGGGCTCAACTCCGCGCCGACGTGGATAGTAGGGGAATGAAAAGGTCGGAGGACGAGTACCGCTGCGCTCGCCACGCTTCGGGTTGGCGTCGATAGCGGGGTGGCGTTAAAATAGGGGGGGCATTAAACATACTTTTTAAATATATTCAATAGGAAATGGGCCATATTGGCCCATTTGACATTGTCACCTATGTAAAATCGGGTTGATCGCGTTGATCGCATTATAATGGCCCGCGATCAACCCGATTTTAACTTTAAAAATAATTTAACATTGTTCACCTATGGGAAAATCGCGTTGATCGCGTCGGTGGGAGTATGAAAAAAGTCTGAGGACGCGTACCGCCGCCCCTCGCAGGCTTGCTGCGCTCGCCATGCTTCGGGTTGGCGTTGATGGTGGGGTGGCGTTAACAATGCGGGGGCATTTGGGCTAATACACCCAATGCGGGGGGGGGGGGGGGCATTTAACATTGCCCCTAATGTGAAATCGGGTGTCAGGGACCATTTGGAACCATTTAACATTGATTCCTATGGAAAAATCGCGTTGATCGCATCGCATGCGCGATTTGCCGCATGCGATGCGATCGACGAGATTTTACCGCAAATTTGCGTCCACCGCATTGCATGCCTTAAGTAAAGGCAATCAATTTTCCACATTGGGCGCCCAGATAATACACAAGTACCTGGGATTTATCTCTGGTGCTTTCAGTGTTGCAGAAACTACATTTTGAACCCTTGAGGTCTGTGGATCTAAAGTTCCTTTCACGGAAGCTTGCTTTTCTCCTCGCTATTGCATCTGCTAGGAGAGTCTTGGATTTGGGGCCCTTATCTTTTCAACCTCCTTTCCTTGTTTTTCATGATGTCAGGGGAATTCTGCTTACGGTCCAGAAGTTTCTTCCAAAAATAGTATCAGAATTTCATTTAAATCAGGAGATTGTGCTCCCATTTTTTTGTCCTCCTGAGGAGGCTAGGAATAGCGACAGGTTATCACGGTTGGACGTGGTTCACGCTCTGCGAATTTATTTGGACGTAACACTGATACCTTATTTGTTTTTTATGATGTACATAAGAAAGGGTGGCCAGCTTCCAAACAAACTATTGCAAGATGGTTGAGGTCGGTGACTGCTTTTGCCTACACAAAAGTTGGTAGACCAGTTGCGGCTAGGGTTATTGCTCATACCACAAGGTCAGTTGCTGCCTCATGGGCTTTGCGTCACGGGGCTTCAGCGGAGCAGTTATGCAGGGCAGCCATCTGGTCCTCTGTTCACACCTTCACCAAATTCTACCGTTTTCATGAGTTTGTATCGGAGGACACTTTATTTGGGTGAGCAGTCTTACAGGCTCTTGAACGTCCCATGGTTAAGCTGTGTCACCAGGATGGACGATAGAGAAAAGGGAATTTTTGTAAGAGTTCTTCCTGGTGACACAGTGATTCCTCCCTTTACCGCTCAGAAAGTATTTATACCTGTTCATGTTCTTATATGTATCATGTTATTTGGTTTATATGGATTATGCATGCTAATAATGTCTCCTAGTGGGCTCAAAGTTTTACTGAGGTATTCTGGGATGCATCAGGGGAGGAGCCTGCATCTTAAAGTAATAGCAAAGGCACCGATTTGCTCCTCTGGACCCAACTACATCCCATGGTTAAGCTGTGTCACCAGGATAGACTCTGAGAGAGGGATCTGAACGGTAAGTTCCTACAGAAGTCCCTTTTTCAATGAGCTGATGATCTACATGAAACAGAAGCATCGATACTAAATTCCTCTATCATCCATCAGGTGTGGATTATTAGACAGTGTCTAGATAGCCAGTCAATAAGTCTACACCAAAGGTCAGCATAGGAAAGTTTAACAGGGTCAAAATATCGACCCAAAAAGTTGACATACGTTTTTCTAATTTTTTTGTGTAAATGTTGACAGCTGTTGACATGGACTCCCAATTAGCGTAATGCCTACTCTCTCCACCTTGGTGCAAGATACACACATGTAATGCCGATGGACACATCTGATTGGCTGAATGCATCTATCATTTATGATGATTTTCCAGTTCTATTGGTGCTGTCATTTATTCCCATGGTTACAGTGACCTGAGCGATCAGTGTGCAATAAGACTCCATGTCTCCTAGTCTGACTGTATATGGGAAAGCAGCTGGTGTATGTATTACTGAGTCATTATATTACCTCATTGTTGTAACTGCTTTTTGTTTTGTATAACAACCTCTCTGTAATATATATGTAATAAATCCACTGTGACCCTGTACTGTAATGTGTGTGGATTGTATATTAATATTTGCACCATCACTGCCTCTTGTCATACCCCGGGCACCTATGTAGGAGATGCATGTGCTGGGATTGCAGAGCCGGCCACATTCCGTGGTACTCACAGCCCACGAGCCCAGCACCACGCAGCTTTTCTGGATCCCATTTGGCATCCGGTACTTAGACACAACTCCCAGCCACCTCCATGAGCTCCATAATGTGGGATCTGTTACTCTCTCGCTGGGGTCAGAGCTGGAAGATAATGTGTTCCCACAGGGCAGGTGCCGGTGTCTGATGCTATGTGACAGGATCTGTACATATATAACATGAGGCACATAGTAGCTGTATACCTGGTGTCCTCTTATGGTGTTACATATAAACACATCATTAATGAGCAGCGAGTTTGGTGATCACAGATAAAGGTAACAGAGGTTGTGCTAAACTAGTAGCAGCGTCCAGTCATAATTATTATTGTATCTGCCAGTGGTTCTCATACTCAGTCCTCCGCACCCCAAACCGTTCACATTACCCAGGTCACACAGCAGGTGCATTCATTACTCACTGACACAAACCAGGTCATACAGCAGGTGCAAAGGTGTACTCATTACTCACATTTACCATGCGGGAAATGCTGCATGAAAGAGGGAAAGCGGACATTCCCGTAAAGCAGGATTACAACCAGAATAAGGTCCAATGTATCCTGTATAGTCACCTGTGTATACAATAGACCAATAGATAGTGGGCAGGGTTTGCAAATATGCTCTATCCCGGGAATATGGCAGCACAGGAGTCCCAGGCTGGGAGGGGGAGCCGGGGACGGCAGCCCAGTCAGTGGCCAGAACCACACACACACACCACCCCCCCGCACGCCGCTGTTCCGATCTCCTTCCTCTCCCCTGGGTTTTGAGCGTGCACTGCAGCAGGCCGCTGGTATTATTGTAAGTGACCTGGCTTCCATGGAGACGCAGCTGGAGATTAAATTATTGAAGTGCCCAGCACCGCGGTACCATTTCCTTCCTCACCTCTCCCTCAGTGCACTGCAGCAGGCACTGAGAAACTACCAGCTGCTCTGACTGCTAGTGAGAGTGGCTGGCCTGCTTCTTTGAACACTCCAACCCCCTATCGCTTTTTTTGTATTTTATTCAACCCCTACCTGACCTGCCAACCATTTTATAAGAAGGTGTACAAAACTCACCTATATAGATGTGGGAGAGGTCAGCCTGTCTGTCTGACACCGCCCGCCGCCGTCTCCGATCCCGGCACGGGTGACCCGGAAGTGCGTCACCGCGTTGACCCGTCTCCATGCTCAGGCAATGCAGCGTCCTTAGCAACCTCGGCGTCCTCCCGGCTGGTCTACAGAGAACGACAGCCTGTGCGTGCGTCTTCGTTGTCAGGGTGACCATGTAAACACTGCAAAACAAAAGCACAGGTTCTAATAGTGCAGGGTGTATGGGTAAATAATGTGAAACATATCCTGTTGGACGAAATCCTTGTAAACATAGTGGAAAAAACATCTTAATATGAAGTCATCTAAAAAGGGTATATATAGAATCATCTGAAAAATGTGTGAAAAAATATGCAAAATATACAAAGGCCCATCTGTGTGGGAAGAATGGATGAGGAGAGGAGAGCTGCAGGGGAACAGTGTAAGTAATTTACAAGAACACATTGTACGTAATTTGTTCATTAAGCCCTCTGGGGCTCATGGTATCCAGTTCATGGATCCATTTGGTCTCCAATTGGAGCAGCCTCTTCCCCCTATCACCTCCATGAATGTCCTCAGGCACCTGGTCTATGGCCATGTACCGAAGTGTTGCCAAACTGTGTTTTTCCAGCAAGAAGTGCTTCGCTACAGGTTGTTCACTGTCCATTTTCTTAAATGCTTTTTTAATGGCCGACCGATGTAAGGCCATTCGGGTTCTCATGGTCCTGATGGTTTTGCCCACGTAACATAAGCCGCATGGGCATTTTATTAAATACACCACATGGGTGCTGGTGCATGTTAGGGGGGTTCGGATGGTATATTTTCTCCCAGAATGAGGATGGAAGAACCATTTTCCAGAGATCATATAACTGCATGTGGTGCAGCCCACACATTTATAACAGCCGCCGGGTCTGGTACGGGTAAGAGTAGGGTGGCCAATCCCGGGATCGGGAGCGGCGGGATCCCGGGATTTGGCCCCCAAAACGCCGGGATTTTAATCCCGGGATTGGAGTTTCCAATCCCGGGATTTCGGGATTAGACTGCGCATGCGCGCAGTCTAATGCCGGGCAGCGTCTGAGCATTGCTCAGACGCTGCCCGACTTCTCCCGGCAGCACTGCGCAGCGTGACCTCTCAGCGTGAGATCAGAGGTCACGCTGCGCAGGAAGAGGTCGCGCCCGGCATTGTAATGCCGCACCGCCCGCCCAGCCAGCGCACCCACCCACCCAGACAGCCAACGCGTCCACCCGCCCAGCCAGCTAGCCAGCGCACCTACCCAACCAGCCAGCGCATCCACCCGCCCACCCAGCCAGCACGCCAGCCCGCACCCAGCGGCATTGACGACCCGCCCCCCACACAGCAACCCCTCAAAATGTAAGTAATTTTGGGGCAGTCTTTTTATTGGGAAAGCCAATCCCGGGATCCCGGGAATCCCGGGATTGAGCATTTTTCAATCCCGAATCCCGGGATTGAAAAAATGCCCCGGGATTGGCTTCCCTAGGTAAGAGGTTTCGCTCTCTTGGTCACATCTATTTTGACCAGCATGTCCCCTGCTCTTTCGACCTAATGACTCTTGTAGTCGAGGAGTCTGCCAAGGAAATGGCTATGGCTAAAGATAAGTGGAAGGAGTATGAAAGCAAACATAAGGAGGCACTCATTGCTGACAAATCTTGCGATTGGATTGATAAATTGGACAAACAAATCTCTGCTTATAAGAATGAACTGACATTGTTCAAAAGGAAGAAATTCGACACAGTGAACAGAGACTGCAGAAGCCAATGTATATACCTGGCTAACTGGCACCAACGCAAACAAACCTCCATCTTCTCGCCCGAGGAAATATACCTCCACAAGAAATCGCAATTATGATACATTCAGCGACTCCCAGTCCTCTGCGAATGAGGGACCTTCCGCCAAGCCTTCCAATGTCCAGAAACCCCCTTTAGGGGTAAAGACCCGCGCAGCGTGCGGGGAGCTAACAGACCCGTCCAAAGAGGGGGGCAGTACAAGCGTACTAAACACCAAGAAAAAGGCAGGAAATAAATGCCATATTTAATCTTACTGACATTGAACTTACAACTGCTGAGAAATCCGTCCTCAACCGAGGGATGTCATTTGTCCCTACTAATAAATTTAAAGATTTACAATGGCACATTGAAACGACCAGATTACATCGTCAGCTTAAACTTCGGGATTTCTTTAAAGATAAAGATACGACTATGGTCACTAATACATTTTCTAAATTCAAAACTAAATCACAAATTGACCCGATCTCCTCCAACACCTCCATTGCTAGCTTTATTAAAACACATAATTATCAAGTTCCAACCATACAGACCGTCAAACCACACTCTAATCTTTCTGGGGAAGAATGGAAGGCAATCAAACATCTAAAATCTTTAAGTGAAGTCATGATTTTACCCGCGGATAAGGGCGGAGGTATTGTACTACAAACTCTACAAGACTACAAATCAGAGGTTTACTCCCAACTTAACAACAAAGATGTATACCAACGCCTCAAAACCAATCCTACCCAGAAATTTAAAACTGAACTGGACACGATTGTGGATCAAGCGATTTGTCACAGAACCATTCCAATTGAAGTGGCTGAATATTTAAAGACCGAGTTCCCAGTGGCACCCATAATATACTGTCTACCTAAGATACATAAACATCCCACTAGACCGCGTGGGAGGCCTATAATCTCGGCCAGAGAATCCTTATACAGCAAACCAGCTCTATAAACCAGCTCTATTCTTGGACCACTTCATCCAACCATGTGTGCAAACCTAATGTACATATTTACGTGACACTACAGACCTACTGGTGAAATTGAACCATATAAGGGACATTCCCACAGGCACCTGGCTATGTGTACTGGACATCACAAATCTGTACACAAATATACCTCATATTGAAGGATTGGAAGCCATGCGAAAGATGATGGAGAGCAACCAGATGTACCAGGGACCGCAGACAGAATTCATGATGCGGTTACTGGAACTCATGTTGTACAGAAACTACTTCCTGGTGAATTCTTTCTACAATGTGCGATGGGATCTCCCGTCGCACCCTCGTACGCTAATGTATACATGCATGCCATCGAACAGGAGTTGTTCTTTTCTCCAGAAATAAAGGACAAACTGCTATTCTTCTGCCGCTACATAGATGACGTCCTGCTCCTCTGGCAAGGGACAGAATTGTCATTTCGGGAACTCATGGAGTCCATTAACCATCTTAACTGCCCCATTAAATTTACGTTCCAGATGAGCCTCAAGGTTCATATTTACATCAAGGACGGTAAACTGGAAACAGACATATATCAAAAACCCACCGACCGCAACACACTTCTAGCGGCGGACAGCCATCACCCCGGGAGCACAAAAAGAAGTCTACCGTACTCACAGCTGCTACGAGTTAAGAGGATTACAAGTGAGACAGATAAACTCAAAGATAACTTGGCCAATATGTCTTCCAAATTTAGAGACAGAGGCTACTCTCAAAACCTGATCCAGCAAGCCCTAGAGAAGGTTGAAAAAATCCCAAGAGATAATCTTCTGGTGAAAACCCCATCACTCTCTGGGGAGAAGAAGAGAGATTAAATCCATTGGGTACGTAGCTTCAACTCAGCAGATGAAGCTATTTGCAATACATCTAAAACCCTCTGGCCAATGGTACAGCGGGACAAAGACCTATAGCAACTCAAATACACTCAAATCATGCCCTGTTACACCAGGGGCCAAAACCTAAGGGACATGCTGGTCAAAATAGATGTGACCAAGAGAGCGAAACCTCTTACCCGTACCAGACCCGGCGGCTGTTATAAATGTGTGGGCTGCACCACATGCAGTTATATGATCTCTGGAAAATGGTTCTTCCATCCGCATTCTGGGAGAAAATATACCATCCGAACCCCCCTAACATGCACCAGCACCCATGTGGTGTATTTAATAAAATGCCCATGCGGCTTATGTTACGTGGGCAAAACCATCAGGACCATGAGAACCCGAATGGCCTTACATCGGTCGGCCATTAAAAAAACATTTGAAAAACACATGCTGGAAAAACAGTTTGGCGACACTTCGGTACATGGCCATAGACCAGGTGCCTGAGGACATTCGTGGAGGTGATAGGGGGAAGAGGCTGCTCCAATTGGAGACCAAATGGATCCATGAATTGGATACCATGAGCCCCAGAGGGCTTAATGAACAAATTACGTACAATGTGTTCTTGTAAATTACTTACACTGTTCCCCTGCAGCTCTCCTCTCCTCATCCATTCTTCCCACACGGATGGGCCTTTGTATATTTTGCATATTTTTTCACACATTTTTCAGATGATTCTATATATACTTTTTAGATGACTCTTGATATAACTTTCTGTGTATTATCATATTAAGATGTTTTTTCACTATGTTTACAAGGATTTCGTCCAACAGGATATGTTTCACATTATTTACCCATACACCCTGCACTATTAGAATCTGTGTTTTTGTTTTGCAGTGTTTACATGGTCACCCTGACAACGAAGACGCACGCACAGGCTGTCGTTCTCTGTAGACCAGCCGGGAGGACGCCGAGGTTGCTAAGGACGCTGCATTGCCTGAGCATGGAGACGGGTCAGCGCGGTGACACACTTCCGGGTAACCCGTGCCGGGATCGGAGACGGCGGCTGGTGGTGTCGGACAGACAGGCTGTCCTCTCCCACATCTATATAGGTGAGTTTTGTACACCTTCTTATTGTCTTGCACCAGTTATGCTTTGAAAAAGTCCAAGAAAGCCGGCACTGGCTTTGATATGCAATTCAACTGCTCCGGTGCCCTCCGTTCCCCTCAGCAGTGAAGAATATAATAACAACCAGATTCCGTGGCACTCAGGAGACTCAATACAGCTGTATCAGCAATAATAAAACAGCTGTTTTATTATTGCTGATACCGCTGTATTGAGTTTCCTGAGTGCCACGGAATCTGGTTGTATTATATATAAACATGAACTTTGTAGCACTCCAGCCTTAAGTGAAAACAACCTACTGACTTTATAAGTGCTACAACCAGCATGACACCATCGACATGGATGCCTGGGTCCATGGCGCTTAATAGTGAAGTCATCAACTAGTGCCGATGACCGGCAACACGTAAATTACATTGTTGCTATAGTGATCTATACAAATACAAAACATATAACATACATATACACCAAGAAAGACTGTAAAAAGGCTAGTACTTATTAATCAAGAATTAAGTCACTGAAAAACATCATAAACTTTTAGTATATAATACGGACCATGGACACTAGTTGCTACAAATAGGTGATGGTCACCAGATATAAGGACACATAAAGAAACCATTATATACTTGAAAGCGCTTATCCTGCTGTAAGTAAGGTACGCTCCCTGTATTCCTGGTCACTTTATTACCTCACTGTGGTTTCAGTATAAAAAACACTAAATACACTGTTTATTTATTATTTTTTTGTGAAAATACAGAATACTTTTGAGAAAAATAAGCAAAAAAGGGACAGAAAACAGAATAATACTCACACAAAGAAACCGCTATATGTTAAGAAAGATTTTATTCACAGTGAGTTCGGTATGATTTATTGTCATCTTGTAAAAATACCTTTTTGTATGTGTCTACCCTCCTCCCCTTTGGTGAGTAACGTATGCTTGTCACTCGATAATGCACAACACTTTTGGGGTGATCTCACTAATGGCATAATTACCGATCATCATTCCACATTATTTTTTCTTTTTGCACATCTGCATACTTCACTGAGACCACCGTCCAGAGATATTTACTTTCACCTATAGAAGGACTACCGGGAAAAGAACACGCTACGGGCTTGTAATACCTTATACTTACCGTCAGGAAGCCTCTGAAGCTACCACCTCCCCCACCCGGCGGCCCCCAAGCCTGGCACGTACAATACACAGTGCAGCCTGCAGAGCGCTGAGCCTAGGACACAGAGAGAGGGGCTCGTCCCTCTGCAGGCTGCACTGTGCAGTGTGCGCTCCCGAGGAGATATGCAGGCGTCTGTGCAGGAACAAGGCTACGTAAGTAATGGTGCAGGTGCACAGGGGTGCCTGGACTGAAGGTCAGTTACGGGGGGGGGGGTGTATGTGAGAGGGTCCCAGACTGAAGGTCAGTCCCGGGCTCCAAGATTACTAGTGGCGGCCCTGCTTACCATGAGTCTGGGTACGCCCATCAACTTTTCCCTCTACACACAAAAATGTAATAGAAATTATCTTCTGTTAATCCTGCTTCCCTTTTTCTTCCACTTCTTATTTCACACATTCATATGAGTACATATTGAAGACGGACAGAGGTCTAAACAGACTACAGTATTTAGATCTTGGAAGAATCGGTGAATCATTGACTGCGCCTCAAAGTATTGGAACCCCCTTCTTTTTGTTGTTCCTGTAATTAAAAGAGTTTTCACGTAAGGCTGGAGTGCTACAAAGTTCATGTTGTGTATTGCTGGGAACAGCAGATTGCAGGCACCCTCCACATGAAATGATTTTAAGTGGAGTTGCCGGATCCCATCTGTGCTGCTATACTGGATTGAATGGACATTTGCCCACAATATCCTGGTCAACCAAACCACCAGGTGATGTCTAAAAGTTGTCTTTGTATTTTTTAGTATTTGTGTCCGTTCATTGTTAGGTTGTTACAGTGGTGGATTTTTTAGAAATATTTGAGTAAGCCAGTTTTTTGCACTGAGCACTTTATTCACGTATATATAAGAGGAGTTGTATTTATTAAGTGAATATGGCAGAATCGTTAATTGAAGAGGAGGGCTTGGGTTACCAACAAAACGTCTTCCCCATCGGAAAAATATTCAGTTATTCCGAATCGGAGGTGGAATCCATTTTATTTAACCCCCACGTAGGTATTGGAAATAACCCCATGCGAGGAGTTTTATAAGGACTTATTGAAATTGCACAAACGCCAGACCGATTATTTCCTACATGGGTCCTACATGAGCGACTACCACAGAAGCAAAAAAATACCAAGAGGTCTATGTGCACCCAACTACCCAACTATTGGGAAAACATGCCCAGTGTTCTGCAGGAAATGGGTATCTATCATAAACAAGTGCTCATTTGATCTAATGATCTTGATCATGTACAAAAGAGATCAATATTATAAAAGTAAAAATCTCTACATTTGAGGTACAACATAAAGGCCCTTATTCTGATCAGTGCGGCCGGATCCGATTATGCGGCCAGGACCGTGCGTGCGAAACACCGCCTTCCATACGGATCGCCAACTCCGTCCGTACGCGGTAAGAAGCTGGCCGAACGGACCGCACGTGTATTTTTCACGAAATACGCCTCCTCCATCTCAGGGAACCTCCCCCATCATTCGATGGTCGCAGTTCATCGACTGCAGGACTGAGTGCTCCACCAGCTCCCGCAACCTCAGACCACACGGACATGTTTCCGTGCAAAAGCAGGGATCTGGGTGGGCAGCTGACATCCGGCGATGTCATATGTCCGCCCCCTACACGTGCGTCACGGCCGTATTACCATACGTACGCCCAGCGTTTGCATGGGAACGCCCATGAAACGCGGGGCGTATGCATATGGTAATGAGCCCAAATAGCCCTTCACGCCACTCTCCACCCCCTGTTCGGAGTGTTCACATTTCATGCGGGATTTGGCCGCTCTGGTGATTTACAAACAGACTGGAATGACAAATTAAAGGGCCAGATACAATCATACAAACATGATTTGACAAAATTTAAGAGAAAAAAAAGTCGCAGTTTATGAGGCCAATATGGTCTACAGATGGACTGACACACAGAGATACACTGCTCATAAAAAAAAAAGCTTTGTTTAGGAGACAAAAAAATCTATTTGCAACTGACAATGATTCTTCTACAGTTAACTCCACAAATAGTGAGAGTGAAGGCACTAGAGGGCCCGGTGGAGATATTGCATCAGGACACCCTTTAGGGGCAAGAACACAGGCACAGTTGGCAGGAGGAAACGCCTTACACCAGGTGCGGTGGCCAAGCAAAAGGGCAGAGGCACAAAACCCTGATACGCGCAAAAGTCTAGCTGTTAATTTTTCATCGTATACACTATCCCCCATAGAAACAAAAGTACTCAATAAAGGCTTGTCATTTATACCTTCTACGGTACATACTCAAGATCAGTGGACAATTGAAAAACAAAATCTGCATACATAACTCAAGTTAAAAGAACATTTTACTAAAACACCTGAGATAGCCACTGTACAACCTTTAATACCGACACAATTGGCTGAGATTCTACGGAAATAAACATTTGAACCTGTCAAAGTCGAGTTGCATATACACCACAATAGAATGGTATGGCCGCCATCTTGGTTCGCAGAGTTACGTAAATGGAGTATAGGAATTTATTAAAATATACAATGCGAACCCCGTGCGCAGCCATACTACTACACACAAATTCATATCCCACACTTACATTCTAATAAAATATAGATAAAGGGTTTTAATCCGCAGCACATAGCTTAAATGGTAAAACACGATCTTTCTTGTTCATATTTCACATCTGTGTGTTCCGTCTCTCATGCGCAGCACTCCGGTTCTTGTCTAAAGTACGCAGCTTGTAACAGCTGAAAGTTATGGAACAATTACATATTTAATGGAACTGGAAGTTCCGGATGTAACAGGTTTCACAGCTTGAGTTGTGACCCCTATGACGATGCCTTGAGAACAAAGACACAGAGGTGCATTCCTCTGCACCAATCCAAGAGAAGCGACACCTGATCTTCTGACCAATGGAGACCCTCACTGCCCCTTCTACCTGGACACTATGGGCCTTTTTCTGGTCGATGCGTTAATTTCCGAATTCTTTCGGTTGGCGTTATTTAGCCGTCTGCGCATGCGTGGGCAACGCTATGCGCATGTGCCACGCACGGTCTCTGTACTCGTTCTCACTAATACCGTACAGAAATGTGTTCACTCGTGAAATATGGGCGTAATATGGGCGTCATTCGGAACTACACAGGAGCGTAGTTTCAAAGTAGGCTAAACTGGGCGTAAACCTGGGCGTACACGAGGGAGTGCACTAATTCTAGTAGGCGTGCCTTCGGACAGAACACCGACTGCAAACGAACCAACAGCCAGGAAATATGCGGTCTTCATAAGCAAGTTTCACTTTGCGGACACCACTCGGTCATGCGCTAGGCATTCGGATCGCCCAATTAGTACGGCCGCACCTGAACCACAGTCAGCTGAACACAATACAATCCACTCCTCTACTCATTACTCATTAATTACACTCTTTTCATTGCTTCAATTGGAACCATTGCAGCCTAAATGGACCATTACTAAACACACAAATATATGCTGAAAGCACGGCTGGGTGAAGGGTAATGTAAAGATGTAGATAGTGTGTATGTGTGTGTGTGTTTGCATTTGAAGAATAATTTATGATACATGCATACATAACACATGGGCGTAAAGGGGCAAGAAAGAATGTTTGGAACTTTGCATGATGTAAGAGTTAATCTAAAGTGATAGTAATGTGTTTAATGATCAATTCGAAAAATAATAGATGACCATTAAAAACAATCCCTTTTTAATGAGGTAGCCTAATTGCATAAGTATGTCATGTGTGTGATGTATGAGTTCCGATGATAGTAGTATGTTTTGCGGAAATACACCGCATCGGTGCGTACGGGCAGGTTCCCGTCTGTTCTGACGCTGTAAGACCGTGCAGACGCTGTAAGACCATGCAGAATATGTGTGTGTCCACCGCACACGCAAGGTTTGGATGCCGTCCGTAAACACGCCCTCTTCTTAAAGAGTGAGTCCGTCCGAATGCGGAGGACCGGTGGGCGTTTCTTCGTACAATGTCCGCACAGCGTGGCGTGCGGTCCGCTCCGAAAGAATTCGGAAATTTACGCACCAACCAGAATAACCTCCTATAAGAGGATAAGCACAACCGAAGAGCTCTCTCATTGTACTTTTTCTTCTTCCTGGACTGTAATCTGGATAAAATACAGGGAGCTCTGACCGAGTTGTGCAAGCGTGTTGAGAGACAGTATCTGTATTGCTTTTCTGTGTATTTGTATGTAAGCCAATTGTATTTAGATATGTATTTCCCCTTTTTATAATTAGATAGTATTTTGTATTGTACTGTGATCTGTATATCCTGTTATTTGCCTATATCTATACCGTGTTGTAACCCCCTGTTGTCCGCTAGGGACAGAAATATACGGTTGAGAACTTTGTACTCTTATTCCGGAACTTATACTGTCTTGTGTATTATTCGCAGTAAGCGGAAAGGTTTACAGGAATTTATACCTGGTGTATTTTTACTTACAATTGAGTACTAAGTACTGCGAAAATATACCGCTTTCAGGAGTATCGGTTTAGTGTGTTTTATACACGGATAAGGTTCGCTACGAAACGATACGCTTTAGTTCACCCGTAGCTAGGAGTAAAAGGTTGTAAGTTTACAGACACAGTACGTAAACTGCGCACTTCACTTATTTTCCATCGGTTTAATATTAATTAGACATTCACAAACCCCAATCCTTTAATACCTGTATAAGAACTTTCATGAGGATGATCAACCAAGAAGTTAACCCATTTATTACCAAACAGACCCATTACCGCAGTAACTTTGGTAAAGTTGAGCGACAAATAGTGAAAAATCGGGCCAATAATCAATCTTTGCCGTTCAGAACAGCAGACAAAGGAGGGGCCTTAGTGATTCAAGATTCTGCTAAGTATCATGTACAAGTAATGAAACATCTACAGGACAAATAAACCTATAGTCGGTTGACAACTGATCCTTTAGCAAAATTACTAAAATAATTCAAGGACATTTTACTACAGGCAGTGGATAAGAATTGGATATCTAAAGATCTCATGGACAAATTAATACCTCCATTCCATTGGTTCCAACCTTCTACCGCATCCCTAAGATTCATAAATCACTAGAAGACCCGCCTGGCAGATCTATTGTGTCTGCCAGAGATTCATTATCTTATCGGATATCAGTTTATATTGACAGTTTGTTACAACCCTGCATCCGTAAACCATCCAGTACTTGCTAGACACAACAACGATACTAAATAAATTATTGGCGGTTCCTACCCCTTTTAGACCAAAACGCCGGGTCGCACCCGGCTTTTTGGACCCTGGTTGAAGCCGGGTGAGACCCAGCGTTTAGGGGCATTTACACCGGACGGGCTTAAACGCCCGCACCCCCCTCCCGCCCCTTCCCGGCGCTTGAAGTTGACAGCGCGATGTCATCTTCAAGCGCCGATCGACGCCGCCGTACTCGGAACGCTGCTGGGGGCAGCCCAGCACTAAGGTAAGCTGCTAGGCTGCCCCCAGTCCCCGCGCGCACCCCCCGCCATTTGACAGGAGGTGAATGGATGCCGCACACAGGCATCCGTTCACCTCCCTCCCCCGCCGCCGCTGCTGTCTGCAGAGTATAGCAGACAGCAGCGCCGGCTGTCAGTGTCAGACTGACAATCCGTCCAACCTGCGGACGCTGCGGTCCGCAGGTTGGACGTTCCCCATTCATGTAAATGGGAGCCGGGTCATCCGACCCGGCGTTCCCATTTACACCGCCCTCTACCCAGGTCCTAGCCGTGTTCTACCCAGGTCAGGACCTGGGTAGAAGTCCTGTGTAAAGGGACACGGCGTTAGGGATTTACACCGCCGAAGATCCGGGTCTGACCCGCCACTGACCCGGATTTTTCGGCGGTGTAAAAGGGGTATAAGTTAGAAGGAGAAGTATGGATGTTCCCTATTGATGTGAACAGCTTATATACGGTCATCCCTCACAAAGAAGGTTTGTAGGCGGTAGAAATGTTTCTTAGAAACCATCCCCATTATGAGGGACCGAATGTAACATTCTTGATTGAATTGCTTGGATTTATTATTATTATTTTTTATAGGGATGTATTTTATCTCCAAAAAAGTCGGCTGTTCTATGGGGTCCACAGTTTTTCCATTTCTAGCAAATATTTTTATGTTTGAGATAGAACACAATGCAGTCTTTGCAGATGCAAATGTAGCGGGGAGAATTATATTCTTTACCCGCTACATAGACGATCTGCTATTTTTTTTTTTAAAAGTCCGGTGATTGATTTAGAAAATCTTTTAATAAGACACAATGAGGGTCCTAGCCCCATTAAATTCACATATCTCTTATATATTTGGCTACATCTGTCACTCAAAGTGGGTGTCTGTGTCTATAACGCTCTGTTCCTGGACTTTCCTCTTAATGTGTGATTGCCTTCATCTGTGCTGAACACCTTTCTGAGAAATTAACCTGTTTAAAACAGGTGATGGCAATCATACATTAAGGGGAAGTCTAGAAACAGAGCATTGTGTCCCTCCTGGAGAGGGTCATGTTGGGAGGTATGTGACAGAGAACCAGCCCAGTGAGCCCACAGACAGTGCCAGACACCCACTGCCTTCCCATGTTGCCCAGCACTGCTACTCCACAGTCACCAGGTGAGCGCCCCCCTCCCGCGATTTGCGGCAAAACCTCCCCCCCCCCCCCGCGCGCCCCCCCCCTCCCGCGATTCGCGGCAAAAACACCCGCTACCCCGCGACCCCCCTACCGCGGTTCGCAGCAAAAACACCCCCCGCGACCCCCCCTCCCGCGATTCGCTGCAAAAAGAACCCCCCCCCCGACCCCTCCCGCAATTCGGGGCGGCACCCCCCCTGCGACCCCCCTCCCGCGATTCGCGGCACCCCCCCCCCCCCCCGCAATTCGCAGCAGCCCCAGGATTAAATGGCACATGCAAAACACTGACATGGCTTTGGTCGACAATGAAAAAGGTTGACATGAGTTTTTGAAGATTTATTTTTAATTTTTTTAATTTTTTCATATTCATTGTCATGTGTCGACATGGACACCGATGAAGTGGCACACTTATGTCAACATTTACATGTGTTGACCTTTCTGTGTTGATTTTTTCTTGTGGCGATTCGCGTCACACCCCCCGCAACCCCCCCTCCCGCGATTCGCGGCAACCCCCGTGACCCCACACTTCCCGCAATTCGCGGCAACCCCCCACCGGAACCCCTGTGAACCCCGCCCTCCCGCGATTCGCGGCACCCACCCCCGCGACCCCCCCTCCCGCAATTCGCAGCACCCCCCTGTGATTCGCGGCAGCTCCAGAATTAAATTGCACATGGAAAACACTGACATGGCTATGGTCGACAATGAAAAAGGTTGACATGAGTTTTTGAAGTTTTTTTTTTCATTTTTTGAATATTTTCATATTCATTCTCATGTGTCGACATGGATACCAATGAAGTGGCACACTTATGTCAACATTTACATGTGTTGACCTTTCTGTGTTGATTTTTTCTTGTGGCGATTTGCGTCACACCCCCCCCCACCCCACAACCGCGATTCACGGCACACACACACACACCTCCCCCGCGATTCTCGGCACCCCACCCCGTGACCCCCCCTCCCGTGATTCACGGCACACCCCCGCGACCCCCCCTCCCATGATTCGCCGCAACCCCCGCCCCGTAACCCCCCCTCCCGCGATTCGCGGCACCCACCCCCGCGACCCCCCCTCCCGCAATTCGCGGCAGCTCCAGAATTAAATTGCACATGGAAAACACTGACATGGCTATGGTCGACAATGAAAAAGGTTGACATGAGTTTTTGAAGTTTTTTTTTTTCATTTTTTGAATGTTTTCATATTCATTCTCATGTGTCGACATGGACACCAATGAAGTGCCACACTTTGTCAACATTTACATGTGTTGACCTTTCTGTGTTGATTTTTTCTTGTGGCGATTCGCGTCACACCCCCCCTGAACCCCCACTCCCGCGATTCACGGCACACACACACCCCCCCCCCCGCGATTCTCGGCACCCCACCCCGTGACCCCCCCTCCCGTGATTCACGGCACACCCCCCGCGACCCCCCCTACCATGATTCGCTGCAACCCCCGCCCCCGTAACCCCCCTACCACGATTCTCTGCAATCCCTCCCCTCCCGCGATTCGCAGCATCCACCCCCCCACAACCCCTCCTCCTGCAATTCGCGGCACCCCCCGCGACCCCCCCTCCTGCAATTCGCGGCACCCTCCGCGACCCCCCCTCCCGCGATTCGCGGACACCTAAGTTGCAATACAGGGCATCTTTCATACAATTCTAACCATATTTCTCATCATATACAAATGTTCACAAATTAAGGGGGCGCAGCCCCTTACGACGGTGTGAAGAGCGCCCGTAGGGCGCGATGAATCACCTAGTGAAAGAAGTAATTGTACAGTAAACTTTTTGGATGTCTGCATAACAATAATAGATGGGTTTATAAAAACCAGCCTTTAATAAAAAAGACCAAAAAAAACCGGACAGGAATAATTTACTATATGCGTCCAGTTGCGCTCCCAACTTATGAGGGTCAAACGCATCAATTCAGATGAGGAAGAAGCTGAGGTACAAATGATGGCGATGGTAGATACATTTATTAAAATAACACAGGTTTATATAACTAAGCGCAGGAAACCAACAGTTTGTCCCTGTTGCCGTCTAGAAGGGATACTCAACCCTTCTTAAAGACAAAAAAGAATACAGAAAAAGACGGCGCTAATGGACACAATTAATAATCCAATCTTTGTTAAAAAAAGCTGTTAGCTTGATTTTTGCATGCATAGGATTAGTCACTTATTCCTGTCTAGCAGGGGTTAATGACAGTTATTTTTAGACAAGCGGACTGCTTGTTTTTAGCATAGAGAGGAATATCCACTTTGCAATTAATGGTTATTGATTAAACTTGGTTAGTAGCTCAGTTATGCACAAACTTGTTAGCATATACTTTATGCAGATGAGGATAAGGAGCTCAGTCATGCACACACAGACTTGTTAGCATATACTTTATGCAAATAGATAAGGAGTAGTATACTAAAGGCCCCCATACATTAGGCCGACTTGTCCTAGGGACAAGTCGGACCCAATTTACCTGCGAGCCGCCCGGCAGCTCCCCGGGAGGCTCACATACAATTTGGCACTTGATGTGCCATTTTTACATGGGATAAATCGCATGCGATTTATCCCATGTAAAAAAAAAACTGGGGAGCTGCAGGGCGGTGAGCAGTAGTGGGGGCGGGCAGCGGCAGTAGTGGGGATGGACAGCGGTGGTGGGGGCGGCCAGCGGCGGTAGTGGGGGCGGGCAGCGGCGGCGGGGACGGGCGGCGTTTGCGGTGAGCGCAGTGTACTTACACATAGCAGCAGCGGCGGGGACGGGACGCGCAGTGGCGGCTATTATATTTTTAAAATACTTGTCAAATGACCGGCCGCTCTCTGATTGATATAATAGCCGCCACTGCGCGTCCCGTCCCTGCTGCTATGTGTAAGTACACTGCGCTCACCGCACACGTCGCCCGTCCCCACCGCCGCTGCCCGCCCCCACCATTGCTGCCGCTGGCCGCCCCCACCACCGCTGCCTGCCCCCACTACTCCCCCGGTGTCTGTATGCATATGCCTGTCAGGTGGCAGGCATATGCATACAGGGAGGTCGGACGTGATCGTATGTACAGACCGTCCGACCTCCCTGATCCGGTCCGATGCGCACGGGACCGCGCATCGGATCGGATCAAATGTCACATACCTACGATTTTGGGCCGATTTCATCCGATTATCGGCACAAAGTGACGAAATCGGATGAAATCGTCCCAAAATCGCATAGTGTATGGGGGCCTTTAGTCTCCTGTAGCTGCGAAGGTGTTGTGTTTTGTAATCCACCTTTCAGGGGTTAGTTTCCCATGCCTCGAGCGTGTTCCCGGCTGCGCTGTATCTCCAGCGACGCTAGCCTTATCTGGAATTCTCTGCTCTAGATTCCGGGTTTCCCAAACTGCGGTGATTCCTGTGACAGGCACTTGTTGATGACACGTTTCCCTGCCTAGCAAAGTGTCAGCGGCTTCATCAGATGATTGATAATGACCCGTTTAGGGTCGAAATGTCGACTGATATGGATTTTATCTGAATAAATCATCTTTTGCAATTGATTGGTGAGTGCCCTCCTCAGTGGTTATATTTGAATACTGGACTTTGTTGCTATATTTGGATTTCCCCCTTGGGATCTCTCTAAAGGTGCACCCCACTACCAAGTTCACCCCTGGATGTGAGTGCGGACCCTCTATATTGTGTGTGTGTGTGTATATATATATATATATATATATATATATATATATATATATATATATATATGAAGTGATTTGTCACAGGATGGCACTCAATGCAGGTAATTGTTAATAGTCCGGTGCCAGGTACATATGAGGAACATGAAAGCACTTACCCCCTCTTATGTAGGGTACACACCAGGACGACCACCGTCGTCCACGACCGATAGATGACCATGGAACGATTTCCCTTGGACTTCCAGGGAGCTCCCAGGCAGTCCCCTGCAAACGATTAGCAAAAATTTTTTTTTTTTTTGCGGAACGATCTAGATCCGATCCCGAATCGCCCGTGATGGTCGTTAAGACGGTCGGATCGCTGGGGTTTGTTTTTTTGCAAGAACACATGCGACCGTCGTCAGATTGGCCTTTGAAATTTAAATGTAGGGGCTGGACTAGCAGAGGGGATAGGAATAGCAGCAGCCATTTTAAACCAGTGTATTTCTGCTTTGTTACTAGTGAGGCTTGGTTTATACCTGCTGAACGCTGGACATAGCTATTTACACATTACTTTGTTTTGCCTGCCATTACAAAGCACTATGGAGAATGCAGTGATGGGTAGTCACCAGCAACATTACCTGCTCTATTATGCAGTGCTGAAGCTCAGGCGTCAGAGGGCCCAGCGCAGGAGAGCAAGATCATGCTGGACAAAGCAGTGGCTACTTCAGCGTCAGACTCGTTCGCACATGCCACTGCTCAGGGACATCAGGGAAAATAACCCAGACGATTTCCGGAACTTTTTGAGGATGGATGATGCCACATTCCAGGAATTGCTAAGTCTGGTGACTCCCCACATCGAGAAGCAGGATACCAAGTATCGCGTGGCTATCCCTGCTGAGGAACGGCTGGTGGTGACCCTGAGGTTTCTGGCGACAGGACGGTCTCTTGCTGACCTGAAGTTTGGATCCCTCATCTCCCCGCAAGCTTTGGGCCTCATCATCCCGAAGACCTGCAAAGCCATTGTGAAGGTGCTGCAGTACCAGTATTGCAAGGTAAGGATGAAAAATACACTGTACACTTTATTGTGCAAACAAATTTTTTTTATTTATAATTTAGGCCTAGGACAGAAACAGGTTTTTTAGGCCTTTCATATGTAAAACATAAAATACGTATGTAAATAGTAAATAGATTTATTGTGTCAACACAAATATATTATAATACCATATAAAAGATATTGTACAAAAAAAACACACTATATATAAACATTTAAGTATGTATGACCCAGTTTAAACTTTCCCAATAAGTACGGGCTACTGTGTGGCAGAGGATGTCTGCCGCAGATATGTAAAGGCTGCGGCCCACATGGCGCATGGCGCAGATGCAATGGTCCCGGCCCCATTGATGTGCACCATACGCCATGTGAGCAGTGGCCATCACATACCTGCAGCTGAGACCAAGTCTGTCGCACAGTACCCCATACTAATGGCAAAGACAAAAGGGCAATAAATTGAGTTTGCTCTCCAGATTGAGGAGAATCCTGTTCTCCCTCTGGTAATGCAGGTACAGGTAGCAGCATATACGTAGAAAAAAAAAAAAGACACTGGTAACTTATGAAACAGGCCCTTGTGTGGCAGAGGATGTCTGCTGCAGATATGTAAAGGCTGCGGCCCGCAGGGCGCAGATGCAATGGTCCCGGCCCCATTGATGTGCGCCATAAGCCATGTGAGCAGTGGCCATCACATACCTGCAGCTGAGACCATGTCTGTCGCACAGTACCCCATACTATTGGCAAAGACAAAAGGGCAATAAATTGAGTTTGCTCTCCTGATTGAGGAGAATCCTGTTCTCCCTCTGGTAATGAAGGTACAGGTAGCAGCATATACGTAGAAAACCAAGACAAAAGACACTCTGGTAACTTATGAACAGGCCCTTGTGTGGCAGAGGATGTCTGCTGCAGATATGTAAAGGCTGCGGCCCACATGGCGCATGGCGCAGATGCAATGGTCCCGGCCCCATTGATGTGCGCCATAAGCCATGTGAGCAGTGGCCATCACATACCTGCAGCTGAGACCATGTCTGTCGCACAGTACCCCATACTATTGGCAAAGACAAAAGGGCAATAAATTGAGTTTGCTATCCAGATTGAGGAGAATCCTGTTCTCCCTCTGGTAATGCAGGTACAGGTAGCAGCATATACGTAGAAAACCAAGACAAAAGACACTCTGGAAACTTATGAAACAAGCCCATACAACAGTAGGGATAAGGTACTGTGTGGCAGAGGATGTCTGCTGCAGATATGTAAAGGCTGCGGCCCACATGGCGCATGGCGCAGATGCAATGGTCCCGGCCCCATTGATGTGCACCATACGACATGTGAGCAGTGGCCATCACATACCTGCAGCTGAGACCATGTCTGTCGCAGAGTACCCCATACTATTGGCAAAGACAAAAGGGCAATAAATTGAGTTTGCTCTCCAGATTGAGGAGAATCCTGTTCTCCCTCTGGTAATGCAGGTACAGGTAGCAGCATATACATAGAAAAAAAAAAAAAAAGACACTCTGGTAACTTATGAAACAGGCCCTTGGCCCTTATTCTAGTTCGTGCGGTACGGCCCGCGTGCGGCCGTACCGCCGATGTTTTTACACTGCACATGCGCAGAGGTCAATCTGCGCATGTGCAGCCCCCTTCGCCGCAGACGTATTTCGTCCGCCGCAAAGGGGGCGTATAGGGGCGTGAGAGGCATCATGCCCTCATTTCCCTATGTGTACGCCCCGCGTTTCATGGGCGTTCCCATGCAAACGCGGGGCGTATGCATGGTAATGAGGCCATGACGCAACTCATGGGGGCGGAAAGCTGACGTCGCCGGATGTCAGCTTTCAGCCCCCATACAAGCTACCACACGGACGATTGTCCGTGTGGTCTCAGCTTGCGGGAGCTGCCGCGGCGTGCGGACCTGCCTTCGATGGTCGACGACCATCGAATGCAGGGGGCAGCTCCCACCATGGTGGAGGCGTTGCCTCCACCATTTTTATGCGGATCGCCAGCCGTCCGTGTACGGACGGCCGTGGCGATCCGTAGGGTGGGCGGGGATTGGTTTGTGCGGCCGGAGCCCCGTGTGCGGCTCTGGCCGCACCAACCAGAATAAGGGCCCTTGTGTGGCAGAGGATGTCTGCTGCAGATATGTAAAGGCTGCGGCCCACATGGCGCTTGGCGCAGATGCAATGGTCCTGGCCCCATTGATGTGCGCCATACGCCATGTGAGCAGTGGCCATCACATACCTGCAGCTGAGACCATGTCGATGGTAAATGATAAAATAGCCTATATTTTAAGACAGATCCTCAAAAACAGGAGACTCTGGATCTTCTATCAGTAAAGAACTGTAGAATTGACGGTACTGGGAGGGTTGAGAAGGCTGTGTAGGTGTTGACTGGGTATGTGTTGGAAGTGTGCTCGACTGGCCTGGTACGGTGGCAGGCGGAGTAGGCACTGGTGATTCTATTGATTGAGGTGTTTCTGGTGCACTACCCATGCCAACTATTTTAGTGCCACTGTTGAGATACCCTAAACTGCCATTATACACCAACTCCATGCATAACTTTTCAAAAGTAAGTTGCTGGTCCGGAGCCATGTTGCGAACACACTCTGCCACATAAGTGAAGTAGTTGTCATGTTTGTCCGGGTTTCTTTGCAGGACTCGCTGTGCCCACATCATAAATTCTTCATGTGCTGCTGCTTCTCCTTTTTTTCCTTTGCCACGCATTTTTTTTGCACGGGGGAGTGGTGGAGTGGGTTCCAGGGTGGGTGGCGGAGTGCATGCCGGAGTAGGAGCTTCGCTCGATGTACATGCATTATCTGATAGGACAGACAGGTCTGGGGTTGGTGGTGGGTAGTCAGCAAGCTGTAAAAAAATTGAACATGTTTACTAATCAATTCTATTTACTTCTAATTTCAGTTCCCTACCAGCGTGAATGAATGGAAAGTCATCGCAGAGGAGTTTGAACAGCGATGGAACTTTCCAAATTGCGGTGGAGCCATTGATGGCAAACATGTCCGCATAGCCCAGCCTATCAATAGTGGTTCCTACTACTTTAATTACAAGGGGTATTTTAGCATTGTACTAATGGCTGTGGTGAATGCGAACTATGAGTTTATCTTCCTGGATGTAGGAAGGAATGGCTGTGCATCGGATGGTGGCACTTTCAAGGACACAAAGTTCTACGAAAGGCTCATAGCGAACACCCTTCACTTGCCGTCTGTCCAGGAAACTAAACAGGGGCTTAACTTTGTGTTTGTGGCAGACGAGGCTTTTGGCCTGCACGAGCATGTCATGAAGCCATATGCGCAAAGGGGCCTGAACCATGACAAAAGGATCTTCAACTACAGGCTATCCAGGGCACGGGGTGTTGTGGAAAATGCTTTTGGCATCCTGGCTAGCCGGTTTCGCATTTTTCACACTGCCATTAACCTGAGGGTGGACAAAATTAACTGGGTTGGCACGGCGTGCTGTGTCCTGCACAATTTGCTCCGCAGAAAAGCCACACAGCAAAGGGCTACAGGCACAGCACTCCAAGAAGACCAAGATCTGCCAGAGGAGGTAGTGCAGATATCCTCCTTGCAAACCCAACACAACACTTCACAGGGAGTGCACGAGCCAAACAGGTGAGGGAAGAGTATATGGCCTACTTTAATGGGGAGGGGGCTGTGGATTGGCAGGAGGAATCAATTAGATAGCCAACAAAGTAGACTCACCAATGCAGACTGCGAATTATCCTCCTCATGCGCCGTGACTTCTTGGTTTTCGTGTTCGACCATCAGGACTACTCCTGTCCTCATTGACTCCTGGCTGAGGGTGAACATCAACCTGTCGTAGTACCAGAGCGATGTTTGATACATCTTGTCGACTCCAGCACCAGACTTCATTGCAGCCTCCATCTTCTTGTGTTCCTTCAAGAAAACCGTGCGCAGATTCTGGATGCGTTTCCGCACCCATTCTACATTGGCCTCTGGGTGAAATGGGAGACTGTAGCGAGACAAGTCCTCCAAGGCTTGGTTTCTTTTCATTTTATTTGAATACTCCTTGGACTTGGTTCGCCACATTCATGGGAACGATACTTTTCGATAAACCCTTCTAAAAATTCTTGTTCTTTTGCGTTGGACAATGGGACTGTAAAAAGATAAAACCATTTTAGTTGTTATAGTTATACCCATGTTTTGTTTCATATTTAAATTTTTATAGTTATAGTTACCAGTTTACCTAGTTCATATGTTTTAAGTATTTAAAATGTTAATAAACTTTTATGAAAACCACTATACATTTTATTGTGCAGATTGCTATTCACACAAACAGGTGAATGGGGCCTAGCAGAGAGGAGTGCATGGAATACTGCAATGGTGGATAATGGTTATATCTATATATCTATATATACACAAACACACACACACACACAGGTGAATGGGGCCTAGCAGAGAGGAGTGCATGGAATACTGCAATGGTGGACAATGGTTATATCTATATGTATATATCTATATATATACACAAACACACACACAGGTGAATGGGGCCTAGCAGAGAGGAGTGCATGGAATAGTGCAATGGTGGACAATGGTTATATCTATATGTGTATATAGGAAAGCAGTTGCGGCCCGGCACTCCAACCAATGGTACAATGGACCTCGGTGCCTTCTGGATCAGGATTGTAGAAATAATGAGACAGGCAGCGGCACTCGTAGGAAATTTTCAAAGTGTATTCAAAACGTGACCAAACCAACGTTTCGGGGACAAGCCCCTTTGTCAAGGTGTAGGTACAATATATATATACACACACACACACACACACATATATATATATATATACACACACACACACACACACACACACACACACACACACAGACAGGTGAATGGGGCCTAGCAGAGAGTAGTGCATGGAATACTGCAATGGTGGACAATGGTTATATCTATATGTATATATCTATATATACACAAACACACACACAGGTGAATGGGGCCTAGCAGAGAGGAGTGCATGGAATACTGCAATGGTGGACAATGGTTATATATGTGTATATAGGAAAGCAGTTGCGGCCCGGCACTCCAACCAATGGTACAATGGACCTCGGTGCCTTCTGAATCAGGATTGTAGAAATAATGAGACAGGTAGCGGCACTCGTAGGAAATTTTCAAAGTGTATTCAAAAACATGACCAAACCAACGTTTCGGGGACTAGCCCCTTTGTCAAGGTGTAGGTACAATATATATATATATACACACACACACATATATATATATATATATATATATATATATATATATCAGGGTTGCCGACCCTCCCGGAATTTCCGGGAGTCTCCCGAAAATCGGGTACCCCCTCCCGGCCCCCGGAAGGGTGGGCAACCCTCCCGGATTCAGGGGGGACCCCTGCTGACCCCCGGATCGCGGCATTAAAATGCCGCAATCCTCGGGTCTCAGAGGAGGGGGCGGAGCTAAAACGGCACAATCGCGTCATTTTAGCCCCGCCCCCTCCATGGAGATCCCTGAATTTGCTGCTTTTACCAGTATGGGGGCGGGGCTTATCGATGTCACTCGTAAGCCCCCGCCCCCTGAGCGGCTGCTGAAACTCTCCTCTCCGGGCTTCTCCCGGAGAGGA